>NC_092082.1:24644886-24954545 GCF_043229965.1 Drosophila suzukii | reverse complement strand
GAGCTGCGGCAACATCATAATAAGCATCGCGTTAAGCGGCTCGTGTTGCACATGGCAAAAAACCCTTGAAAATCAGCAAAGATCAGGCCACAGGGAATGCAGCTGAAAATAAAGATTTAAGGCTGCAAACTCGTTTAAGCTCACACGAGCGCTTTAATAAACGGTTCGACATTATTTATGCTCGGGCGTTGTGTTGCTGTTGGTATAGCTGCTGTTGCTGTTGCTGCTGTGCATGCAGCTTAAATATTTTTAATTGCATTTCGCGTAATCACCGACACCTACGCAACACAAACGCCATCAGCAGCAGCGCCACGCCCCCTCCATGTCCTTGTCCCGCCCCCGGGCCCAAGAGGGGCAAGCGATGCGAACATTTTTCCAATAGTTAATGGCAATTTGCTGTTTTGCTATTTACGCCAATTATCCAGCATTTCCCAGCAACAACATGAAAGCCAAGCCAAGTCAAGTCAGCCGGCGCAGAGCAGCCGGAGCAGACCATCCAGACCCACGCCGGAGTCGGAGTGGGAATCCCCTCCCGTGAACTCCACTGAATCGTGGCAAAGTGCAAGTCGCGCTGCGGTCGTAGTGCGCCTGTGAGGCAGTGTGCGTGCCAGGGGCTCCCGGAAAGGGGTTATACCCAGCATAACCGAACGGGGTTGGCCACTAAATGGAGAAATCACGATTTCAGGGATTGCTACAACACCTATTAGCACAAAAGCATTCCATACACCGAATCAATTCAAAACCCGGGCTCTTAAAGCTTTTTTGGTATAATACAAATATTTTACTTGTTAACTACCAGGGAATGTTGCACAACCGAATAACACCAAATCATTAAATGCACCTAATCAATTTAAAATGCCTCGTACTACAAATTATCACTTTATTACTTGATTTGTATACATTATGGGGTAATAATTTAAATATTGAACTTAGGGCCTAAATAAACAATTTTATTTTAGGGTTTTGGCTTTTGGAATTGCCAGAGAATACTAAGATAGTAATATATAGTAATCCCATACAACATCTAATATTATTTTAGGAAAACATGTTAAAATATCTAATTAATAATATGTTTAAGGACTGTTGAATTTATAGCCAATTATTTCCGAGAGTAACAATTTTGTTAAAGTGCTTCAGTTCTTGTATACTATCAGAAGAGTAAAATAAACACCTGGCTAATATAAATTTATACCACTGGAGTACAAAGTAATATGGTAATCTTATATAATATCAATTAATATTTTGGGAAAACAAGTCATATACCAATATATCATAAATAATATATTTCAGGAATG
Organism: Drosophila suzukii; assembly: GCF_043229965.1. Taxonomy (NCBI): domain Eukaryota; kingdom Metazoa; phylum Arthropoda; class Insecta; order Diptera; family Drosophilidae; genus Drosophila; species Drosophila suzukii. The sequence continues at coordinate 24,953,250 of NC_092082.1, read as the reverse complement.
TAAAAATGAAACCTAAATATCTCCGTTGGTAAAGTTCTTCATTTTTTAAAAATTATCAGAAGTGTAAAATAAACTATAAAATTATATCACATCGAATAGAATATTCTTAGAGACCCCTGGCGAAACTACTACCCTGCGCTGTGTGCACCGCCACACGAACGCTGTGTAAAATCGTCATAATTGAAGCCTTCAACAAGTTCCACATACAATTACGAACACCTTTAGCGGATCCTACGGCTGGCTGGTCCATAGCAGTGCGCGCTGAGGGCGACGGCCTTGTTCTTGGTGGACCCTTTTGTTCCGGGAAGTGCGGCCCGGCGGTTAGTCGAGCGCGAATCGGCTCTTTGTCATTTGACCTGCCAGCGGTCAGTTGCATCAACCATTAAGTGAAGGAGGAGTCATAATTTCGTGTCTGGATGATGTTAAATTCAAACCGAACCAGACCCCATGCAGCTCATTAATCGTGTTGACCATTTAACGTGGCTTACGCATAATGAGTTCACCTTTAACCTTTGTAATGCTGCTTACCCAAACCCAACCTTCATAAAGCCATAAGTAGAGGCATAGCAACCCACATTTATTTTAATCCACTCATAATCCTCTTGGAGTTTATGCTAATTGACAATTTGCGCCGTGTTGGTAGGTCTGCCATGGGTTTCGACGAAGTGCAACCCCACCCCTTTCTATCGCTACCCAACCACCTCTTTCGCTTGGCAGTAATCTAATTAAAGCATTCAAGTTTTGTCTAATTTGTTGCGCACAGTTAGTTCTTGTTGTGGAGCTTAGTGATTTTATTAGCATTCAACACAGAGCGCCAATTAATTCCATTAGTGGTGACGAGGACGACGACATTTGCGCTGTCCTGGCTCCTTGTCGACTCCTTCCAGGACATGGTGCGGCACCAGCGCAGAATTAAAAGTAAACAGCGCCCATTGAGCGCACTGGCTGATCAAATCAGCAGAAATAAATTCGCCACACACAAATCATTCCAACTTTTTAATTGCTATAATTACTCGTGCCAGGCCAGCGGGCGGTGGGCGGCAGTCACCTTCCTGATGTGATTAGCAGCCTTGGGCTTTAAAAATTGGCATCGGTGGAGAGTCCGGGTCCGGAACAGCTTATAATAGCACATAAAATTTCATTTTAATTACCTAATTTATGCAATAAAATTAGAAAGACGAACAATGTTGTTTCTATCGATCGCAAGGGTGGAGTGAGAAGTTGGGACACCATATATTCTCATTAATATGATTATCTACCTGTTGACTTAAGAATTAATTCTGAAATTGCTTCGATGGAGAGAACGAAATAAAATGATAGACTAGGAGGCAGCATCAAAGAAGGTCGGAGTAAGCATATATTTTGAAAAAAATCTTTATTACAAACATATCGGCAGGATACGAAATACTTTTAGGTTATTCGAAACATTGAGCAGACGTAGTTTATAAAGTATAGCAGTTTATTTTGTTTATTAAAAAGACCTTTCCAAAATGGACGTTGATATGCGAAGAGGTTCCGGCGATTCTGCGAGTATATATTTAAGTTTAACAAAAGTAATTTTCCATAACTAGGCCATAAATATTCAAAGCTAAGCTTGTTTTAGAAACTTATACATTAAGGGAGAATAGTGGTCGCAGTAAAGTTTGGCAAACAAAAATAACAAATAAATAAATCAAAATTAATTATGTATTTGTAATTTTTAAATACAAAATGATCTAGTACAGCTTTCATTTAAAATTAAGACTAAATCTTACGACTCACACTGTTTTAAATGTTTCGAATCATTCGAGTCTTACTGTGAAAAAGTTTCGAAACATAAAATGTCTCGAAACCGTTTAATTCATGCAGGGACCCATTTCTTATATTATGTAAAGCATAATATTTTCAAATGTATATGCTCTTTTGAGAATTTGTCTAACTAAGAAGTTAACCTCAAAAATGAGGCAGTTTTGATTCTTAAATACTTTAACGAGTCTGATTGCACTTTTTTGACTTTGCTCACTGGTGACATTCAGTTGATGCAGTGACTTAACTCCTATATCGTCAGCAAACATTCGAACAGGCTATGTATGAAATATGATAGTACTCGACTTAAAAGATTAAACGGGGAACGGGAAGCCACAAACTGTGCTTTCCGCCCTCGAATCAAGCCCGGGCACCCTGCTTAGTCGCACCTTCCCATTCTGTTTGTCACACTGGACTTATTACTATTTGATTGGTTTTATTTATTTACTCTGGCCACAAAATGACAACTGTTGGGCAGACCGACCAGTCGAATGCGTCACAATCACATGTGACAGTCTGTGACTAAATACTTTCGGCCGGGCGTTTGAGTTGGGCATTTGCATGAATAATTCATTGCCCAGGACGGGCGGCTGTAAGCCAAAATAAACATGCTGCAATTATCCAGGGCTTTGGCAGTGCCAGCACTTTGTTTATGCATTTGCGAAATTCAATTTTGATGGTTCTCTAGCAAAATTTAACACGATCGTCGCTCGGACAGGCTCCATGTCATTATACACACTTGACAAATGCCTGCCGTTAGCACAATCTCATTGCGAATGCTGTCTGACATCAATTTGTGAGATTAATTCATCCGCCTGTATCTGTCTATTTAAATATAAGTACGTATGTGTACCTCGTGTGCTCGAAGCAAACAGACAATGCCTGTTGACATTTGTGAGGAGAGGTCGGTGCGGGCACTTCTTGCCCCCGTTTATCGAACTGTGTAATTTATGGCATTTGTTGTTAATTTGTCTTGCCAATTGAGCCCCTATCTCTGCCCCTCTGTCAGCCTAATAGTTTTCGACCGAACAAAGCCGGAGTCAAATAGTCGAGCAAACAGTGCGTATACTTGATGTATGGCATACAATGGTCATTCAGAGCTTACCCCGATCCCGTCGGCAAGCCTCACGCTCGTTTACCCAACCTTTGAGTTATGGCCATCAAGCGTTAACCACAATATAAACGGCTTATGCAGGTCAACTTTTTGGCTGTGTAAAATGTTGAAGGGGTTGGCTTAAATTTAAAAAAATCGATGTTGTTCTAGGTACTCGTATAACAGTTTAGAACCGAAATCAAAGTGAAGATAGTTTTAGGCATGTAAGATAAAAGTTGTTTTGATGGTAAACTGTTTTAACAAGGAAGAACGCTATAGTCGAGTACCTCGATTATCAGATACTTAGTTAAAGGGACAAAAGGGAAATGGAGAAATGCGCCACCTACCCCTGATCACAATACATGGTAATGTGGGCGGTAGACAGATTTAAGCGTTATGGGCGTTAGAGTGGGCGTGGAAAACTTTTTTTGGGGTCAATCGATAGGTATATACGAGACTAATACATTTCAGTTAAAATTTTGTATCTAGTATGAAAATTGTGGGCGCCACAGATTTGGGAGGTATGTGGGCGTTAGAATGGGCGTGGCATATTCGCGTAACAAACTTGCGCTGCGCTCAAGGCTACGGAATCTAAATCTGAGATTCCAATGCTCCAGGTGTATTAAAAAAGAGTGCGTCCAGAATCAGTCTATCCGCGGTCATATTTACGATTCTTTGAAGTTTGTGGGCGTTAAAGTGGGCGTGGCACGAGTAACGGCTATACAAATTATAAAAATGTAGATGACTTCAGTGCATTTCTATTGGCCCTTCAAACACTAAAAACGATTTTAATAGTTTTTAAACTTATTGCTAAATAAATTCGATTAAAATTTGTAAAGGTGAGTCTTTTTAATACATTGGGATATTAAACTTTCGGTCCTAAGTGTATTGTATTCATTTATTTTCAAAGACCAGTGTTATTTATCTCATTTGTCACACTTCCTTAACTCCAGCTATATTTTGATTTCTAAATTAGCCCAACAAAAACTGTTTTCACCAACTAGGTGAAAAGATAGATTGCATGTGAAAAACTAAACTCACTTGTGTTCCGCACCACCTCCCATTAAAGCGAACCAATTTTTCCTTCCATTCACGTTTCAAAGACCACTCGTAATTGCATTTGAGCTTTGGCAATTGATTTTCTAAGGTTTGGGGCCAAAGAATGTGGGGAAATCGACTGGAAATTGATTTTCAGCTGCAGCAAAGAGCGCGCCAGTCGGAGGCCCTTAAGGCGCTCTGAAGCTGACTGAGATGGAAATTAATTTAACAATTATATTAGCTTAAACCTGGGCGTGTAATTAGCGATCTGGCGAAGAAAGGCAAAGGTGAGCCAGTGGGGAAGCAGTCTCAAACTTTGCTGAACTCACAGAAACACTCTGCCTGAGTTTTATTTTGCTCCGCACTTGTTCTCATCAGAGGGCTCTTAGTGTTGTTCTTGCCGAGAGGCTGCAAAGTTGCATATTCACATAAGAGGAGGAATAGTCGAGAATGCTTGGGGAATTGTTTCTGCTGCGTGTTTGCAACAGTCTTCATTGAGCTACATAGTCATGGGTTCATTCTGCCGGGGCTGAGATGCCTGAGCTGTCCTGAATGCAAATGAGAAAGGGGGTGCGGATGAATTTAATATTAAATCCACCTTAAGGAGGAAAAATAGGAGGGACTCGGACAGGCGTAACTCTGTGCTGCTCGGAAGGTTTTTATTGGACATCTTACATGGCAGGACCACATGCATTTCCATGCGCACTGTTGTCTGAATATTTTAGCAGAAAAAGTAGTCACCTCTGCAGGGCCGAAGTTATGACCAACACGGGCCCTGGGTGTTGTCGGGCGGTCCCTGCCCATATATCACAGCAAGTTGCAATTAAAACGTTGTCAATGCTGAATTTTATGTGACCCTGCAGCTACTCGTATCTGCATAGTGGCAAGGAATTTTTCAATATTTATACTCCTTTGTGCCGGCTGCGAGCGACGAAATCCTTTGCGCTGCCAGGACCACAGTTACAGGACGAAGCGTTACTTGGGAGACATGCTCCACCCAAGGACCACCCCCTGTTTACACAAGTTCACACAGCTCAGTTTGCTGTTTGTGTTTGCGTTTGCTGTTGATCTTCAAGCTTGATTTTACTCTAGCCCCGAAAAACTGCGCGCATTTTCCGCTCCTTGAATAAGGATACGGGGTGGGCGGGATGGGCGGAATGGGTGGCCGCACTTCAGCTGCACGCGCTGTTTATATTGTTGATGTTAATGCCATCGCCAGTTGAGCGAAATTCCTGGTGGGGCAAATGCATTTCGCTCATAATTGGATGGGATTTGCTTTCCGCATTCAGCTCTGGCTTCGGGGTTTAACAATGAGTTAACATTTGCTCTTATCCCTCGAGCGAAAGGGGGAAAATACCAAATAATGCCCTAGAAGATCTAGCAGCTCCTGGGTGGCAGCAACTGCACTTTAACCTTATCGCCCTGACGTTCTGAAAACAGTATTATACCTTGCATACCTTATTCAAAAAAGAGAGTACTTTAATCAGCTCCTTCTAAAATTCCACAAAGTTTAATGGCACAACAGCAGGGAGCAAAACAATGCGAGTGACAATTTAATTAACACATTTCATGCACAAAAAAGGAGACGAGGAACTGCCTTTTGTGGCAGCAACAATTGGTTTCCCTTTGGCATTTTAATTATGCATTTGTTGGCTCACTCCACTCCTGGCTGCCGTTTTTCAGATAGCATGTTTAGTTAAACAATTTAATGGGTCCACCGTTAGTGTGCTCGGGTGAAGCAATTTATGACCGGCAAACTATGGACACCATAAATTAACACGCAAACAAACGCTTAGGTAACATTTTGTGGAAATGTTATTTCTAATGTGTCTGCACCATATAAATTAGTTCTCTAAAAGCTTTCTACTTCGCGCAGAAGCCAAATCTTAAATAGGCCACTTATATATTAAATGCATTTAGGGTATACATTTATTTTCTACTTTTCACTTAAGTTTCCAAACTAACGTACGTATTTTTACCTATATTTTCCATGCTCCCTCAACCAATTTTTAACTAGTTACATGCTGCTATTGTTGATTATTGGCGAATCTAAACAATAGTACCTGAAGCAATTACTTTCTTCCAGTTAAGAGTTGTTTGTTTGTAGGTCGCTGTTGTTATTATTCAGTGTTGCTGTCGACAGCAAGGTTGCACGTCATTTGCAGTTTCACTGGGCACTGGAATGTTTTGTTGAAGTTATAGCTGAATGACAGGGTTAAGCACGCGTCGAGGGGTGCAACCCAGCGAGGACAGTTAGCAAGGAACTCAAAACCCGTCCAGTTATTCAAAAAGCTGTGGAATCCCGAGGTTAAGCTTGACAAGAAGCAACGGATATTAAACTTTGAGTGTGACATGTGACCAAATACCTATTGTGCCACAGTTAGCGTGCCCCACTAATGCAAGCTCTTCTCGTTGCTCTTCGGGCTACAAAAGTCCATATATGTGATTGATTACTGTTCGTCAAAATGTACGTATCGACGTATGTTAATACCTCCAGAGTGACTCAGCTTCCGATTGACAGACAATTAGTGTGTGAGCCCGTGATTGATGAATCTCAGCTCAGGGCTCAGTGTTTCCAACTAATTGCAGCCCGGCTAAGCAAGAAACTGTTAATATACTTCAGCCAAAGGAGGAGCCAAGAAACTGAAACAGGAGTTTGCATATCCATGGCACGTTCTACAATTTAATTGCAAAATTGCAGGGCGAATTAGTCGACGCGCAATCATAAAACAAACTGTCTGCCAGGACTGCGACTTCGCCAGCTGCACGCAGCTCCTTTTCGTCCTTCTCCGGTGTCCCGGATGCCGGAAATGGCAGCCAGTTGAGTCAACAATAAACGACGCTGGGACTCGAGCACAAAGTTTCCCCGCAGCTCGGCGCGAGGAGCTGCTCCTGGCAATGCGACTGCAGCAGGACGACAAGGAGCACGGCATCCGTTGGCAACATTTCATGGCATATTTAGTTGGCGGGCTCAGTGACTTTAATTTGCCTGCCGGGCCACCTGGGGAAACGCGACCCTTGCCCTTGCCGTTGCCGGTCCGCCTACGGATATATCGAGTCCATATAGAAGGCGCAATTGTTTGTCGCTTGTTTTATGGTCTCAACGCCGAGAAGGCAATTAGAGAGGCAACAGTGACAAGCACATGGGGCGGTCTCGCAACTTTTAAACAGGACGCAGGCGACAGGAAATAATAAGAAATTCGTTGGATTAGCTTTAAACTTGTAACAACCGGAAGAGGTTGAACTCTCATTGCTTAACACTTGATGTTAAACTACTAAATATGGATTTGTTCCTTGTTTTTCGGTGAAAAGTATGTAAAATGTTAATATTTCTGACAAGGATTACAGCCAAGTCAATCTACCCATTCCCATCTTCCCGCCTTTTCATTCGAATGAAGAAGAGGTGTGTTTTAGCATGCAGAATGTACTCCAACGTCCCCAAGATTCCGTAGCACTCACTTTTTTGATGTAAAAAAGAATTTTACAGTTACAATAGATACCTTTTAATGCCCTTTACTCGTAGAGTAAAAGGGTAAAGTTGATTCATCGGAAAGTGAGAAACAGGTAGCTGGAAGCGTTTCCGACCCCATTAAGTATATACATTCTTGATCAGGATGATTAGCCGAGTCGATCTTGCCATGAATGCTGGGATCTCGAAAACTATCGAGGCTAAAGAGTTGATATTAGCCATGGAGATTCTAGAGATTCTTACGCTTATAACGCTGAAACCTGTCTAGAGATCACGTTTTTAAAGATTCTGTAAAATTATTTTGTTTAGATCTCTCTTTACTTCCACAAACCCCTTACAATCCATACTTAACACAAACGCATCAAATATAAAAAATTTTTAATTTTCTTAATAATATTGTTAATGAAATTTTATAAGCTTAAAGATAAATCGATGTAAAGAAATCAATAATGAATGTTGTTAATTAGTTTTATGACTTAAAGTAGCTATAGCTAAATTTAAGTTGGACTGTAAATTTTACATTATATTCGAACATTTTATAATAATAATAATATTGTTTTGATAATCAATATTCTTATACATACCAAAAACTGTTCAAATCGGACCATCCATTAAAAAGTTATAATCAAGTAAAGGAATCGAAGCTAGGTGTCGTTGTTTGCATATATCCATCTCCCTCGCACTCATCTTAGCTGAGTAACGGTAAATTGAAAACATTGGTGTACATTTATATCAAAATATACCAGAGTAGTAATGCGAAATCTATCTATCAGTCTAGAGTCTAGACACAGGATTACATAGTTTATTTTTGTTAATTACTCGAGTTATTAAAAACCGAAAACTTTCCCTTTGTGCATTAATAATTTCCAGGGCCTGGCTGCGAGCACTGGATAATTATAAAATCCCTTAAGCTTTATTATTACCAATCAATTGGTTCAGCTCCTCATAAAATTGGTCAAAGAGGAGTGGGTGGTGCCGGGGGAAATTATTCCAAGCGTATCCAATCAAGGCATCGCCCACGCCCGTCAACAGTCCCAGTCATATGTACTCTAGTACCCCCTGCAAGGCCCCTATGGCGGCACGCCCCTCAACACCCCCTCCACCCCTCCACACACAACCCCCCTCCCCATCGCCTATCATCACACTTTGTTTGCCATGTTGCCACACACTCATTTAGCGCTGAGTTTGTTTTGTAATTGCTTTCCATTGTTGGACTGAAAATTGCAAAATGTTTGCACTACACTCGCAGGAGTCTCATCCTGCGAGCGGGGGAGGGCCAAAACTCTGTTCGGGGGGCGGGGGGAAGCCAGGGCGGGGCCCAACCTCCTTATTTGACTACCGGTGCGCATAATTGTAGACTTGGCAACGCTAAACGGCAATTGTCGACGGCCCGCGAAGCATTTGCCAGGAATCAACTTTAATAATAAGCTGCAATGCTCCGGCACTCCCGCGCTGCCTTTTATTAATAAAAGGCCCAACAGCTGCTCCAGGACAAAGAGCCAACCTTTCAAATTATGCACAAAAGGTGTTTTATTATTAATAAATTTATCTTGCGGAGAATACACTGAGTACAGAAATCCAAGCCGCGACTGTCGATGACACCCGCCAATTGTTTTCGGCCCTTTTAGCCAGACCAGGTCAACGAAAATAAGCTCAAGTTCAGTAGTCCTCCAGGTCAGAGGGCAATGTCAAAGATTGTCGTGCTCCTTAATGGAATTTCCGGCCGCTTTCTGACTACTAAGCACCTTGACTCCATTAATTAATGACTGATTGTTCGCCTCGTTAGGCCGTCGAACCAAAATGAAGCAGTTAATGTAGCCCGAAAATGCTTACATTTTGAGGCCGCATTAAATAAAGTTATTCAGTTATTAAAGGATTCGGGATGGGGTAATAGCACAATAAATGTACCAATTGACAAAAGCGTTTTGAGTACAAGAAACAGGTAAAGTTTATGTTCTTTCTGAATACCAACTCATTTTCAACCGCAGCAGAAGGAGGAGACATTTCCGACACCATAAAGAACATATATTATACATACTGCTCTGTTAAACGAGCCGAACAATGTCGAGGAATGAAGGCTAAAAGTATCTCTAATTTAACACAATTTACTTAATGCCTTTTTATTTTCTTATTGGACACTGCGACGGGCTTATCGGTGGTCTAGTTCAACAAAAACACCTCTTAACGTGGCAAAAATAACAAGTGACATCAACTTTTGTGACGAAAATGTTTTATACGATCTTCCAAATATATACACTTTCTAAATTTTCCTAATTCGGCACGCTTCATCAAAATTGCACAGCTTTAAGCGACCACACAGGCATATTGTATTGCAGACGCTTTGCTGCATGCATATCTCCATCCCCCTCGCACTGCCCTCAGCTGAGTAACTGGTATCTGATAGTCGGGTCGTGTTCTCGTATCGTATCGTAGTATCGTATCGCGTTCTATCTTGTTTATTCTTTGCGCAAAGGCCTACTAGTTTTTAAATTCAAATCCAAATTCACTAAAGAGGTTTCGAATTTATACTAGATTCGTCGGAAAGTATGAAACATGTAGAAGGAAGTGTCTCCGACTTTATAACGTATATATATTCTTGGTCAGGATCACTAGCCGAGTCTGTCTGTCTGACTGTCTGTTCGTATACACGGGATGGGATTTGCCATGCAGATTCTTGAGGTTCTGGGACAACGCGAGTTTATTTCAGCCGTGTGTCACGCCCACAAACGCCTACCGCCCACGCTAAAACCTGTCTGGCACACACACTTTTGAAAATATTGTAAAACTTTAAATGCAAGTTTGTTTTTATTATCAATATCAATCTTTTTTAAAAAGTTTTAAACAATGAAAGAATGGACTCTAGGTGGCGCTGCTACGGGGTGTACAATATTGTGAACAGTCGCTTTGCTGCTGAGTAATGGGTATCTGATAGTCGAGTCGTCTATAGCGTTTTTTTATTTCTTCCTTAAGAACTAGCTGTACAATGTCGGGGAATAACACTATCACTATATTATCCATTGATGTTGAATTAATAGTAAACTTTTCGCTTATTTCACGAATTCAGTATATTATTAGTCCTGAAAATATTATTCATTAAATAGTATGCGATTACCGAACGCAGTTTGACAACGAAATACACATCTTGAAAACATAAATAAACCTTTACCAAAAAGTCCTCTGGCTTTTCCTGGAATACGCCACGCTCAAGTGAGCACCGTAGCCTTGAGGCAATCAGCCGTTCGGTGTCAAAGGTCATGAACGTCGTCTGCATAGAAATTCGTCGAGGGACCAAGGCCAGAGGCAAAATCGAAATAATCAAAATAAATAAATAGGTTTCTGGCGCAGAGAAAGGCGGGCCAGACAGAGATTTTCTGGCGGGGTACTTTGTGCCGTCTATTTTTGGCCGACCACATCAAGCCCACCGTTCCGCATTAATTTTCATTCATATTCATATTCATATCGAAATTTGAATTCAGATACTGATTCATTCGCAAACAAATACTCGAGCGACAAAGCAATAAAAATTAACACATGCCCGTTTTCCATTTCCCTTTCCCAATTTTTCAGCGCTTTCCCCTGACAAGATATGTTGACTCGTGTAAATAAACAATATGCGCATCATACATGCACAATAAAAGGCCATAAATAATGCAGTCTCGCAATTAGAGTAGCAAAAAGTGTTGTAGTAGGAATTTCTAATATATAAAAGTTAAATCGAATATGGTGTGAATGGAATTTCAATTGCCGTGCACTACGTTTGTTTAACTCAAACAGGGAAACCAAATCAAATTGGAAAAACATTTCCAACATAAATGTATTGGAGAGTAAACAAAGTGCTTCTATGCATTTGAAATGGAAATGGAAATTAAAAATCATTGAATAGCAATGGATTGGAAGGGGGTGAGTAGAGTTTCCCGAGCATCTATAAGAAATATTGGAACTCCTGGTGGCCACTCACTGGACGCTTTCTCCGTTCTGGGCCAGGAAGATAAGGAGTTTATCAACTGAGGCCACGTGGAGCCTTTGTTCCAAATTCAGTTCCAAGACCGCCTGACAAAACGCTTACCATTTCGCGTGCCATCATTCATATCCCGACGCAATCAATCTCGCCCTCTATTTGGCTTCCCATTCATTTGCATGCGACCGCCGTTCGTTTGCTCATTTATAATGGTCCACCGAACTGCCCTTGATACTTTCAGCTGGTCCAAACAAATCCAGAGCCATTTGTAAACATTGTGTCAAATTTTTGCTGCAATGCTGCAGAATATTTATAAATATCTCCCATGTTCGCCTCGCCTATACATCATCATATTTGTCTGCTGCCATGCCAGATCCCCGGTTTCCCTCGGCTCGTTGGTATTTATAAACTGAACGACAGTTTTCCTCTTTTCGCTTGCGGACACATGTACACAGTTTGTTGACTTTTGATATGGGTCAAGGAAGCCGGGAAACTTTTTTCGTTCTTTGGAGACTGATGTGGCATACACGTGCTGGAAATTAGTCTGTGATGGGCCTGCTGAACGTGACTGGGCGGCGATTAGGGGGTGAATTCGAACTTTGTGGATTAATTCGCTGCCTGGAATATTTCCGCAATTAGTTTGATTAATTCCGCAAAAGTATTTTGCATTCTCAGTCCGATGGGTTCGTCAGAAAATCATGCGTACCCTTCACTGGACTTATTGCACCTGTACCCGAGCGGATGCCCTTTTCAGACCGCTCTGTAAATATTTGACAATCGCAAACACTTTCGCTCCATTTGGCTCGCCATCCAGCGGCGTTGCTCATACGCCAAGTCAGCCCCTCCACCCTGGATTATTTGCTCAGAATTTCTGGAATAAAATTTATGAACTCCGGCTTAACTTTTATCCAACCGCAAGTAAGCCGCACAAAATTTTAAGGAATACGAGCGAGAACAAGAGAAAGAAATGCGAAAATAAAAACTTCCACTTGGCGCCGGGGGAAGACTAATTTTGGAAGCGGCAGCCACTTGAGAGCTCGGCACTTGCACACTTTTAATTTCCTCGCTGCAGTTGCTGCCCGGTCCTTGGGGCCTGCTTAGGTCGGATAAGCTGGCTGGTCTGAGCCGTGCTGAGCCGTGCTGACCCTAGCTGCCCCCAGGTGACCCTCACCTGAGCAACCGGGTATTTAGCCCTCGGAGGAGGGTGCAACCTTTTATTTCTGGCGTTCATTACTCCCTGGCCCTTGACCGAGTGCCTTGGCTGCCGAGCCTAATTAGTTGGCCACTAAGCCAAACTAAATCGCCGAAAGTTGGCTAACCGCTTGCACGCCGTTTCAATTGAGACTTAAAGCCGCATTTATCCAAAACTGTGGTGTAACACGATGAGGGGAAAGTCCGTGCGGTATTTTTAGCACAGCCCAAAATACTTTAATTAATTAAGAATATTTTGTGAAAAGAACCCTTTTTTCTTTGGCGAGCAGCAAGTCTTAGACAAAGATGAAAAATGGCCGCTAAGTAGCGCAAAGTATTCGCAATGAATTTATGAAACGGAATAGAGGGAGACGCAAAACTAATGGATAACGTTTCAAGGATGTCTGCTCGGAACATTAGACTGGGTCTTCTTGAATTTGTGGAATTTTAATTGGGTTCGCCGGGCTGGAAGGTAGAAACCAGAAGAAACTCCTTGAGGAAACGGTGTTGTGGGATATATAATGGCTCCCTGGAAATTGGCTGCGGATTGTGCGACTATTGGAGAAGGCTTACCTCATAGGAAATTGAAATCCAGGGCGGATCTTAGTGATGCTTTTCCATTTGCCTCCCATATCCCTGGCCTAGGCCGGCGACTTATCAGACCAGGCCCATAAGCCTGCGAACTGGGGTACAATTTGCCCCTATCCTCGGGGAGCAAACATTACATGGAACGCATTCGGCAGGAAAAATGGCTAGATGGACAGGCAAATGTTTGAACATGTCCGGCCATAATTTGTGCTGCCAAAAACAAACAAACAAACAGGCAGCCGGAAAGAACTTTGGCCGAAACCAGTGAGAGACGTCTAATAAGGCTCTCGTCCCTGGGCTTTTGATTGATTAAGTGCCTGCATGTGACGCGCCCTCGACGAGGCTGCTGGGCAGTGGGAGGCTGCCCTTAGATAAAGTTGTAAAAATCTATAAAAGCGTGCCCGCTCGGAGGCCTAAACACATTGTAAACATTACCGCTTTACGAGACCCGGCCGTGAGGGCACTTTTATGCACATTACATTTATTACTAATACGCCACGTAAACACTTAAAGCTCGGCAGAAAAAGGCGGCGGGGCCGGGCAAACAAGCAACTTCCGAGCCATCAAAATGAGCCGCACGAACACAAACAGACAAACAAGCCGGGCGGCAAATGGTGGGTCAGTGTGTCGGTGCCGGGAGCTCAGGAAGTCGCACAAAGCCCGGCTCATAGCACGGCAGCCCCCAACGTAGGCTCTTTATTTAGATTGTGTGGGACTGCCGTACATTCCGGTGGAGGTATATGCGAATGGTGCTGGCGAATGGAGTGGCCAAATTAAATTATTTGGCTCAATCTGCTGAGAACAGTACTACACCATTTACAAATTCGTATCAGAAAGGTTTTCAATAGGTAGCCTGAAAAGAAATCTACAGCTATTTCATTTTAAATATCTTCCAAAACTGGTATTTTGTTACTTTGATAGCTGTTATAAGCCATCTTATAACATCTTTTTTTCCCATACATACATATTTAGGCTCACATCTGGGTGTGTTTTATATTTAGACCAAATTTATATTCAGCAATCCACGACCGCAACGTGACATTGTCGAATGTCTGCCCCGGATCCGCAGAAGGTGTGTGGTGTGTGCTGGTGCGGATGTGTGTGCGGATGTGTGTCAGTGGCAGGACCGGAGTAAGCAGTTCCGGGATCAGCGGTGTCACACACACGCCAAGCCAGTCAAGCGACGTCTCCGAAAAAAGGCAAGCCATAAACCCATAAACTGCGACGGCGACCTCCTGGGCTCGTTATTATGCAGCAGAAATAATAACAATTCCGGCTGGGTTGACTGGGGAGCAGGGGGCAGGTGGGCGGGGACTGACAAATAGCAGCAGGTGTTGCCAAAACACAGAAGAGTAGAATCAACATGAAAGGATTTCGGCTTGCCTTGCTTTTATACCCCTTGAATGTGGACTTCAAGGCTATAGTGTTTCTGCAATCTCTTTGTTCAAATCGAAAATCAAAGAAGGGGAGACAATACCTTGATTATTTTGCCTGAAAACAGAAGTCCAATTTAAATGTTTGGGTCAGTGGGAGACTCTTTAAAGAGCACTGAAAATTTTGACCTTACGAAGATGAGGATACTGAACAAATACCTTTTCACACTCGATTTCACCAAAGCCCCAGTTGTTAAAGGTTTTTCATCTATTAAATTCTGTATTAAATGCTCCAAGCACCGGTTAACCCTTGGTCGGATGCCTCGACTAAAGAATTTATCCTTGTTTTTCCTGGAAAAGGCGTAGCAGGCCAACAAAAAGTCTCCTGACTGAAGCCTGCCTGGGCGAAGTCGGTGCCTTGCAGCGAGTCGAGTCCTTGCAGTTGCTCATCTCGCTCCGTCGCTCTGTCGCCCACCCGTAACCCTCCCGAATCCGGACTTTCCCGTACCGCCTGTCCATCTGTTTGTTTGCCTGGCTCTGTCTGTTGCCGGTGTTTGCTGAAGGCAGTACATCAGCCGGATGCAGACACGACCGGAGCAGCATCATCCGATGGGCAGGACAGCTTTTGCATTTTTGCAGGCACTTATCGTCGGAGGGATTCTGGAAAACGGATTCCCCACCCGGGCGGAGATGGCTCTGCAAATATTGGGGGACCAAGTGAAAGTGCCCGGGAAAGCGTTCCGGGGAATGCCATCGGCTGGCGTATTACCATTTCTGGGCCGTTTTCTGCATGTCTAAGCTGGTGCTGCTGCCGGAGAGCCCTCCATTCTCGGATTTGCCGGAATCGTCGACGGGACGGGGACTCCCCGTTTGCGTTAAGTGTGTGTTAATTTTACGCCTGTGTGGTGGGTGTGCTGGGGATATCTTTTTCGGGAGGGCTCCGCACATGTTGAGGTTAAGTTTCGCAATTTGAATTAAGTGCACGCCCTCGACAGCCACCCACTCGGCAGTGGCTGGCCTCAGAGATGTTTTTATTGCGGCTAATTGCTCATTTACAGCCACTGTCAGCTGGGCGTCAGGCCGATGCCTTCTGGCCACGAATTAAAGCCAACGCCTCCGTCCGTAATTATCGGATCCCGAAATCGTAGATTTATGCAGCCGACTAGAGGGACTGGATATCGGAGGCCCTCACGTGGACGACTCTTGAGGACGGACAACAGACTTAATGCGTTTTTAATTTGTAGCTTTTTTATGCCCACCGTCCCGCTGAGCAAAGAGCAGCGGCAGAAAAAGCCAAATTAAATGGCAAACCGCTGACTCGACGAGGCTGTTGTAAACACTTAATGTGCAGGTCGCGTTCAGATACTCCGACTAGAGCCACTTAAAAGCGCTGGGCAGGGGCTTCCCCAGTATCTCGTTTCGAGGGGGGCAACCCACCTCTACTTTGAATACTTTAAAAGAATATATAGCTTTAAAAATGTATTTGATGTCAGGCATTATTGTCGACTATTTAATTCACTTAGCAAGGGTCTTTGTATCAATTCATATAAATTTGCTATTGAAATGAAGTGGAATAACATCAAAGCGAGCAATTCTTAATCAAAATTATTTCGCTATATTTCTTATTTAATCGTAGCTTTCAAGACCCCACAGGAAGCTCCACCTCTGGGCTCAGAGGACCCACCTCCCCACTTTGTTTGCAGTTGAATATTTTTCGGACAACGACAACAGCACCAACAACAAGGTCAGCAAATTTGCACACAACGTTTATGTAAAATAGGCGACATTTGTTTTATTGTCGTGGGCCGCCTCATGTCATGGCATCCCAGCGCCATCCCCATCCCCAGCCCCGAACCCAGGACCATCCTTGAACCACTCCGCAGCCGTGGTCCGTGGTCCAAATGCTGGAGAGCAGCGAGCACGCTTTCATTTTAATTGCACACATGCTTATCATTTCAACAACAGCGCAGCCAGCATCGGACAACATTTATACCCCCACGAATGTATATATATGTACCTTATAAAGTGGCTCCCCTGCCGCCCAGTTCTGCAGGAGCTCGTTAGCTCTTGAGGGGAGTGCGAAAGCCAAAAAAATGTTGCCAGGCTATTTCCGCCATCCAATTCACTTGTTCCACGGCTCCCCTCGCTTCCCTGCGCCGCTGTTGCCGAAATTTGCAAATGGCAACAACGCCGAGAACAAGGGCGGACAACAACTGTTGAATATATATTTATGTACGAGGGTAAGGGAAGCCTGGTCGAGACCAGGGATCCGGTGAGGGGAATACCCTTTCAGATCAATCATTTACTTGCAACTACACTTAAGTTGTAAAAAAAAATATCCTCTCCTTATAGTGGTACAGTATCTTGACGTTCTCATCTAAGTTGAAAATGTTCTTAAAATTGTAACCTAATTTTTGAGGTTGAAAATGTTTTTATTGTGGTTAAATCAAGTTTATTGGGCGGTATTTACATTGTATATCTCAACAACTAAACTATTAGTTCAGTCACTAGTGTATACTTATCAAAGCTTTGTTAAGTAAACTCTATTTAACTTTTGTCTTGACATTCTCATCTAAGTTGAAAATGTTCTTAAGAATGTAACTTAATTTTTGAACTTGTAAATGTTTTTATTGTGGTTGAATCAAGATTATTGGGCGGTATTTACATTGTATATCTCAACAACTAAACTATTAGTTCAGTCACTAGTGTATACTTATCAAAGCTTTGTTAAGTAAACTCTATTTAACTTTTGTCTTGACATTCTCATCTAAGTTGAAAATGTTCTTAAGAATGTAACTTAATTTTTGAACTTGTAAATGTTTTTATTGTGGTTGAATCAAGATTATTGGGCGGTATTTACATTGTATATCTCAACAACTAAACTATTAGTTCAGTCACTAGTGTATACTTATCAAAGCTTTGTTAAATAAACTCTATTTAACTTGTGTCTTCTCTTTTCTATTGAGAGCATAGATACCAAAATGAACTTAAACGGTTTTTAAGGGCGAACGTTCTCAATTTAAGAACAATGTATTTGAATATTTCTCTCTATGCATTTGGATGTATTAATGATTTCAATAAACTTTTAAAAATCTACCCTCAAAATCCCAAATCGAATCTTTAAACTTATATAATATATTTGGGTCCTCAACACTTTATATTGGATATATGTATATGCTCATATGTTCCAGTCAATACACTTCCCCAAAGCATCTAAAAGATACCCGTTGTTTTTACAGCATGCCATGAATAAGGGATGTGTGCAAAGTATACCCTCCGCAAGGGTATAAGTATGCATACATATAGACCTCGAAAAGACTGCAGGCAAAACCATAAAAGTCAGCTACTTAAACGCAATTGAGCTTTAATACGGCGGCGGGCCGAGGAACAGGAGCGACTCCGGGCCATCGGCAAATAAACACCCAGCATGAACAGATTTTTCTGCGGGAGGAGAGCCCGCTCGACTATAAAAAAGATTTACTGTCTACGAATTTATGACCCCCGCCCCAATCCTGGGCGGAGAAATAGAAACAAGGTTAAGCTCAAGCTGGAACAAATTCCGCTTTGGCCTGTCCTGGCATTTTAACTCGCATTGTAAATCTCAATTAAAGTTATCCCCGTCCTGCAAAGTTGTTGTCTGCTCTGCGGCTGCTGGGAATGCTCGGCATGCGATGGCCACTCAATATAATTGAACTCCAGGCGCTTAACGCACAAACCAAAGCAAACAATGTGGCCTCGATGGAAACTTCAATCCTGGCAGCGGCAGCAGGTGACTGCCTTTGTTATTGTAATGAACGCGCAATCTCGTGGTGAGCTAAACAAATGGAATTTAATCCTGTTGAGCTTTAGGTGTTTTAGAGCAAAGCCAGAACAAATCGCTTGAAACCTTACATTGTGTGTACACCGTTTTGGAACCTGGAAGCTTCCTTCTTCAGACCCCATTCAATACTCTCTTACCCAAATTGTCGTTCCTTTCAGACTCCTGTGAGGGATGCCAACTCATTAGACCCCTAACCCTAAGTCCCATTTATCGCCACCCCGCGAACCGTTGACGTGACCAACCTCAGTCTTACCCCAGATCTGTCTTGGCCCAACCGACTTGAATAGTTATTTGCATGCCTTTCGGCTCATCCCCACTTTCAGTTAGGGCGACCATTGTCCGGTAATGGGAAATCTCCATCTCAGTCGCCAGTTAAACATTCTTTGAGCGCAGCTCAAATTGCGTATTCCTTCTCCAGATTTCTTGCGGCCTTTATTCCTGCCAGAGTTTACTTTTCCCCTCCTCAAACTCGAAACCCAACCTCAATCCGCTCCACTTTCCGCCCTTCGAATGCCGCCTGGCGTAAATCGTTTTAATTTCTTGCACATTTTACGCGCTACTCATCTTACCCGCTCACTCACTCGCACACAAAAGCGTGCCGGATGGGAAAAAAGATATGTACCTGGGGTAGTGCAACGGCGGGATTGGGAGTCCTGCGTCCTACGAGAGGCAATGGCGATGGACTGCGACTGGAGGGCAGGCCAAAAGTGTTTGGTTCCTTGGTACTTGGCGGCGTGGTGTCCGTGTCAACGTAACTTTTATTTCCCCTGATGGCTGCACGTAAAAAGAGAGTGCCGCCCACAACCCCTCATTGTTGTCGGTTTTTTATGACAAAGGGGCGCTTGCAGCGACCCCCCGTGAAAACTGAAACAGTCAAATGGCGTGGGTCCCTCCACACAGGGAGAAAATAGGGCAAAACTGGGATTTTAGAAGAGGTGTTCTAACAACAGTTAATAAAGCGAACAATCTCATAGCTATTCTTCTGCATTCCATAGATGGAAAAACAAAACGGTTCACTTTACCAACAAAAATGCAGAGGAAACCTATAGAACCTTTCTTCCTGTGCAACTGAGCCAACTGAAATGGCCGGGCAAAAACCTGTTTGCTAAAACGGAACTAGCCCCCAATGGTGGCCACTGCATATGTGGGTAATGGTTCGGTGGGGATGGGCTTGGATAGCCGAGATATGCACGGCAGGGGCCGAGCCCACGTAACCAAATTTATGATGTCGTTATTTACATGGCATAAACTTTTGCTGCCCCGTTTCGCCAGTTGCAAATAGATTTCACGCTTTGTTTTATATTCAAACTCGACACCCTATTCTTTTCACAACCGGCCTTGTGGCCCATCTATGTAGAGATTTAAGCGGAGGGTCTTTAAAGAACGGGTCCTCATCTATATCAGCAGAACGCACTGAATAATATTCGATTGAGAGCCAGCTTTTCGCAAAATGCCACTTCGCAGCGCCGTTTTGAAGAGTGTTTGCTAGTCTGCCGGAACCATCTAGTCATCTAGTCTTCTTTTTTACAAATTCCACGCTATTTTAATTGGATTTTATCTTCCCGCTGCCACTTTCACAGCTCCGATTTCGCGCTTTTCCCCCGACCGCCCCTGTGCTGTTGTCGTTTTCATGCAACGTTGATTTAAGCTTGAGGGAAATTGGCAAATGAAATGCTTCGTGTAAATAACTGACACTGGAAATCCGCCCCCCGAATACTGTTGTTCATCGCTTTGACATGTTGGGGCAGCCGCAGGGTTCGTGGCCCCGACCGTTGAATGGCAGCCACTAAGCCACAAACACGCAGGGGTACTCCAGATACGAGGGTTCAGCGGGGTGCCATTGCCATTGAAGTTTGGCCCAAATCAATTGGCCAACTGGTCAAACTTTCTTGCCCGGTTTCGGGGAACTTTTCCAGCGTGGACCATATTTCCCCTGCCAATTTGGCTAATAAGCTGTGTGTCAAAAGAGAAAGTGGTGATAGATCATCGGCCGGCTTGAATAATCCCACTCCGATTGGGCCAGAAATTTGTTTAACCCTCTCCTCGGGATGTGCCAACGTAAGCAATTAAGTCAGAAGGGCGGGGGAAGGGGCGAGACTCGTTACACAGACCGCAACATACGGGTGGGCGGAATGGAAAACACATTTTTCACTTAAAGTGTCGCCCCCAAATAGTCCTGGCCAAATGACAATTCGATTGAGGCACATAATAGATGGGAGATGATAACTGCAGGCATTTGCGATGAGCGGGAGCCTGGGGAAGTCCACTTAAATTCATACAATTTGTTTTATTTCGACAACGGAGAAAAATTGTTCAAAGCAAGACAAATGTTTCCTTTGTGCGTCGAAGGCATTTCCGAAATGAAAATGAAAACGAAAATGATAATGACAATGCCGATGCCGAAGCCGGGAAAGATGATAATGGTAGGGAACTAAGGGACTGGGTGGACTTCTTCCCCCCATAAGATGGATAAAGAAGCAGGCGGAACTGTAAGAAAATGTGTTTTGCTAACATTTCAACACGAAGTCTCGGGCTTCTGGGGGTTCCCTAATGGACAAACAACAAGAATTTAAGTGCCGGCTTCTCACAGGAGGGAAATGATTAAGTGGGGAGAGCATCGAGGAATGGCTTCTGTTGACCATCACTCACAAAACCGACGGCGATGTCCTAAGTTTATCCAAAAGTTTCTTGACTTTCAGTTATGACTTTCGTTTTCGTCAAGAAACGATGATTTCCTAATTGACTTGGGGATTACACATATCTACGGACATATTTTGTGTTTGTTTTAACGTTATGCATTGTTAGCATGCATTTCTGCTACAATGATTCGGTTTTCCATTCGGATTTCTCATCGAACCGAAATGATGTTTGAAAAAAATCCTAATTTTGTATTCATGCTTTTATAGATTCTTACCGCTTCTAACTTTTTGCATATATTATTTCTTTTCGAACTGTGCCTCCTGGAAACTTCAATCTAAAGTCAATTTGTTTTTCCCAATATAATTGAGTATCGCCTGACCGAGCTTCTATCCTGGGTACTTTTCCTTTGGTCTTCCATATGCAATCATCCCCAACTACGAATTTATTTCGGATAGATAAATTCAATATAACTTGAATGTGTTTACATGTATGTGTGTTCACTTTATCGTGATGATTTGATATTTTCCATTGGTCTTAAAGTCGTTAGGCAACGATTCATTAAGAGTTTTCCATAACCACATATCGATAAAAGTTACTGAATCGAAAGCTCGTAGGACCTGAGTTCTAAGAAAAAAATCAGGGGCAGGAAACGGATACTATTTACCTGTAAATCCCTGGAATCGTTCCCTTGGGACTTAATGTTTCATATATCATCGGATTTCCTTTGCCAACAGCCCTCGGAGGCACTCTACCCCAGCTCATCACCCGATGAGTTCTCTCAGTCACGGGACATTAAGCATTTGTCTTTACCACTTCCCAATGCCACTTCCCTGGTTTTTCCGCCCTCTCCTCCTCCATTATTGCAGTTTAATCTACCAGGACCATTGCATACTTCCAAGCGAACTCGCATGAAAAACCCTCCGACATAAATTTTTACGCATTTTCGCGGTATACATACTTAATGCTACTATTAATTTATTGTTTCAGCTTCCGAGGGCCTCTTGGAAACTTTTGCGATACTATAAGCAACATAGATTGGGATAAAAATAGAGTACAGCTCTGAGTCATACCTAAAGCCAATAAAATCGTAATAATATTATTTATTTGAGCGTTATACGAGACCAAAATTTGGGCCAACAACTCTTTGTTTTTGCATCACCATAATGCACCGGCTCATATTTCACTTGATCTTCGTGAACATTATGCCAAAATTTCGACGCATATCGTTCCGCAACCACCGTTTTCGCCTGATTCAACTCCGATTGTCTTCTGGCTATTCCCAAAACTCAAGAGGCCACTCCGGGGAACGCGTTTCAATTCGATTGAGGAGATGAAAAATTGAAGATGGCGCTGATGGTTGTACCAGAAGGGACTATTTGGCATGTTTCGAGGATTGGGAAAAAACGTTGACATAAGTGTATTTTATCGGGTGAAATTGATTTCGAAGAATAAATAAAGATTTCTCATTTTACAAACTAATTCACTTAGTCCGACTAGGTCTTAAAGAGAAGCGTGATGGTGTGAATGTTAGATATTTCAGGATTAAACCGGGGTAGATCAGCAATAAGTAAATTAATTCATATTGAACTTATGGGAGAAGAAATTGATGAGCCCATATTTCTTGGAAATTTGTATTTATCGAAGAGTGAATCCTTTCCAGCCGGTGGGGAACTTTTGTAGCAACTCGGTTGGCAGCTCGAGAACGCATCTGTGTATAATTCATACACACGCTCGGCTCGAGTGGGTGCGCCTCCTTTTTGGCCCGGTTCCCGTGCTCACGCATGTAATTCGAATGATTAAACTGTTATGGCGAACAAAGTATGAGGCAAGACAATGACGAAACGAGCTGAGTTGTGCCCAACTGAGCGGAGGCGAAAAGGATCTCGAGCAATGGGATGGGGTCCCGAGGTCCCCGAGACCCCTCAGGTCGTGCGAGTTAATGCTGAAATTTCTGGCAGTCGAACCCCTTCCGCCTTTCCTCCGAGTACGTCATGAAATATGCAAAGCAACTTCTCATAGCGTGCACCAGCATCTGGGCAGTGTAACCATAAATACAGATACGGCTGCAGATGCAGTTGAAGCAGCAGATGTAGTCGGGTACTTACACTGCATCATCAGTTAGGACCAGTTTATTTGCGCTCGCTTGGGGGCGTCTTCCTCAAGGAATAGTATTTACCCACCCGAACCGGAAGAATCAAGATAATTGCATCAAATGGGATGTGTGCACTTCCCTCGGGCTCTTAAATTTTGGATGATTCGAGGGACCTTTTTGTTGCGTTTTTCTGCAGCGCAGTTATTATTTAGTGTGCCTCAGCTGTGACTCTCCTTCCCCTGGACTCAGACGTCCCACGAACTGCAGTTTTGTCGCCTGCAGTCGTCACTACGGCTGCTGTTGTTGTCTTTCTCCATCCACTTGAATGAAATTTCCGGCGACAGCACTAAACAATCATAATAACAGATACTTTTTCCTCCGCACACAATGCTTCGCCTTCCGCCGGCCTTCCTTCCTCCGGGAAGACTTCATTCTTCAGTCCTCACGACTGGGTGTCAGTCAGTGGAGCGTTCAGGGCGGACAGACAGCTATCCGAGTCTGCTCTGTTTCTTTGAGGAACATCATCCGCACGAAGGCAAAAACGTGTGCAATTAGTGGGGGATGGCCAGGCGGGAAAAACCCAAGTGCCGAGCAAATGAGTAAGTGAAAGCTAAAAACGGCAATTAAGACTGATTTTCAAGCCGTTGAGGTTTTTGGAAGTTAGCACAACGAACACATAATGGTAATGTGTGAAACAAATCGTAAATTCAAGTTTAATTGGCAATTGTGGTTGGCAGACATTAAATGACCTTTTCAAACAAAACACAACTAAACGGTTGCGAAACATACCGAGTTATTTGCCCTTGTCAAGGAATCCACAAATTTAAATTATTTTGGCTTTAAAAGGTTTCTGTTATCATCATTTATTCATGCACAAATAAATTGTTAAGTGAAATCCATTTGACTGGCAAACGATAAAATCAAAAACAAAAACCTCTCTTTTCATCCTGTACACATTTTACCTTGTATAAAATATTTGAAGAAATAAATTGACTATTTGGAGACTCGCAAAATATTTCAGATACATTTTTCGTATGAATGCAATGTATTTGTTTTTTCTCGATACTTATGTGATCCAATTTCAAGATTTTGTATCCAATGTTTTGTCTAAATCCAAAAAAACTACCAGAAACTCTTGGCCCAAACTCACGCGCGGTAAGTCTTGATTGACCTCGGTCGCCCGATTTCTCCACGAGTGCAGCAAGGCGATAACTTTTTGCTTAGAAAACAAATTGAGTTAGTGTCTTGACCTACTCAACGGCCGATTTTGTTTGTGATTTGTGCCTAGAGGCAGTCAGCGGGCAGAAAACTTCTGTTTTCATTTCAACGCCAGAGAAAAAAAGAAGAGAACGCGGAAAGCACGAAGAGCGTCAGTTAAGAGAAAGCGTTGGTCGATAAAGCAGTGCACCGGCTCTGGATGAAAGCGTTTACTTGTGAATTTCAAAATAAAGATTTTCCAAGTTATTGAACCCCGAATAAGTTGTATTTTCAGAAGGTAAATGTTTGAAAATGTATCAAAAATAAACAATGTTACCAAGTCCTTTTTGATTTAGGTCTGCAATTTTCCATGTAGAAAAGAATAATATTTGGAATACACCCTGTTTAAATGCCATAATTGGAATTGTTTACAATTTGGCAGTTCACCGTCGTTAGAGTTTATTGCTCTTGGCAGCCAACGAGGCGTATTCAGTATATTGCGCATACGCCACGTATGCCGGTATTCTTTCGCTGCCTGCAACATTTTTCCCAATTTCATACAACAATTAAAAGCCATTAGGGCTTAACAAAAAGTATTCGTGGAAACAGCATCTTCAACCCCTTAGCCCAACTATATATTCCCCGACTGCAGCTGCTACTACTGTTGTTGTTCCTGTGTTTTTCTGAGGTAATGGCGTGTCATTTGCATTTTGCATGATGGTAACAAAACAACAACTGTTTGGCCTGGGTGTTGCAAATGATTTTGTGTGTGCAGCGCAGAGAATGCGAATGAGAAAGATGTGTTGCACAGATCCGAATAGCTCAGTTGGGGAAAAGTTGAAATGAACCCGACGATGATGATGATGATGGGGGTGATGACGGTGATGAGGGTGATGAGATGTTGGCTGGCCAGCACCAGATGCATTTGCGGATATGACGTGCTAATGCGGTGGAGCTCTTTCGGTTGAGAAGGCCTGCAGGGTGCATCATGGTAACAACTTGTTCGGCGCCGTTTCGGAACAACAGCAGAAGTCATAATTTCTCTGTCCTGCTCCCCTGCGGATCCCATTAAATCTTAATTAGTCACGGTCTTTTGGCCACACATTACAAACAATTAAACATTATTCAACCTTCGTTCGCCAGCCCACCTAGACGTAAATCAAACATCGAGTGTCCTGTCGAGCACAAATATTTTCAGCCGGCATTAATTCGCCTGCGAGGGAATCGAACCCTGCATTAATGCACATGAAATGCAATTAATTTTTCAGCTTACAACTTAATTTACAATTTTATTTGCAGCCGGCCATTAATAACAATTTTTAAGAGAGCCATAATCCCTGCCGCGCTCAAAACAATCCGCATCGCATCGAAATACTGTAACGAAAAAAACCAACCGATTCAAACCGAATTCAAATGCCATGGCTGGTCAATTTTTTCCAAAATTTGATTGTGGTTTCCCATTTTATTGCCATGATATTCTGCGTCAATAGCAAAGTGTCAAGCGATTGTCGTTATTGCCATGTTTTGCACGTTTTTAATATTGAAACTGTGTTTTCCCGCTGCCCCCAAATGGCTGTTGTTCTGATGCCCGCTGTTTTTGCGGCTTGGATAATACAATTTTCAATTTGCGATACCACCGAGAGGACCGCACGGCTATATATATTTATCAATGGCATTTTCAATGGCCATCAATGCGGAACTATTTGTATTCGAGTAGTGGGGCCGTTGCACTTCTGAAATATTTTTTAATTAGTTACTTTAGTTGGAAAGTGACAAATTTCGATAATTTTGCAAGAGATTTATAGAGTGTCAGCGAAGTGGACATTAAGTTTGTGGTTTCCACCTATTTAATTGAAAACAAATAAGGCTGGAACTAGTTTCTTTTCTATAGCAATCCCTTTACAAACTCTGTCGGTTTCTAATTCAATAAAAAACCTTCTTTATGACGTTCCTGCCCATTTCCATCAGCTCGAGTTGACCATTTCAATATCCTGCCTGAAGTCCGCCCTCAGCTTAGCTGGGATTCCATCTCCTGACCATCTGCCCCCCTGGAAAAGCACTCCTACCACTCGCACAGCCCATTGGGGCACGTAAATTATGGCCACAACTCGCCGGCATTACCAACTCGTTTAGCTAAACTCTCACAATAACTGCAAAAGCCACTGGAACAGTTGCCATATTCCGCTCGACCTTTTCACTTTCCTTGCTCACTTTTCTTTATTTTGCAGCTGCCACGCCCACCGCCCAGCGCCCCGCCCACTTGGCCCTTCCACCTTGTGCATATTGTGTGCAATATTAAAAGAAAGCCCGGGGCAGCAGCAACAACAATGGGACTGCAAACAAACCGAGACCGCGTCGGAATTTCAATATCCGAAGCTCTGTAATATGGAAATATTGAATTTTAAATTCAGCCATATTATTATTATTATTATTAAAACCAAGTCAAGCCCAAGCCCTGGGAGAAAAGGGCAGTTCTATTTCAGGGCGACCTAATGCAAATTTATTAAATTACAGCCAAATAATAAAAAACCGGCACAAAGGGAACCATTAACAAAAGATTTTCGTGCTACGGCTTCATTTCCCTGCCTGATTGGGTTTTCCAGACCCACTGCCGAGCTGTCCCCCCTCCCCCACCGCAATTAGGCCGTGGAGCAATGGGTCTGGAGGGATCTCGTGGTGCGAGCACTTGGAAAAGGTTCTCGCTGCAATTAAACGGCGCCAAAACGGAAGCCCAAACTGCAATTGTTTCCACTTGGGCCGAAGCCGAAACTCGCTTTTAAATAGTTTCTGGCCAGCAATTGTTGCGATCCCTCTGTGCGGGCGCCCTTTCAATTCAATTGAATTTGATTCGGTCAATATTCATAAAATCAAGAGCGAACTTTTCAACTTTTCTGCGGTTTAAGCCCGAAAGTTTTTATTGGCGTTGGCGGTGCCCTTCCCGTTTGCGGCTTTGTTCGACTGGCAAATGAAAATAGTTTGCTGCCTGCGCTTGAAACCGAGCAACTGAGCAGCATTCAGGGTCAGATATTAGCATGTTAGCGTCTGTTTCTGGCCTTGTTGTTCCGAACTTTTGCCTATTTTGCCGCTTCATATGACAACGCAAGAGTTAAAGTACCGTAAGGAACAAATTAAATATTCCAAGCGCTAAAGTTTTGCTTTCGAACAGCAGACAGTCCAAAGTTGGCAAGAAAACAGCAAATCCTAAGATATTTTTAAGAATCCTCCTATGAAAACGTCTTTCCAACTTCCATGTTTATTGACCTTTTATCGAGACATTTTTTATACCGAAAGCTGTCTGCCTCGCCACTGAGTTAAAGTCCCATAAATAGCAACTGCTTAGTGCGAAATCCCCTCGATACAGCAGTACATCTGCCTCACCTGCATATGGGAGCAGCTTTATTGGCGGAACAGGGTGGGGATCACCTGCAAGGCCAGCTAAGCTGGAGGCGCCTACTCCATTATGCAAATTGTTTCAGCCAACTCGGGCAGCTGTTGACAGCCGGAAGCCCGGAGCCACACTGACTTGTGTAGGAGCACTTCCTTTTTACGATTTGGCGTATTTGAATTCCCCGTCGCTAGCACAGCTAAAAATGCTAAACTTATGGTAATTAATGTCAGAGTGCTGGGTGATGGAACACCGCCACAGTCAGTCCGCTTCCACAATTCTTATATAACTCAGTTTGCCCCATTTAGCCGGCATTCTGTCCCCAGTCCGGTAATTATGTATGCTCAAGCTCTTGGATTGCACTCATCACATCATCGCTCGGGCTTTGCCGTCATCCCTTCGAGAGCCTCGCAATCGGCACTAAGCTGAAGCGGAATGATGGGCATTAAAAAACAGTTCGCTTTCACATGCTCCATACTGGCTTTCTTTCTGTCACTCTCTGCACTTTCCCCGCCCTTGTCTTTGGCGCAGCTTAAGCTCGGTCGGAACTCTCCACTTTATCACGGCGGTGTGGGAAGCGAGTCCCTGCCACCATCTCCGCCCGAATGCCATTTATTGTAATGCCTTCTTTTCCTCTTTTTCAATAATCACTGCACTTAATTGCGAGCAACTATTAATTGAATTAGAAGGACGGACACCCACACAGACCCACAGTTGCGGGAATGTTGTCAAGGGAAAAGGATTCCACGTTGCCAGGCAGCAGAAAGCAGACTCCAGTATCTGCCATGATATCACCAAGAATGTTTATGAAACCCTTGCTTTGGTCGAGTGAGGCAGATCCCAAGGTTTTCCGGTGATGAGTAAGCTGGAAGGTACATTACGAGACTTACAGTAATATTAATAGTGAAAAACACGGATTACTTAGATTTCTTATAAACTTATTGAAACCTCACCCAAAAAATAAAATGGTGTGAACAAATTAGAATTGTTAACCATGACTATCCAGGCCATACAAATTACAATTTAATTTTTAAAAATATTTGCGGTCTATTTCAGGCCACGATGATATATGTATTGAATATTCAAACATCTAAATACCATGCGATTGCAAATCTATAGATACTGCGAAAAGTTTCGAGCGTAACAGGTACCTGCCAGGTACCGACTGGGTTCAATTATCTAGATACTTCCCACCTCTGCCAATCCTAGATGAGGAGAAAAATAAAAAGGAGACGGGTCCGTCCCGTGGGGTTTGTTTGTGCTGGTTCACGTCACCGGGATGCCTGCCTCAACTGCTCCTGTTGATGCTGCTGACAAAGATGCGATAATCGCTTCATTCATGGGGCTCAAGCCCGAACCAGCCCACGCAAAAGGGATAAAGGGCACTGAGTCCTGTAGGGACACATCAGAAGGGTGTAGTGAGTGATGTGCGTATATGTCCGTATGTCTGAGAGGGCAAGGCGCGTCAATAATTTCTCCAGAATGAAACCGATGTGGCGGGGTCTTACACTTGATTTGTTGTTTTATATAAATTGTTCGGCATATTAAATATTGAGGGTCTCGCCAGAAACTTTTCCTGCGGAAATCAATACCGAAAAGTCATCTCTCAGTCCTTATGTTGCAGAAAACATTACCTAAAAAAATTAAATTTAACATATTTACATAACAAGTATTTTATGTTTGCTCAATCACTGAGGATGGCAGTATACGTAGTGACTAACCAGTATATCTGTGTAGGCAAGGAACTGCGTGCCAAAAGAGACAAATTTAGAAATTGTATATTTTTAGTACATCACATAATATATTTTTGTCATAAAAGTTGATATCAGAACTTTTGTATGTTGACGGTGCGATCGTCACTATTTTTTACCTCGTTGAGAGTTGTTTTAATTGATTCATTAAAAGCTCAATATCAGTCCAGTTTGGCACTGAAATATGGGAGTAAAATAAGGTTATTAATGAATAAAAAAATATTAACAATGTAAAAATATAAAAAAATTACATTGTTATTTGTTATTTAATGACAAAACATTTTATTTTCATTGTTGGGTTGTTGTTTTTCATATTTACCACACCATTTTTTCGTTTATGCTTTAATCACGACCTTTGAAAGTCGGCAATGCTCCAATGTCGGTTTTTGGTTACCTGCAATCGCTCAACTTTGACATTTGCCAACCGCTTCCCATTAATTCCTCTCATTTCCCTTCGTCCGGGGGTCGAATACCACCTGCACCTGCTGTGCATTAATTGAATTTAAGTTTAAATTACTAAGAACAAAAAGAATCGAAGGTGAGGGAGCCGCATGTGCGTGGGCTAAAGTTTTCCCCTTTTCGGGGGAATGTCAGTCTCAGCCATTTGGCATATAAATTTAAATTTGGGGCAGCCTGCGAAAATTGATGGTGATGGCCAAGATGTTGATAGAGTCGCCTCAATTACGGGGTCTGCTGCGGTCAGTTGAGCCCAGAGGAAGAGCAGCATTAGGGGGACAGTGGGACATGAGTAAAGACGCCCGGGCTGATGAAGATTGAGGGGTCTGGTATCATGGTGGAGCCCTTTTCTTTATTAATTTCCTGTCCGCATGTGGTGCACCTCCAGCCAGGGAAAACAATTTGTTAGCTTGTCAAAACCATCGACCATCAAGTCCAAGTTTTTGTGGAGCCCCCGACTCACTACCCTTGTAGTTATACGCACTCAGCTTCCAGCAGAGGAAAGATAACCCGTCAACTTTGGGCTTTAATTCCAGCTTGTTTACTTTGCGCCTGGGCAATCTGCATAATGAAAACGGCAAATACATTGAAGTATTTGCCTTCGGAATTAACACCAAATTATAATGGTATCAATGAGGGTGGCTGTTGGAGGCGAGTGCATTAAATTAGCATAAAACAAACAAGCCGCACACAACACTTGCAGCTCGGTGTTGCAGTTGCAGTTGCAGCAAATGCAAAACCATTTCCGCAAACTGAAAGCGACAAACAATCGACGCAGGATTACCCTAAGGACGGGGCAGAGGATGGGGATGATTCCGGGGGAGTATGACTATATGACTGCTCTGGCCGGACCGTAATTAAATTCAATTTGATGTGCAGACAAGACCGGCAAGCAAAAGTACTGGAAACATTTGGTGAAATGATAGACAATTTGATATCCTGGATGAAAGGTAACTGATTATAACATGTTTGCACTTAATTTATTACAACCTGAATGACTACAGTCTAAAGCCAAGTGACTAGGAAAGTCTATTTATCTATCCAATTTTACTTAAATTGTGTATAATGGACATTTTGGAGTGAATATTTAGGGAAACATCATTTTCATTGTTAACAAATTAATAAACGGGAAAATAAGGACAGACTAAAAAGCCCAAAGAGACAAGATTACTGTGTTATATATCATTCTAATAGCCCCTAAGTCCTGCTTTAAACGAGCTCTTATGCTTTGTAACCCCACCAACCTCTCAGTTGGGGCATATTCGGTTTGCCCGCTGTGTCCACTGATTGATTGAGTGGCGATTTCCAGCCAGGCCTTTCCAATCATTTCGGACCAGCCAGTCCCGCCAAACATTTAGTTGTATGCCAACTGCCGGCGCTAATTTGCCTGTTCGCCTGGTGGGAGGATAATGAACCGCACTAGGGCCCAATGTC
The DNA here is from genome assembly GCF_043229965.1 of Drosophila suzukii. Taxonomy (NCBI): domain Eukaryota; kingdom Metazoa; phylum Arthropoda; class Insecta; order Diptera; family Drosophilidae; genus Drosophila; species Drosophila suzukii. The sequence goes on along the minus strand of NC_092082.1, from coordinate 24,921,980 downwards.
CAATGGACCGATGACGTCAGTGAGAGAACGGCGGACTAAAAGTGTAATTACGGGTGAGGCCATAGAACTCTTTATGGGCTCGAACCCCCGAAACGAGGCTCTAAAATCATAATTGTCAACTATTGACAACTATTTGGGACACTTTTTCGGGTACCCTTTAACATCAGAACTGCAAGTGGTGGTCCCAAGTCATTAGAAGAGTTCCGTGTTGATGGCGACTTAGCAGGCATTAAACCAATAAACTCAGTTACACTCTTCTTTGACGACTGCAGCAAGTTTGGCCCTAACTAATTAGGCAACAGTTTCTGGCACCTGGTTTATGCATAGTTTGGCGAAACCTGAAAAGTTTTCAGCCAAAAGTTGAGCACAAACATTTATGTTGGCGGAAAGTTGGGAGCCAGCTAAGACTGTCACCTCTCCTTGTACTCGGAAACACGATGTCTGTCCTCCAGAAGTAATTTTCCCCAGGACCTCGCCCGCTGCGTGTGCGAAATCCATCCGGGCAGGACAAACAAAATGTGACAGACGAGCATGCAGAGATACAGATACGCGCACTCAGATTGCCATGCCAGCTGTCCGGGAACAAAAGTTTTGGCCGGCCAAGTGCCTGATTGACATTCGCCGAGGCCTAATTAGAAAAGTTTCCCCAGCACGCATTCCGAGTCGCCTCCTCCTCCTCCATTTCTGTGACGTTCGACATGGATTCGATTCACATGGGTTATTGGTTTTTATTGTACGTTAGAACCGATTGTTTTGGCGACTTTCTTCGCTGGCGGGCGAATCAAGCAATACAAATTCCGAGTCAAATCAAATAAAAATAGCAATGATAATAAAAAAGAAGGCGTGGCCGCTCGTTTCCGGTCTTTTTCTCTTCTGTTCTCTTTCTCTTGTTCTCTCTATCTATGTTAAAAACTTCTCCATCAACTAAATGTAATTTTAAAGATACTTTTCACTGAACTGCGTCCTCATCCTCGGCGCCGGAGGCTGGTCGAGTGTCTTACGTAGGAGACAAACACCAGAGCCGCGTCCGAGGAGATGTTGATTTGGTCTAGTTGCTTGGGTGCTTAGAAGCACTTGCGGTGGACGATTCCGGGGCCGGACTCGTCGTACTCCTGCTTGGAGATCCACATCTGCTGGAAGGTGGACAGCGAGGCCAGGATGGAGCCACCGATCCAGACGGAGTACTTGCGCTCAGGTGGGGCGATGATCTTGATCTTAATGGTGGACGGGGCCAGGGCGGTGATCTCCTTCTGCATACGATCGGCGATACCTGAGGATGTCAGAAGTAGAAAGCATTAGGGGGTGCTATAGAACAGTGATGTAATCCCACTTAAGACTTATAATTGTGCTATAATTAATTGCATTTGTACCGGCTATAATTAAGAGCAGGGTATTCTTTGGGTGATGGTTAATGAGTGTAAATTAATCTACATGAAAAGCTAGCGAATGATAAATTAAAACGTTGAATGCGGACTCGGCGGAATCTTTTTTCACGAGATATTTTTAAATCGACCGAAAATTATTTCAGATTTGAGATCAGTAAAGATTTTTAAAAAGCTTTCTTTGCAAAATAGAAGTCTTATTATCCTAAGATCTGAACCCATATAGAGGAGTGGGAGGTACGCACCTGGATACATGGTGGTGCCGCCGGACAGCACGTTGTTGGCATACAGGTCCTTACGGATGTCCACGTCGCACTTCATGATGGACTGGTAGACGGTCTCGTGGATGCCGCAGGACTCCATGCCCAGGAACGAGGGCTGGAAGAGAGCCTCCGGGGTGCGGAAGCGCTCGTTGCCGATGGTGATCACCTGGCCGTCGGGCAGCTCGTAGGACTTCTCCAGGGAGGTGGAGGCGGCGGCGGTGGCCATCTCCTGCTCGAAGTCCAGGGCCACGTAGCACAACTTCTCCTTGATGTCGCGCACGATCTCGCGCTCGGCGGTGGTGGTGAAGCTGTAGCCGCGCTCGGTGAGGATCTTCATCAGATAGTCGGTCAGATCGCGACCGGCCAGATCCAGACGCAGGATGGCGTGGGGCAGGGCGTAGCCCTCATAGATCGGCACGGTGTGCGAGACACCGTCTCCGGAGTCCAGGACGATGCCGGTGGTTCGGCCGGAGGCGTACAGGGAGAGCACGGCCTGGATGGCCACGTACATGGCCGGAGAGTTGAAGGTCTCGAACATGATCTGGGTCATCTTCTCGCGGTTGGCCTTGGGGTTGAGGGGCGCCTCGGTCAGCAGGACGGGGTGCTCCTCGGGGGCCACGCGCAGCTCGTTGTAGAAGGTGTGGTGCCAGACCTTCTCCATGTCGTCCCAGTTGGTGATGATGCCGTGCTCGATGGGGTACTTCAGCGAAAGGATACCTCGCTTGCTCTGCGCCTCGTCGCCCACGTAGCAGTCCTTCTGACCCATGCCCACCATCACACCCTGGTGCCGGGGACGGCCCACGATCGAGGGGAACACGGCGCGGGGCGCGTCGTCTCCGGCGAATCCGGCCTTGCACATGCCGGAGCCGTTGTCCACAACCAGGGCTGATGCTTCTTCGTCACACATTCTTGGTTAGTTTGGTTCGGGCGGCACTGCAAGGATACAGACAGATCGGTTATCCTTCCTGCGGACTACGGATTACGGATTGCGGACGGAGCGACACTCACGACGTGTAAATCCAACAGCGACAGCAATCAGAGTGATTCGTTCTGCGCTCCGACATCTGCATTTAAATAAGTTCTGTCCCGGCCCGCCAGCCCCACGCCCATCTCCCTGTCATCTTGAACAATTGTTCATCTAGTAACATGTTGATGAATTTCGCGATATGCTACGCTAGCTGGGGATCAGGCGTTCCCGGGGAGGGTGGCGAACCGGAGGGTCGGATGCACATCATTTCGATTGTACCAAAGTGTTCTGATTTCGGGTACTTCGCCTAGGCCACCGCGTTAGATTGCGATCTCTGCGGTCAAGATTTCGGGAACTGATTGGGCTTCCAAAGTCATTGCTGTCAAGGGTGTAGCGCCTTATAAGGCGCTTAAGATAAATAGGTGCAACCAAATAATATTGCTTAGAAATGCGATTTGGACAACTTCCTTTCAAGTTCCATCTTAGTGTCTACAACAACTGGCATAGACAGCACCATTGTTTAAGTGGATACTATTGGTCTTATAAGCTTTCCTTTAATACCATAATGTTGCTAGATCGCGTTTCAGAATACTACAATGTTCCAAAATTGGTAAAACCTTTTTAAAAATTTTGATTGCGATTCGTGAAAATTATTTATTTAGACTTCTTTGTTCTTGATGTAGTTTTCTGATATCATATCGATTTCAAACCAATTTCAATCTTCTACTATCTTATATTCTGGATGTTGTACCACTAAATATAAATGGAATACTTATCTGTATAACACAAAGTGCCCACAAAGAGCTGTTTAGGAAATTCATTTGACAAATAATTTATCGATTTACCTAACGAGATTCGACTAATGAGTTACTCATGCTTTTATCTTTTTCTACCAAATAATTTATTTTCATTATCCCTTAAGTCGAATTAGCCAAGACATTTTCTGGATTTTTTCGCTGCCCGTCTAGGGTATTCAATTTCCTCCATTCATGTAAGCCATTTATCATTTAGTTTCATTTCGTTTTCGCTAAATTATGTCTGGCTGCCAACTTTGCTATGACTTCGACAACAGAGAAGAGAACATAGGAAAATATGCGCCAGGACTTGTATAGGCATCTGTTGATATATTTTAAGTTTTTATATAAATAACCCCCGCGAAACGGCGGCGGCAGCAACAAGAACAACCCGCGAACAATGCAATGCAGTGGCCAGCCTTTCTTGTTCTTGTTCATGTAGCATCTTTCCCCTGTTCGAGTACAAGAAATTTGTGCCAATGCTCTTTCGGGCCCCCACTCAGTCCATAGATGGTGTGGCCCGAATGTTGTCACACTCAAAAATGCAGCCAAAGCATTTACACATGTTATAAATGTTGACGACGTCGTGTGGATTTCATTGAAATCAAATTGAAAAAATAGAATTAAATAATTTTCTGCTCGTAGTCGTACATATACGCAGTCCCAAAGGGCGGTGGTGGGGCCGCCAGTGGTACTAGAGCATTCGGCGACGGCAATTTTGCGCCTGTCCACCGATATCGCTCGATCTCAACGTGGCATTAGCCACAAGATTAATGCCCGCCATTCTAATTAAGTGTGCCCCTCCGAGGAGCCACTGCACCAGTGCATTCCGCGGCATTCCGTAATGGGCAAACTTCTGAGCTCCAACTTCTGCCCCGTTAACTTTGCCAAGTGCTCCCCACTGCGGAGCACTACGTGACTGCCCTGCGGATCAGGTACGGACAACAGCCACGTATCATTGTCCGCACGCGCGTCGAGCAGTTGAAAGAGGTAAAAATTACGCTCGCCACCGAAAACCTTGCAGTTTCTCCTGCAGAGCAGATAACTACAAAAAGGGGTAGTTCGAACTTTCCAAAGTGGGATCTGTTCTTCAGTTCATAAAATATTATGATACCAAGAACAGCATGTTAGTAATCGGACCCAGTAAAAAGTGAATTAATATTATGCAACTCTAGATAGTTGGTAAGTTAGTTAATATCAAAATTCAGGTTTTCCTTTAGATTGAAAGCAATACGATTCCCACATTTTTCTGACTTTTTGTAACGCCTTTATAAAATTCAAAATTTTGTGTCTACAAATGTTTCTGTGGGCAAGAGTTAAAAAACTAAGAAAAACAATCCCGTAAAACCTTTTCAACAAACAAGAGACTTCTCTAGTTTACTTTAAATGAAAAAAAATGTTCATTGAAGTTAAGGGAAAACCGAACACCTTAAGGTTACGTTTTCAAGTAGATTAAAATATTTCTCTTCCAATACTGCAGAATCTTCCCTGGCCGTCTCTGACCCCAGCATCAATTTAGCTTGAAGTTTCCAAGGGAAAATCGCCGAAAAGTTGGCGCGTTGACAGGACAAACGAACCACCTTTGGTGGCAGGACCGAATGCCACGCCCTGCACCTGCGGCTCCTTTCACGGCGCCTCCAGCCAGCACGCAATGCGGAAACTTTCGCCAAAGTGAAAGGGAGCGAAAAGGAGCTGAGCTGGTCTGAGAAACTTGCCCCGGTGCACATAAAAATTAAAATACTTGCCACGCGGTTGCATACCAAGCCGAAGATGCCGCAGGGCAGTCGGGGAGTCGGTCTATCCTCGCCGCCTTTCACGTTCCATGGCTAATTTATGATTTGCAATAGGAATATGCGTACATAATACCCGCTGAATATTGAAACTTTAAGCGCTCTCCAGTTAATTTTAGGTCCCCTCTCCCCCTTTTTCAGGGGCGGAACTCTCGCTGCAAACTTTGCGAGCCCGAGACAAGGGCTGACAGTTTAACTACGCCGCACTCCCCTTACTTTATTAATTACACAAGTTGTCTCGGCAAATATTTTTCACTCAAATTAATTTCTCCCATGTGGCCACGACGGCAGCTGTCATCGCTGCCTGCACCTCTCCCACGTAATTACCCTTCGCTCAAAGTGCACTGCTCGCAAGACGGTGGCTCGAAAATAAGAATCTACTTCAGAACGCGGTTCGGGATCCTACAGCTAAGTACAAGTTAGGTTTAGATTATTTAGTCCAGCGGCAGGGTCTCGTGCAGCCACGTGCGCGTGCCCCCCTCGGCGAAGTCGGCGGCGGCGTGGTCCTGTCCGTTGAGGATCCACTTGGTGGTCAGCAGCCCCTCCACGCCCACCGGGCCGCGGGCGTGGATGCGGGCGGTGGAGATGCCCACCTCGGCGCCAAGGCCGAACCGGAAGCCGTCCGCGAACCGCGAGCTGGCGTTGTGGAACACACAGGCGCTGTCCACGCTGCCCAGGAACTGCTTGGCCGCCGCATCTGCAAATGGAAATTGGGGAAAGTGTGGGAAAGTGTGGAAAATTTAGAAACTGCACAAGCTGCGGAGCCCGCACGGACGGAGAAAGTGTTGAATAAAATTAATTTCCCAAATGATTTAAATTTGTTGTGGCAGTCTGAGGGGGTGGGGATGGGAACGGGGATAGGGCAGCGCTGGCGAATGCATGCATGCAAAAGTTTGCACGCCAAACTTGCAGGACTTGAATTAGGATTCGGGTTTGGTTTCGGTTTCAAGTCAGAATGGCTGAATTGCTGAAGAAGTGCATGGTGGAATGGCATTGAGGGCTAAATTGAATTACTTGTGGAGGCACAAGGCGGTCATGCCATCTCCTGCACGAAACATATCGTTGGTACCTAAATGCACTGGCATTTAAAATAATAGCAGTGGAATTCTTCAAAACATACTCAAAAATTAATTTTGAAATGCCGTGCATTGCAGAGAACTACTACTTTAATAAATGCAAGCATTAGTGGTTAATTCCTCAGTAGTCAGACTTTTACTCCTAATAATATTAAATAAGATTTTATACCTTTCCTGCTGCTTATTTCACCATAAAAGATAAGGGGTTAGGAAGTGTTCAGAAATTCGCAAAGGTTTTTATAACCGGATACATTAACCACCATTACTTTTAATTACCAGTACTTCTTGCAAAGAACTTTCATTAACGCCTGAACTGCAAGCCATCACGCTATTCCCTCCTTAATTTCGTAGGTGCTGCAATTGCCACACGCCTCGTGTAATTATACCATTTGAATAAATACAACTATTTTCTAGATGTAATTGTTAGGAACACAGCCCTCATATCTTCCAAAGCGCATTCAAATTCAGACCTTGTATCTACTTCCCCGCAGCCGCAAAACCAAACCATCTGCAGCAATAACCATTATGAGGGCTACCCCGACAGCAGTTTGCCATTCTCATTACCTCACAAAAACCAAATCAAATTGGAATGGAACTAAGCGCGAGGGGACCAAGTGGGGTCGCAGAGGGGGAGACCATTTTTCAGCCTCGATTGCCGGCAATCGAAATTAATTTTCAATTTCCCAACGTTTCGTTACCATTTTCCGTAACAATGACATCGGTGTGGCTGCTGCCGTACGTATGGATGTGATTAATGGCCTCGTCCAGGCTGGGCACAACCTCGATGCAGCACTCGAGGGCTCCGTACTCGTGCTTCAGGCTCTTGGCCGCCGGCGGGCCAAAGGTCAGCTGCTGGTTCAGCCGGGGACCGGCATAGATTTTGACGCCCTCACGTTTCAGCATGTTGCAGACATCCCCGAAGATTTCGCCACTCATCAGGTCCTCGTGGATGAGCAGGGTCTCCATGGCGTTGCAGGCTGAAATCGAAGGATGGTCGAGGTCGTGAGGCTGGCTCTGTGAGTTTATTGAGTGGGGAGTCGCCTACCCGCCGGATAGTCGCACTTCGCATCGCGCGCAATGCGCAGGGCCTTCTGTAGATCCGCATCCCGGTCGATATAGACGTGGCAGACGCCCTCGGCGTGGCCCAGGACGGGGATGTGCAGCGACTGCTGCTGGATGCTGCGCACCAGCTCGGAGGAGCCGCGCGGGATGATCAGGTCGATGTGGTTCTCCATGGACAGCAGGTCGCTGATCTCCTCGCGCGTGGAAACCTTGAATGGGGATCGAAAGGGTTACACAACTTCGGAAAATCCTCCATCTATTATCTGACTTGCAATCTATAATGTAAATTACGACTTTGGCTTGCTAAAAATCATTTTAAAACATCTGAAGACATTGGGTATTTCATTTTTTAATATAAAATATCTAAAAAGTATATATATAAGAACACCAATATAGGCTTATGCCGATAACTTTTTAATTAAGCGATTAAGGAGCAAACAATTTAACCAGGGAACATTAAGTCGTTAGTTACCTAAGTCTTCTTTACTACTGCGTTTTGAAAATAAGACCCCAGATTTATTGTAAGCGGCATTGCAAAATAAATAAATACAAATTATTAAAAACTAATAAATAAGTATTCAATATAAAATTGTAAAAAAAATAAATAAATTAGTGTGTTTAAACTATGAGTATAGTATATACTGTCCTGGATAAAGTCTTAAATAAATTGTAGGTTTTTCTGCCCAACCCTTTCCCTGTCCCAATACAAGAAAAACTCACCAGGGACACGGCGTGCTCCGCTCCTACGGTGGCCAGCGCCTCCTTGACCAGCTCCATCAGCGCCTTGTTGCTGTGGGCCGCCTCCTTGCCGCCCTTGAGGAGCAACCCGTTGGCCGAGGCCATCGCCAAGGCGGCCACCTGGGGCAGCGAGTCTGGGCGGGATTCGAAGATAACCAGCAGGACGCCGATGGGCACGGTGACCTGCTTGAGCTCCAGCTGATCGGCGAGGCGGGTGCGTCTCAGGACACGACCCACGTTCTGCAAGGAAAGCGAATCCTGATGAGACACGAAGTAATCGTTTGGGGTTGTGGAGGAGGGCGGGGAAAGCCAATTCACAAGTCAGCGTAAATCGCATAACGCATACGCCATGTGGGACCGGGCCATAAAAATAACTCGATATTTATGCGACAGTTTCATTCGCAGGGAGAGCCGCTTGCCACCCCACTCCCATTCCACTTTTCGATTCCCCGGCGTCCATTTTGAGGCGTTACATAAATCAAGTCGCTCAGCGCGTCGTAATCTTTATTTATTTTTAATGGCCTGCTGTCCAACGCCCCCGCACTTGGGCTGACCCGCCTCCACCTCCGGCGAGTCCTCCGTTCTGCGTCCTCCTGCTGTTGTGCGAAATCTCTAGAAAATTGGCTGCAGATAACATAAAGAGATTGCGGGTTGGTCTGGGCTGGACGTCTGCTGACAGCAGTTGGCTGGCCTTGTTTGCATAGAATGGATACGGAGGTGGGGGAGATGGGGCCTCGACCCAGGAGGAGTCCTCGCCACTTCTTGCTTAACCATTAAACTCGACTCGGGCACTGGGTAAATTTGGTTATATGGTCATTATTATTGACTCTGGCATTGCAGGACGTCAAACTTTAAATTATATTTGCAAAGGACAATTGGATAAGTCGGAGCTGATGTAGTGGCGCCTTGCAAAGGAGGGTTGAACTAGGTTATTAGGGGTCATAAGATGTGCAGGGAATGTGGAGCCAGGACAGGAAATTGAAAAAGCGCGCGAAGAAAATATATCTCACTCATCTTTCCAAAATACTTCGGCCTAATACAGTTGGCTACTACGTTACTCAGTATTTATTTCGCAATATAACTTTTTATATGAAGCGTAAGTAGTCCGGGTAATTGAAAACTGAAGCACCACCAGGACAGCAGCCCCCCGCCCCGCTCACCTATTAAACTTTGGAACGCTTCTGAGGCCCGGAGGCCAAACAATGTCCGTGGCATTTGTTTGTCGCAGGAAAATAAGGGAAAAGTGGGGCAGAAAAACAGAAACACTTTTCGCCATCGGAGCGACATTTATTGAGTGCGTTATGGTTTTTCTGTATTCCCAGGCAGCTTCTTTATACGTGTGTGCGCTCGCCTTTTTATGATTTTTCACGCTGCCGCCATTTTGTGTCACAATTTCGCTTGCCATTTTTACAATAAACTCATGTCCCAGCCCCCGCCCCAATGGAAAAACTTTTTACCCAGAAAAAAACACGATGGAAAACTTTCTGCGTTTCCGCACAATCACATCCAATAAAACGGTTCGCTGGGGAGGGGGCCCAGTGCCGAACCCAACCCCCAACCCCAACCCTGTTCCCGGCGATATTCGATCAACTCTGTCTGGCGCTAAAAGGGGACAAGGGCAGGACCGGGACCAGGATGCGGGCTAATGTCACTGGCAAGACACCAAACGAGAGCGCACACAAGAAACTGTCTTTTATCTTCCGCTTGCTTAGCTGCCATCCCATCCCGTTCCCAGCGAACTTCCGGCATATCGGGCTGCTCCGATGGCCACTCCCTGGGCGGATTGGCCAGGTCACCAGCCGGTCGAGCATCGAATGCCTCGCCTCCGACTGGGGTGTCAATTTTTGTTCAAGTGTAAAATTGCTCGGAGATTTCATAATGCTGTTAAGGCTTTGCAAACTGCATATGGCTCTCCAAGTCGAAGTCCGCCTTTGTTGGAGCTCATGAAATGGCCATTTTGCAGCTTCCAGATTGCCGGCTTGCCGGGCAGACAAATCCCAGCGCCGGGCCCAGGGCTAACTCAATTTGGGGCTGACTTTTCGACACTGCAACAAATGCAATTTGCCGGAACCTTTCAGGGGTCACCAGCCGGTCCAGCGCCCTGAAAAGTGGCCAGTAATTAAGTTCCCTACCTTGTGACTGTCCTCGGCGATTTGCTTGAGGCCGACGGAGAGGTTCTTCAGCTTGGCCGCGTTGAGCGAGAGGCGCGACAACAGTGGCTTGGCCAGTCCGTTCTTCTGGGCCTCAGCCAGGTCCTTGGCGTTGGCGTCCAGGATGAACTTCTCGCGGCTCACCAGCAGGTCGGCCAGGGTGTCCACTGCACTGGCCCTCTGGGCGGGCGTGAGGGCCTGCATCTGGCGACTCCCGGTTCGCGCTGGAACGAGAAAGGGGTTTCACAGGGTTTTACAAGTTGCATCTGCCTAATTAACAGGCACTTTCGGCCAGCTGCTGCAGTTAGCCTTAATAAAAACTGAGTTAAATTCGCAACAACGGCTCTAGAGTGCTCCAGGGTCCGGCAGACAGTCCTGGCTGACCCACTTTTCTGCCTCCTTCTGCCCCCGGGCTTGCTTAGCTGGTGTAAGCCATAATGGCCATTAGCCTCGCCCAGCACTTGTCATTCGCCGTTAGCATCTTGCAACTTTCTCACCATCTGAGTGCGCTGGTTCCGGCTGAGGGCTTCGCACCGGATGATTGGCCATCGATGTGGCTGGAAGCCCGCTCACAAAACCGCTAATTATGCGAGAAGAGCCCTCCTAAACCTCTTTCTATTGTCTGGCCACATCATTCTCCGTCATTATCCTTTCGCCCGGCCATAAGCCATTTGCCCTGCGGTCCACTCACCGTTCTCGGCCATCACCTCGACGGGCACGGCGTTGGTGCTCTCGGTGGCCTCCGTGAAGAAGGTGCCCACCTTCCGGCCGCCAATTATGGTCTTGATGGCCTTCTCCTGCATTCCGTTGCAGATGACCACGCTTACGCCCCGGTCCAGCGCCCAGGTGGCCGCCTTCACCTTGGAGTCCATGCCGCCAGTGCCCACCTGTGGAAAGGGGTTGGGGTTCAGATAAGTGGGTTAAGATTGCGAGGAGGGAGGATTACCTTTGACTTTTTGCCAAACTCGATGCTGCTGCTGTCGTCGCTGGAGTAGGTGTGCATCAGCTTGGCCCCGTCCTCCCAGGGCGGCTTGTTGTAGATGCCATCGACGTCCGACATGAGGATAAGCAGGTCCGCCTGCACCTCGGCGGCCAGCATGGCGGACAAACTGTCGTTGTCCTTAATGGGAATGCCCTGCAACAAAGGATCGGGTCACGTATCGGCCAAAAGGTATCCGTGCACCCAACTCACCCTCCTTGCTCCGCCGGCCGGCTCGTCGTCACGTATGAACATCGGCGGGGATACGGCGTCGTTGGTATTTATGATTGGCACAATATTAAGGCTAATTAATTCGGAGAGCGTGCAGAAGAGATTGTTGCGTGTCTCCTCGTTGTAGAAGTCGGGCTTGGTCACCAGCACCTAAACCCAAACAGCCATCACGGCTCACTCAAATCTGTGTGTTCTAATTAGTGGGGGATGTGCTCCGGGGCTCACCTGCGCTATCTTGACGCCGTACTGGGCAAACATCGCGTCGTAGAGGGACATCAGACCCGACTGACCCACCGCAGCCGCCGCTCGTGGTTCCAGTGTGGCGCCATCGAACTAATTTCGAAGAGAAAACATTGGGTTAGGGCTAGGAACTGGGCTTACTCCAGCAGCTACCTCTTTGCTGTCCTTCGGATTGAGGGTCTCGCGCATCGACAGGGACATCAGCAGTTCCTGGGCGAGCTTCTGCTTTCCAAAGGCCACCGCTCCACTGGTGACCATCATCACCTCACGACCCTCTAAGTGGCACTCGGCAACCTGTCAGTTAAAATGGTAGTACTATGAGTACGATTCACTCATTTTTAAAGGCCTTTAAATACATAAGTAATTCATTAAATGTAATTAAGACTGGAATCTAAAGTCCCAATGAAATCTGTAAAGATTTTAAAGGTATGCTACAAAAAAGTTTCAGACCGAAAACATTTATCATTATATTAAACATTTTATTTTCCACAGCATACCTAATCCACTTGAGATTTCTGCGATATTGGATATTTCGAAAATATTCTGCTCAAGATTATGATTTTGTAATAATAATAAAAATATGCTGGGGAAAAATGAAAGTCACTTTTCAGGATGAATTCCTCTTACTTCCGTGCTCAAAATGAATTGTTGCATTTTTTAGGACACAGTAAAATTTACATTTAATGGAATACAATGATGTATGTCATACATAAAACCTAAAATGACCATTAAAGACTACGTCATTCTTTGACTTACAGTATAACTCCATTAAGTAAAGTCATAAAAGTATTTGCAATGAAGGTAAATAGTGGTACAAAATGGTTTAAAATTTAATTTTTCAGCTTTGCGGTCCCTTTACTCATAGTCCATATTTAGGGAATTTAACGAGTGAGATGCAGTGACATATCTAACCTGTTCCACTATAGAGGCCAGTCGGCCGAGGGCTAGACCGTGGTTGTCCTCGCGGGTAATGACTGCACTGCCCAGCTTGACCACCAGCCTGCGGGCGTACTTCAGTTGGCTCCGCTCCGTAAAGGTGGGATGCGCCTTCTCCAAACGCCGCTCCGGCGACACCAGCTGAAAACAAAGGTCGTAAATCAATGAGCAACTTCTTCTAGGCCAAGCCCACTGTCTTATCGCCCCCAATCGCAAAACAGAACTGAGGGGAGGTCATAAATTGCGACAGCACCAACGTAAGCCATAAAAACAACAAGCAGAGGCATAAATGGCAATCCAATTAATTAAACAGTCCCCGTCGAATGCACCTAATCAGTTCGTAATCAGCAAAACTGCAACACCAGAAACCTTCCCTGGTGTTTTGCTCGCATTTCTAATAATCATTATGTGTGTTAATTGGTTTTTTAGCCAGCGGCGCGTGGTCAAAAACTCAGTTAGTCCGACACGCAATGCATAATCAGTTTTAAATTATGGCTAATTGAATTTCACAATTCCGGCATCGACCCATTATATAATAATCAGATCTTATGCACAATGTGCTCTAATTAAAATGGCTTTAATTCTCGAATCCAAGTGTTTTTAGCAGGCTTTCTATGAATTGGCCATTCCTGGAATCAACGGCTAAAAATAAAACATCAGATTGATTCGTGGAAGCGGAAACCTAAAAAAGATTGTCCTGGGTTTGCGGAAAAAATTAAAAATGTTTAAAAACCGTGGACAGCGTGGGATCCTTTTTTGAAGGGTTGCCATTAGGGACATCATAAACATGAATGAACGTTACTGTTGAAAGCCCCGACTGTGGGTAGTCGTTTAAAAAAGCTTGTTATGAATGGCAATAAAATGTTTAAAAGAAAAAAAATATCTAATTGGAAATTTTAAAAAACTATGAAATGAATTGTTTTGCGTCACCTCAAACTTAAAATTAGTTGCCACCGAAATAAAGCTTTTGTTAAGGTAAAATTTACATATATATAAATGTGAATAAAATAAACATTTAGCTTTCAATGATTTCGAAATGTAGTAGTTACTCCACTCCAAAGAATTCGCGGTTCATTTATGCGCCATTCTAGCCCATCTAATTTAAAACAAATTTTTTTTTGGGTGGGATTCCTCGTTAGCGTTACTTTTTTGGATTCTTATAAATTATAATAATGGTATTGTTTTTTTTTTAATGCCAATGTAATTTAATTTAATTAACATTACTTTTAGAAATTTTTGGAATGTATGAAATTAAATGTATTTTCAGTATTATTTCATTTTTCAAAACCTAATGAAATTGCTTTCAGTAGCATTACTAATTTCAATGCTAATGAAAAGTTTTTCTACTAGCATTACTTTTTTAATGATAGTTGAAAAACAATGCTAGTTAAAAAACTATGCTATTGCTTATAGTCAAGCTGTCTCTAAATCGTATATACCCTTTCCTCCGATTTTGTACCCTGTAATGAAAGGGTATACACCTCCCTATCTAATGTTAGTAGCTTTGACAACTGAATAGGCTTATCCCGTTAAGAACTTCCTACAAAAAAAGTACCTTTGCAAAGGTGGAGAAATAGAATGAGATTAGCATGTCGGAAAGATAACTGTTGAGAAAACAACCGAGTAAACAGCGAGTTTGTTTTTCCTGCCCCAACAGCTGCAGCTGATCTTCCCAGCCCGCGCATCCATCAATCAAAAGTATTTTTATTAGCTTTTCCATTTCTTTTTCGCCCCATGCTCCACCACCTTGTTGGGCGGTAGCTTTGATTGCCTTTCAGGCGCAATAACATCAAATCAGGGGATTTTTTGTTCGTATAACTCGGCGCATTTGTCGTGTCAATTATTTCAGAAAAATCAACTCAAATTGAGGCGTAAATATTTTGATTTCGTTACATTCGTCTGACGATTGTGATGGCAAGTGTCAAGTGCAGCTCAATAAAAGCGTACGTCGACAATCAAAAAAGTTCTGTTTGTTTACTTCGTTTAATTGTTCGTCCCCTCCTTATCGCAAAGAGACTTTTTATCACTATCGCGAAGAAATCCAAAAGCAAAGCGACCAGATATGCTTTATGACTGTGTCTGGCTGAAAACCAACTTTTGTTTGGCCGGCTCGCATGGCGAACGCGTGATACCGAATGCAATTAGTCGAAGGTCAGGAGTCGCCTCGGGCCGAAGCTCCCATTTCGATTGTTTTCTAATCGAAGCCAGATAGTAGCCGGAATCGCTGCCCCATCTCCCGTCTATCCAGTGTCTGAGGCCTGTCAAATGCGATGACACTCCGTGTAATTACTGAGCAATTAATGCTGCCTCTGCCAAAGTACATGAGTTGTGGCTCCATTCAGGTCTCACTCTTATCTGCAGTCCGGCCCAACCTAGTAGAACTCTCGCAGCCCTCGACAGATGTTCGGCGATGATGTTAGTGGGCCCCCTGACACCATGTTGCCCCTGTCGTTGGCTGCCTTTTGTGATGTGATTTACGCTTGTTCCCAGTGCCTCATGTTTCGCCTTCTTTGGTTCTGCTCCGGCATTTTTTGTTCTATTTATACCTGGTACTCGTAAAGTTCAGGGGTGTATAGGAGTCGAGCAGATTTCGAGCAGAGGACTTAGAAATTTAAGTCCTAAAAAATATTTAGTAATTAGGTTTGTCAATAAAGTGAACTTTATGACTTGGCATTGAAAACTTTAATTACATTTTTATGCCCATAAGGCGCCAACTTAGACTGAAAATAATTTTTTCAAATGGAAATGGCGAGGTCTTACTGGACAGACTTTTACTGCTCCTGCTCTAATTCACGAATGAGAGAATATGTTTTTCTATTGCCATACATGGTCAATCATAGCCCTTGAAGTAGGCAATAAAACCTGTTCAGCTTACAAATGTATTCTTGTCAGCGGCATTGCCTCAATATAAAGTTAGATTTTTTGGAATCACTGCATTGACAAATGCATTGGTAAGATGTTAGCTTAATGTGAACGTTATCCGTAATTGAATTTTGAAAAAGCGTTCCTAAGTGATTTTGATACCCAGCACATTTTGGGTAAAAGGTATATATTTGTAAAAATTGAGGAAATAGCCTTGAGCAAACTTAATGATATATACGAAATCGTATTATCCAATTGTAAGTGGGCTATGCAATACCAAGCTATGGATCAAAAAATTTAGATTATAAAAGAAAATTGGGTACATGGTTGTAATAAAAAACCGTGCAAAAATCTCTTACATCTATCGAATAGTTCGGTCTCTCGGCTGCAATGATCTTTTTTTGATTTAACATTTATGTCACGATTCCAGTGCCGGGTATCTTATAGTCGGGTGAACCGTGCCCGCCCTTTTGCTATACTTTTTATGATGTGCCCCACACACGCACTACTCGGAAAGAGAGTCGAGACCGAGACCGAAGGCGCCATAACTGCCAACACGTGTCAAAATGAAGTGAGTCAATGGGGCGGCAGCGCCGCGTGGGAAAAGGGGGTCGGGGCAAAGGGTGCTCAACGACCCTGACCTAGGCAAATCGTTTTGAGTGTCAAAGGCTGGGCCCGATGTCGGACATATGCAAATGTGACGGGGAGGAAGGGGAACGAACCGGAGGGCAGGACACCATCCTTGCCTGCGGGCAAGTCGCACCAATGTGGTTGCATATTTAAAGGGGTTTTAAGTTTATTGTGGAGCCAACCTCATCCCCCAAACACCACCCCTCCCGTTGTGGGTAAATACAATATTTACACTTTTAGAATTTATTTGAACACGTTTTTGCATTTGCCTGACCCAGCAGTCTGGCACGGTCCAGCAGCTGTCATGCTGTGACAACATTTTATCAGCTTGTCGACCCCATTTCCCACTCCCCTCATGCCTGGTTTTCATGTTAGTGCAAATCAAACCGAAACTGTAAATGATTTACAGCTCCGAGAGCCGAGAGTCCTGGATCGATGCTCATTCAATTAGCCGGACCCCGTTTTTGATGGCCCATTTGCCCCAGTTTACGGCCTGGTTTAGGGTTGCACCGAAACCCTTTCAAGCTGTTGTCGGTCGACCATAAAGAACATGAAGTAAAATCTTACGATAGTGCTGTGTTGTTTCGATTGGGCTTTGATTAGACATAAGTGCCAGGAGTGGAGGTTTCCCCCAAATCAGCAGGAGCTGTTGAAAAGCTTACGCAATCACAACAAAGCACTACACTGTAAGGGCCCCTTGTGAGTACCACCCATGATTGCTCATCGTTCCCATAGCCATCGTATCAGTACCCAGGGGACCCAGAGGCCGCGAGACAATGCCTTCACGCTCATTCGTCATGACTCGGGGTGCCATAATTTTCCCCTTCGCTGAAATCAGCATTAATCGACGCTTATCGGTCAATAGACTGCCAATTTCTTAATAGCGTATTAAAAATATTCCTTTATGAATTCGAACGTATGTTAAACAGGGTGGACCTTAAAATATAATTTAGGACGGGCTCTTTTTTGGGTTGCTTATGGTTAAACACAGATTTTAACCATTGCATGCTATAATTCATACACTCAAAAAAAAAATCACCATAAATATTAGAAAATCGCCCGTGATTTCAAAACGCCATTGAATTAAGAAATATTTTCTTGATTATAGAAAAAATTCCTACAATTTAAGGGATTCGCCATAATTTTTTTTTTTTTTTGTAATGAAGAAGAGGAAGAATCCCATTTTTTTCTTCAATTAATGGCGAATTTTTCTTGTTTTTTTTTCTTGAAATAATGGTAAATTCTTACTTAAATTTAGGAAAGAAATACCCATATTTTAAGAGAAAGTGACTTTTTTTTATACATTTTGATGGCGGTCTAGCTGGTAAAGACGTCCGGTCAATAAACAATCGAACAAAAGTACCTGGTTCGAGCCCACGCCACGGCAAGTGTACTCTTTGTTTATTTATTTTTCTTTTTTTTTAATTTATGTAATTTTTATTCTTATTAGTTTCACTCTTCTATTTACCAAATTGTATAAACGGTTGTTAAAAAGGTTTAGATTAGAATAACCGTTATTGGTATGCGTAAAGCTGGACCAAAAACACCTTAGCCCTCTTTAGTCATTGTATGACAAGAAGCACGCGTGGCCGAATGGTTAAGACGTCTGGCTATGGTGTGAGCGGTTGCGGGTTCGAGTTCACGCCGGGGTTGTCTGAGGTAAGGATTTTTCCATTTGTTATATTTACTTATATGTTTATAAAAAGTATTTATATAAAAAAAATCTTTAATAAATTCAGGTAAATATAAAAATTTTCAGACTGTAGTATGTAGTATTCCCATGTAATAATTGCCATTAAAATTAGAAACGGTTTTATCCATTTAAAATTCAACATTGGTATACAAAACCAACCAAATTCCTCAAATGAAAGGTGTAAAATGTAAAATGATGTAATCTTACATCATAAATATTTTTTTTCTTATTTTAATAAATTTTTCCTTAATTTTAAGGTTTTTTACCATACATTTAAGAAAAATTTGTCATTATTTCCAGAAATGGCAAACCATAAATTCAAGAAAATTATTTATTTAAAATAAAGGTGAGTCGCCGTTGGATGAAAATCATAGGCGATTTTCTTGATTTAAAGGCGAATTTCTTGATTTAAGGGCGATTTTTTTTTTGGGTGTATACCTAGTTCCAAAATTGCACATGGTATTCATTTTTTATACATGTTCTTGAAAAACTCTTAGCTGTCCAAGAAAAAGTTACTTATATATCCTGTGCACTTAGCTTCTGGCCATATGACACTTACCTAAATTTCATCTAACTTACTGGACATATTTTAAATAGTCATGGAAACATAGGTACAGCATATCTATATATATATTTATATAAAATTGATAAGCTGAAGACCGTTTTTATCTAAGCTGTCATTATTTATATACCAACTAGCCGTAAAGTAAAGGGTATATTGTATTCGTTGAACAGAATGTGGCAGGTGTGCTAAAGAAAGGACTTTCAACCCTTTAATCAGGGTCCTAGCCGAATACACCTACCCATATCTTGTACAAAAGTAACGGGTAAATAAGTCCAGTCAGTTAGCAAATCTATTCTTCAACGCTATTTATTTTTTATATCTGGTAGTCCTTTGTTATTTGATGGGAGTCCCAAATTGGGACTAGGTGGGGCAGGGCTATCTGCAAAGGTTCCCACTCTGAACCAGTTTCCAACCGGTTTCATCCCTGCTCAATTGAATCTCCTGACCTGAACACAAAGAACTGATAACGTTTGATCAGCAACCAAAGGTCCATTTGCAATAGCACAAAACCGAGACGGACTTTGCATCCAAGAACTTTTCCATCGGCATTAGACGAGTCGTAAAAGCACTGTCATCGCACTGCGGTTATATAAACCTCACTCACAGGCTGTCGGGGTCCATGGGAGCTGACCGCTCGCCAGGCGTTTCTGGATAAGCCGTGTTGCAGGCTCTGGGCCAGGTTAAAGCTGTTGCGCAGCATTTTGGCAGATGGTTCTCAGGATCGAGATATGAGGTATGGGGTACACGGATCTGTTTTAAATCACGGAACGCGCACGGAACCGCACCGTAAAGCCCGACAAGTTCTACTGAGGCGAACCAACGGACTGACCGCCTTGGTCGCTGGTCGAGATAATGTGGGGCAAACATGTGTAATTGTAAGTGTTCATTGCGATTGCGATTAAAATTTGGTGTACGGCGGACTCTCTGAAAGTGTTATCAATCAAAGCAGCTCGTTCGCTCTTGCCCTCTCGGATAGTGACAAACATTGGGCCGGAGAGAATACGAGGGCCTTATCAAGTGGGGCAGCGACGGGAAGAGCGCTTATCTAGCGGCTTGGTGTTTGGTAGGCCATTAGGGCAGTACGTTTGGGTGGTGATGATGTGCAAGGTGCAAGTTATCTGGAAGGCCCTCGATACAATCAATCATCGATGGTCCTCCACAATTTTGTATTTTCCACGTTGAATTACCCGTCAAATATCATAGCCACTCGAGCGAAGTTGAAGCACTGAAAAAATACCCATAAATAACAGGCAGTTGCAAATATTAATTAACTGCTGAAAATGTCAGCTTGTTTATTTCAATGGGCAGCCCCTGCCCTCGTATCCGGAAATTGACAGACAGAGCATTCCGACGGGCGCATAATCAGTGCATATTGTGTTCAACTATCCTGCAGCCTTTCATTTAATTATTTTCACAAAGCAGCTGCATCAGTTGTCGGGGAAACGACTTTCAGATGACCTGTGAAAAGCAAGCTTCCCCGGGGTGGAACCTGCCTCAAAGCGCCTCTAGAGCTCAGCATATCCGCAATGGATTCCGGTGAACAGCATTACGGAGCTATGACAAAAAGCAGGACTGACACCCGGACACAGAATTATTTTCATAATTAAATGACATTAAAAAGTTTTGTTGCAGCTTTGTTGCAGCCCCAGCATAGTTGCGCCCCGTCGTGTGCTGCGTATTGTCCTCGATTGCCATTGCAATGCATAGAAAAGCCATAAAACACAATGCCAAATGGCAACAGGCCTCTGGAGAGGCGGGGTTAGTGGTCTGGTCGGTCTGGTTTGGCCTGGATGGGGCTGCCTGGGGTCAGATAAGTGCAAAATTATGTCCCCGTTTTCCTTCGACCCCACAAAAACTGGCACAAGTTTTTCAATCGAATCCAGCCATTGTTTATCGCTTGGTTTTGTTTCGATACTGACCCCAGGTTGCAAGAACTGCAAAATTTATACGCCTCGGGGCGAGTAAGAAGCCAAGAACATTACGCATACGCCAAGTAGGCCACTGGCAGAAATAGCTGTCAAGTCGAGCGGAATGCTCCAGGATGATATACTAGTCGTTGGGTTTTCTTCTGGCGAAGCAATGGAATACCATCATAGCTATTGTCTTTTTATGGAGCCTTCTTTGCCACTGGTTGAAAGCACAAAGGCAAAAACCTATTCAACTCTGAAATTGTTTAAAATTGATATGTGAATATCTGGTTCTTGTTATTGTTTCTCTGGCTGAATGCACTTCAGGCTGTGTATCAAAGAGTTTTCCAATTAATTAGTACAGCGATTCCGCTTCTGTGTATTTGGCGGATTCAAAGTGCAACAGAGTTGTGCATAACTTTGGAGCTCCAGGACCATCGAATCGATATCTCCCCTGCTTTTGACCAACCGAATTCATTACTTAGTCGTGTTCTTACATGCCGTGCTTTCGTTCCTTTTAATCTTGTGCTTCAGCACTTTGCAAACCAAAGACAATCCACATCCTGCGGCCATAAGTTCGTCCTGGCTGCAGCTCCTGCCCGTCCCTTTCCTAATGTATGCGCATTGCCAAAGTAAGTCCTGCCAGTCCTTGGCGCAAGGACTCCCAACCCCGCTACCCTGCCCGCCTGTCACTCCGCTCTCTTTTTGCCCAGGCAGTGAAAAATTCACTTACAAAACACTTACGCCGACACCTTGCCACGCCCCCGCGCACACACACTAGCGAAGGAAACTTGTGCATTGCTGCAGAAACTTCATCAAATCCAAGCTAATCACACTTTGATTTGCATTTTGTAACGAAGAGGAGCGAGAACTTTCCGAGCAAAAAGCGCATCGCCACCACGAGCACTTAACTCTAAGCGTTGCCCCGACATTGATGAATGAAGTAGCCCCACACCCACACCCATCACCCTTTGCCCACCGCCCACCGCCCTGCGCCTGCATCTGGTAATTATGCTAATGAGATGTCTTCAGTTAGAAAGGAAGTAGACTTGGCTGCCTCTGCCACTTGAGTTAAATGCAATTAATTATATTTTTTATGCCACCAAGACCCTTGTGGATTCGATTATATAATCGCATAAAGACATGCAGATATTCAGCGGAATTTTGAAAACTCTGTGTGTTGATTGGTTTAAAGAAGCTGAAGATATTTTACGAAACTTAAATTGCTAGTTTTTAAGTGAAACTGTTAAGATTTTGTATATATATTTACACACCAGAAATATTTCTCGAGTCCAGAGATATCAAGAACACCCCGCAGATATTGTATTAAGTTGTAAGCCTCTGTGGTTAAGACTTGGGGAATCTCTTTGCAATCTTTCAGACCTCATTGTACTTTTAGCCGCTGTTGTCTTAGATCGCCATGCTATTCCGAAGCCTTGTCCATCGGCACGAGGGACGGTCGCTGCATTGACCTTGCATACAGATACGCCCAATATAAACGTCAAGTTCACAGCGTGCCAATCTAAAAGGTGTGACACTTTATCTAGGATCAACTTTTTGGGATCAATGTCAAAAGTCTCAAAAGTATGCAACATAATTCGAAAAATCTTATGTAACCCTAAATAGTGTCACAACCGTGCACCCAAAAAATCGTCATCACAAAAGTGCATCGGAGTACCGCGCTAAAAAACGGGCCCGACGAAAAGCATTAGCCGCCTCTTTTCCTCTCCCTTACTCTTATGGCTAGCTCGCGGTTTCCTCGATGCGAGTGCTAAGGTTTTGGCCGTTAACACCTTTGCGCTTCATGAAAGTCCTTTAGGCAGTGTTGTGAAACACTATCCGATTTTTCATTCCCTTACACCTGCTCCAGGCATTGATGTTCGCAGATATCGATGTTTACAAAAAAAAACATCAATACAACGTTAATGATTTGAAATAAATTTGTAAAATAATATACCGCAACTGAAAGACTTTTATGATTCAAATTAAAACAAAAAAACAAAGGCAACAAAGTGGGAGACGGATTGGGAACGGGGTTGATCCGCTGATGCCGCAGAAAGTCGCCCAGCATCTTGGCAATGGCTGGCTATGGCTTCTCCAACTGTTCCTTAGCGCGCGCCCTATTTTCCCTATAGAAGGCAGCGCGTTCTCCAGCTCCGCTTAAGCTGTCAAATAGCTGGTTGTGGTGATATGTTCGGCATGTTCCTTCCCACTGGGATTCCCTAGCGGATATCCTCCAGCACTGCAACTATTCTGCGGATTTGACCTGTTGTGGTATTTCTTTTTGTCGGTGAAATCCGCATCTTCACTGACCTCCTGCTGATGATTTTGGGGTTTTCCTTCAATTTTTAATTTATAGTTTTCAAACAGCCTTCGCACGAACACCGCCAAATATTACATTTCTTAAGTCTAGAACTCACATCGACGAAAACTGCGATCTAACCAAAGGAGTGAGCGAAAGACAAAAAGGCGGCTAAAGCTTTTCGTCGGGTCTGTTTTTCAGCGCGGTACTCAGATGAGCTAAGGAAATACCAGAAAAAATACCAAATTTCGCGAGTGAATTTTCGATGAACGCCGTTAGCACAGGTATTTACAGGCAACCTGTTTAAGCGGCTCGTAGATATCTGCACTCGTCTAAACTAACAAAATGTACTTTAAAATTTGTGAAAATAACTTAATCAAAATTGACCTTCCAATATTGTAGTTGGTCGCATGCTTTTGGCTCGATTTGGTTTTCGATATGTCTTAGTATTGTCTTAGTAGAATCACAGCGTCAGCTCACGATGAATTTATCTTTCGCATTTAGAATCGATTATACTATGGAGTTCCTGCTCAGAATTTTTGGGTGATTCAAACCCATCTTTTTAAAAGCGGGGATCAATAATAGTTTCAAAAGTGATCTTGGCTTCAATGGAAAAACTAAAAATATGTTAATACAGCAAAAAACTTAATTTATAAACACATTTTTTGCTTACAAGCCTTTCGCACCGTTTCTCTTAAATTGGTAATGTGGCAAAAACATCGATTGTCGGCAAAAAAACATCGATGCATAGATGTTTCCATCGATGTTTCTTCACCTCTAACCTGCTCCGCCATTAGACCACTGCGCTTCCTCTCGGGATACGTCTTCACGGTGGTACTTTCGTTGGAGGACTCCAGTAAAGGTACCCCCTGATCGATGTTCATGGCGTTTTCCATCTGGCCAGAAATCTCCGAATTGTCATCGTAAGCGTCCATTGTCGAATTACAATGCTTAGTTAAGAATTGTCAAAGATCATAAAAAACAAGGAAGAACGCTATAGTCGAGTACCCTGACTATGAGATACCCGTTACCCAGCTAAAGGGACCAAAGGGAAATGGAAATATGCAAGCGACATTTAAATGCACCACCAACCGGCGGCAGACAGATTGAAGCGTTATGGGCGTTAGAGTGGGCGTGGCAAATTTTTTTGGATCAATCGATAGGTATTGACGATACCAATACATTTCAGTTAAAATTTTTTATCTAGCATGCAAACTGTGGGCGTCGCAGGTTTGGGCGGTTTGTGGGCGTTAAAGTGGGCGTGGAACTTTGCTGAAACAAACTTGCGCTGCGTAAGAAGCTCGAGAATCTGCACACCAAATCTCAATAGCCTAGATCTTATAGTTTCCGAGATCTCAGCGTTCATCCGGACGGACAGACAGACGGACATGGCTAGATCGACTCGGCTAGTGATCCTGATCAAGAATACATATACTTTATGGGGTCGGAAACGCTTCCTTCTGCCTGTTATATACTTTCCGACGAATCTAGTATACCCTTTTACTCTACGAGTAACGGGTATAAATATAACTGCTCGGGAATTAAGCCAGGTTTTTTCATTGTTACTAGAAATCACCTTAAGTTAAATTACCATTTTATTTATTATTCTTGCAGAATAATATGCAAAATATAAAGTTTTAAATGCTATGTCTTAAGCCCTTCTGGTGGTCCGACATCTGGCAGCGTTTGAAGACTTTCATGTCATTCTGCGAAGCGAGATGCATGCGAGATTGCTGGGGGTTCGCATTAAAGCTTGCATCCCGGATCCCCATTGGATTGGACGGAATCGAGTCCAGCTTGCTGACCATGCCACTGACCGTGGCCGTCCCCGGGGCTAAAGTTTTCCTTCTTCATCTTTTTTGGGGCCGTGAGGCCTCTAGTAAAGTGATCGATGTCCACGGAGTCTTACATCCGTTTAGTCGTCGTAAGTGTCCATTGTCGAATTAGAATACTTAGTTTAGAATTGTCATAGTAGAAAAAAGTCTAAATGAGCGTTCAAGGAAACATAAAATTCACTTGACATTTGAACAGTAATCGTAATTATATTCAAAAACAAATATTTTTAATTACTGCTCTGGATTTCGTTAGAGAGGTCACTTAAAGTATTGCTTCTTAATAAATTATATAATTCGGTGCTGGAATTTGTAAAAGAACATGCGTTCGAAACTATACATTTTTTACATTTCTCTTCAATACGGTTTGCCATTTCATCAAGAAAAGATATACGATCCAAAACCCGAGTCGAAATTGTTAAAATTTGCCACCGAAATTCTGAGTCACTTTAAAAGCGCTACGTAAAAAATGTTCCCGTGCCAAGGAGACAAAGAAGTGTCCGTAGTGTCGAGAATATTGCTGCCGCTAAGGCATCAATTAGAGAAAACCCAAATCAATCGTGAAATTGCATCAGTATCGGACGAACGAAATGGAGCTTCAGTTTCGCATTCGAGAGTTAGTTGGAGCCCTTCAGTTCTTGAGTTTCCTATACGTGACGTCGTTAGGCCAAAACATTGCCGCTATCGATGTCAGCAGAGAAGTCGATGCAGCGTCAAAGACTGCCGACGAAACAGTCGGGCAAGAATGAGAAGCAGATATTCGTAGATTTTCTTCTCTTTCTTTAATTATTATTTTATTATTAACCGACAGCCCGAACGACCCTGGCAAATGTTTTTTCAAGGCAATCCAATAAAATAGGTTTTAAAAAAACCAAAAAAATAAAAATAAAAAATGAATTTTTTTTAAACCAATTTTCGCTACGTATGTTATACTGAAAAATACTGAGTAAAGACACTCTTATTTTAGCCGATTACGACAGCGCTAATCTATCGCATGTGGGATAGACACCAATTTTGCTAAAACTTATATAATTCCAATCAGAATTGCACTATGAACGCGGAGAAAAGGGTTTGATCTTTGCAAACTAATAGTCCCGACCAAGCTACAAAAAAAAAACTTAAACCAATTCTATGAGTCGCACTTAGGTATTGCAAAAACCTTAGCTCGGGCGAAAACTGTACATTGGCGGACAAAAGTCTACGAACGACCCCCTTTTTGGAGTTTACCCACTCCTATTGCTTTTACAGGAAAAGTAATGATGCAGTTTTGTTTTAAATGGTATTAATTTACCAAAACCAAAATGTTATTCTTATTCAGAAACAACTTAGTATTTGTCGTTGGTCCTATTTCATTTCATCGCTTGAAGAACGATACAATCGCGAAAATGTCTCCCCGAACGGAAATTTCTCTTCCTGTGCGAAAAACTGTTGTAAAACATAGGAAAGAAACGACATCTTTCGCCAAAATAGGTAAATTTTTAAATTTATGAAAATCGACGGTGTATAATTTGTAAAAATTCCAAGAATCGAAGAAATTGGAAAGTAAGCCGCGTAGTGGCCGTCCAAAGAAGCTTAGTCGTAGGGACATCTTCTTTATCCGCAATGAAGTGAATCAAAACCCCAAGGTACATGCAAGCAATTTGGCCCAGGAGATAGCTGAAAAGTCCAAAAAAATCTCCACTCACGCAAAATAACACGGACTCTCAACAATGATGGATTCCACAGCAGAACTCCTCGTGCACTTCGTTTGGAATTCGCTAAAAAGCATTTAGACATAGATATGAAGTTCTGGAAAAAGGGTTTATTTACTGATGAGTCCAAATATATTATAGTTTATAAATACAGCCATAGATTCCAAGCATCTTATTCCGACCGTAAAGCACGGTGGTGGAAGTGTCATTGTGTGGGGAGCAGTTGCAGTCTCGGGAGTTGGAAATTTGGTCTTCGTCGAGGGTATTATGGATCGCATTCAGTATAAGACAATATTTTAAAATAATTGGAAAGCCTCTGTGGACAAAGAGAGCCTCGGTGACAGCTGGATCTTTCAACAGGATAAAGATCCTAAGCACACGGCAAAGATCGTAAAGGATTGGCTGCTCTATTATGCTTTCCGGCAATTATATTCACCACCACAAAGCCCGGATTTAAATATTATAGAGCACGTATGGGAAATATTGGAACGAAAAATTCGAAAAGACGCCATAAGTAGTGCTCCCATGCTTAAAGAGAGGCTCCAAGAGGAGTGGGCCAAAATTTGGCTGGAAAATTTGGCTGCTTCAATGCCCAGACGATTACAGGCAGTTATTGATACCCATGGTGGTCCAACAAAATATTAACTTTGTTTCCTAAATCAATAATATTCGTAAATAATAATATCATATAAGTGCCAAAAAATAATTCGTACGTACACTTTTGTCAGTGCCTTTTTTAAGTTTTTAGTTTGTGACTTTAAATGTTGTTTATGAATAAGAATAACATTTTGGTTATGGTATTATACCAAAATAATATAAAACAAGGAAGAACGCTATAGTCGAGTACCTCGACTATCAGATACCCGTTACTCAGCTATATGGAGATATGCAAGCAGCAAAGCGAGATTAAAATGCGCCACCTACCGGCGGTATACAGATTTAAGCGTTATGGGCGTTAGAGTGGGCGTGGCAAATTTTTTTTTGGATCAATCGATAGGTATCGACGAGACCAATACATTTCAGTTAAAATTTTTTATCTAGCATGAAAATTGTGGGCGTCACAGGTTTTCGCGGTTTGTGGGCGTTAAAGTGGGCGTGGCAAACTTTTTTTTGGGTCAATCGATAGGTATGGATGAGAACAATATATTTCAGTTAAAATTTTTATTCTAGCATCAAAACTGTAGGAGCCACAGTTTTGGGCGGTTTGTGGGCGTTAGAGTGGGCGTGGCACTGTGCCGAAACAAACTTGCGCTGCGTAAGAAGCTCAGGAATCTGCACGCCAAATCTCAATAGCCTAGCTCTTATAGTTTCCGAGATCTCAGCGTTCATCCGGACGGACAGACAGACGGACAGACGGACATGGCTAGATCGACTCGGCTAGTGATCCTGATCAAGAATATATATACTTTGTGGGGTCGGAAACGCTTCCTTCTGCCTGTTACATACTTTCCGACGAATCTAGTATACCCTTTTACTCTACGAGTAACGGGTATAATAATAATATAACAAAACTGCATCATTACTTTTCCTGTAAAAGCTATAGGAGTGGGTAAACTCCAAAAAAGGAGGTCGTTCGTAGACTTTTGTCCACCACCGTATACTGGCCAAACATGGGCGGTCAGATTAAGGAATTGGTGTACGCTTGGGAATTATTTGAAAAGTTTAGAAGAAACAATCACAGGAACCGTTAATAGAAGACGAAGCTCCACATTATTATTGTTGTTTTTGTATACCCAATAAACACACTGGAGTAATTAACTTTTATGTTTTAATAATACCGCAACACCAGCAACACAACTAAGAACGTAAGAAGATGTCACAAGAAGAAGGAAAGAAGATTCATTAATGCCTAAAGTGGATAGTTGCTAAACGACATTTCTGTATAGGAATAGGGGTATTCCAGCGCTCCTGAATATCTGTTTTACATGACAGGAATGGACATTTTCG
This sequence comes from Drosophila suzukii, assembly GCF_043229965.1. NCBI lineage: Eukaryota > Metazoa > Arthropoda > Insecta > Diptera > Drosophilidae > Drosophila > Drosophila suzukii. Next base: position 24,893,943 of record NC_092082.1, on the reverse strand, counting down.
AAGAAGCGGGAAAGTATTGCTTTGATATCCCTTAAATGTAATAACCTTTGCTTATAAAGTCCAAGATACGCTCAGAGCAACCAATATTTTTTAATTTAACATATAAATTTATTTAAACGTCAATCAACCAACTTATTGGCTATAATACGTTGAGTAAATTGTGAAACAGATAACATGAATAGATAAGAGGGATGATTAATTATACCCGTTACTCGTAGAGTAAAAGGGTATACAAGATTCGTCGGAAAGTATGTAACAGGCAGAAGGAAGCGTTTCCGACCCCATAAAGTATATATATTCTTGATCAGGATCACTAGCCGAGTCGATCTAGCCATGTCCGTCTGTCCGTATGAACAATGAGATCTCGGAAACTATACAAGCTACAATACTGGGATTGGGCATGCAGATTCCTGCGCAGCGCAAGTTTGTTTCAGCAGAGTGCCACGCCCACTCTAACGCCCACAAACCGCCCAAAACTGTGGCTCCTACTGTTTTGATGCTAGAATAAAAATTTTAACTGAAATGTATTGGTCTCGTCAATACCTATCGATTGATTTGCCACGCCCACTCTAACGCCCACAAACCGCCCAAGCCTATGGCGCCCATAATTTTCATGCTAGATAAAAAATTTTAGCTAAAATGTCTCGTCAATACCTATTGATTGATCCAAAAAAATTTTGCCACGCCCATAACGCTTAAATCTGTCTACCGCCGGTAGGCGCATTTCAATCTCGCTTTGCTGCTTGCATATCTCCATTTCCCTTTGGTCTCATTAGCTGAGTAACGGTCATCTGATAGTCAAGGTACTCGACTATAGCGTTCTTCCTTGTTTTTTTATAACAATTGAGCAAAACACATTTACTGGGTGCCTTCGCTTCAGTCTTCTTCTATGTTAATTGTTGGGTTGAACAAGGAAGCTGCTTGGTGTGAGCTATGAGGCGTTCATTGCACCGACTTGAGTGCCGGTTAATCTGTTCCTTAACAGAGGGAATTGGAGGTCGTTAGCAAGGTATCGTTCCTGAATCGCTTCTTTCTACCTGTTACCTAGTTTTCGACGAATCTAATGTAGCATTTTACTCACGAGTAACGGGTAATAAAAGTTTTGTAGCGCCTAATGTTGTGCTCTTTGTCGTCCTGTATTATCGGTATCCAACTGACCCCGCCAATGGACGCTATCCAGATGGTAGGTAACCTACCGTAGCTTATTTTTTGTCTGACATCCCCCGCAAGACGCCCTGAGTTAGGTGATGCCACTTGGTGATGAACCTCTGGACTGTCCCCATTCCAATCCCATTAAGCAGCTTTCAGAGTCGCCAGTTTACAATGAGCTGCCCGGAACAACGAACTATTATGAATGCTCTGGACGCTAGAATATATTAACTACTGTCTTCCACGTAAGCTTAAGATATTGTATGAAACTTAACTTCCCCGTTAAAAAGTGAAACTAGTAAATACTGTTATTCTTTATAAAGGTTTTTACAACAGAGGTATGGGCTCAGAGACTTAAAAAACACCCACATACATATGTATAGTAGTAAGTTGTGAGATTCTGCCTCTGCCACTTGATTTTAATACAATTTATTATATTTTTTATTATATTATATTTTTAGGTCGTCGGGAATTCGATTACATAATTAGATACAGATATGCAAATATGCAACGCTTTTTTAAAAACTCTGGACTTTACAATATTTTAAATAGAGTGTGGATTGATACTTTTGGAAACTTAAATTCCAAGTTTGATAGTTCTAGTTTCACTTATCTGATTTATTATATACCTTTACACATTAGGAATATGTCATAAGAGTCCAGAGATATTAAAAAACAACCTCTCAGATATGGATAGTAGTAAGTTGTAAGATTCTGTGGTTAATACTTGGGTGATCCTTTCGAACCTTTCTAGAACTCGGTGTGCTCGTAGCCGCCGTTGTCGTAGATCGCCATGCTGTTCCGATTGGAAGCCGAGAAGCTGACGTTCTTGGCCATCGGTACGAGGGGCGGTCGCTTGCCAGCCTTCGGAGTGGGCGTGCCCCCGGGCGTGGCAGCTGCATTGACCTTGGCCACCGAGCGACGCTCCTGCAGCAGCTTCACGGACTTCCGGTTGAGGGCCAGATTCTTGAGATTCAACTCGTCGTCGCCGAAGAAGCGACGTTCAAAGTTGAACACCAAGTTGCTGTAGTCGCTGTGCTGCTTGTTCCGGGTCTCGTGCAGCCGGAAGATCGTCTGGCGGCGCACCATGCTCTCCCTGTGCTCCCCCTCGACGCCATCCATCATCACCTCATCGTAGTGTGGATCCCCCTCCTCGTCGTCGTCAAAGAGCCTCTTCGGGCGCTGCAACTTCCGAGCTATATTCACTGCACTGCCCTTCAGTTCGGTGGCGGCATCCTCGTCCGTGAACTGACCTCCGGATCGGAACCAGTCCACCTGGGTGGTGGCCAGCAGCTGGCACAGGGTGGCGAAACGGTGGAAGAACATGGCCAGGAACTGGATGATAAGGATCAAGCCAAAGAAGATCACAAAGCACAGGCCTATGGGGTCCAGTTCCTTGTACTGCCTATAGATGCCAACCATCAGGTTGTCCCTGTCGAAGGATACGAAATCCGTGGGATCGATGGGCCACTTCAGGTGCAGGAACTCCTTCTTCAGCTGAAGCAGGAACACGATTAGCACGAAGATCGCGTTCACCATCACGAAGGCAAAGGCGATCATGTTCCTCAGCTCCTTGAGTCCGTCGGCCATTGCCTGTTTCTGCTCGCGGCTTAGTTCCAGCGGTTTCAGATACTGCTTGATCACATCCTTCCAGAATCGCTGCTCCATCAGCGATACTTCCCCCAGCTCCGAGTTGATCAACAGTGGATCGTTCAGCCAACCTGGCAGGTAGTTGTCCGCATCATTGGGTGCGTCTTTGTCGTCGTCCTTGAGCACTGGCGCCTCTCGAGTGCCCCACGAAACATCGTTCATATTGAAAACCGAAAATATCATGAGCAGCATGTACATCGAGGGGATGGTGATGTAGTAGATGACGCCGCACAGTAGGGCCCAGAACTCCTGCGGATGCATGAAGCCTGGAGAACCCGGAAAAGAAAGTCAGAACCTAGGACCTATATTTGTCCAACCAAGACTTACCTGCGATCGTGATCTGGACAGCCACGAGCAGGAAGAACAGCGATGCTGGTGCCAAGGGTCCGTCCTCCAGCATCTGCACAATGATGCCGATGAGGACTGCCATCATGACCAAGCAGTAAAGAGAGCTAATAACAAAGGCTATCAGCAGCTGGAACTTCTGCTTGAGGTAGACACACGACAAAATGAAGAAGATGATGGGGAAGAAGTTCCAAAGGAAAGCGGTCCAGATGTCGATCGAAAACACGGCCACCAGAGCGCCCACCATCATGAGGAATATGGTGCCCGGTCCCAGCACGGTTCCAATCATCAGCATGCCCTGGTACCACACGTACATCGTGGATATCGAGTTGTTCTTCTTCACCACCGTGTCCGCGTCGGCCAGGATATCGAAGATATTGGCTATGGTGGAGGGCACCCATCGGCGGCGCTGGTTGTAGAACTCGTTGAAGCTCTCCGGCGCGTGGGTGTACGCATCCGAAGCGGCGCAGTACTCCACCCTGGAGCCCGCCTTTAGGAGCAGTGTGCAGAGCCAGCGGTCCTCGCCCTGATCATACTGCACCATCTTCATGGCCTCCGAGCTGACCATCGTGTACCGCTTCATCACGCTGTTTTCCATTAGGGCGCTGGCCCGGAACAGGCTGAAGCATCCCGGACTGCAGAGCACACATCCGATGACGTGCTCGGTGGCCTTTTGCAGCCAGTGGCCGATGGCGTACTCGAATCGCTGGTACCACACCATCGGACCCCTGCCCACCGGGTGAATCCGCCCACAGGCGGCTCCCAGCTCGTCCACGGCCTTCATGCGGTCAATCAGGAGCTGCACGGCCCGCGGCTGGAAGTCGATGTCCCCGTCCAGGGCCAAAATAAAGGTGTTCTCCGCGATGACCGCCTTCCGACGTGGCGACAGCTGCTCCGTCTCCATAATCCGGTAGCCCAGCAGATAGTACATGTACATAACCTGGGACCACCGCTTCTTGTGTCGGATCTTGTCCTTGTTCTTGAGGTGAGCCACCATCTTGGTGCGGCCTGGCAGGATCCACACCAAACGGCCTCCGTAGGGAGTTTCGATTTTCAGAGGGGGCTTAATGCGAATGCTCACGCCGTAGACCTCGAAGGCTGCCTTATCGATGGTTCGAGTTAGGGTCTTTACATACTCGTTTATGGGTGGATTGCGCTTGTTTTGGCACTGTCGCGGGTCCGAAACGAATGCGTCGTCGAAAAAGATGTTCGCTGTAAATATATGTAGGGGAAAAAAATAATGAGAAATCCACTGAGACAATTTATTAAGACTTAAACTACTTAAAGATTGGTTGTCAGAGGAAAGGGTACCTAATGGCCGAAGCGTTCGACTATACCGAAACTAATTTACAAGCTTTTAGAGACTCGGGGAAAATTGACACACTATTTATTCTCTGTGTGCGGGCAGAAGAAGGGAGATCGTAAAGTTGTCGCAGACAGTTGCCGATGCTTGGCTTAATGCCATTTTGGCAAGCGCGGAAATGAAGTCGGCAAGCGCTATAAATAGAGCTGCAAACAGCATCCCGAGCTCGCATAAATTTTCACTTTGACACATTTTAAATGTGCAATGCAAATGCAGCCGCTGAGCACTGCAGGCGACAGCAGCTGCATCTGCATCCGCATCTCCATCTCCATCTGCTCCCGCATATTTTGGCCCATTTGCATACTTTCCAATTCATAGTACTCGTCGTCCGCCTTGCCGCCATTGAGGTGCGTCTTCGCCATGCGGCGGGCGCATTGATCCTCATCCAAGCGGACAATTGACTTGAGGAACTCCATCATCTCTTCCTCGGTCTCGTGCCACATGGTGGCGCACACAATCAGCTGCGGCACCTTGTCCTCCTCCAGGATGTCCCGGCTGGCGTTGATGTCGGCTGCCAGGGCCACCACGGGATCCCTCGGCGTGGTGAGGTCGCTCTGGCGAGTAAAACAGATACGGGGGTTTAGTTTAAGCTCCGAATGATTGCAGTGCATATCAAGTGGTTATTTCTGAAATCCGATGCGGTGCTGCCGGAACAGCAACAGCACGGAATTTCTTGGTGAAGACGACAACATTAATTTGGCAGAGGTAAACAATTGTGAATATGTTGCTCGATTCCTTTCGGTGTGCCATTTTGGATCATATAAAAAGGAGTCTTTAAAGTAACATCCGAAATGTGCAGTAACATTTCCCGACTCTAAAGGTCTTAAAATCGAGTCCGATTAACTCGTTAGGCCTACCTAATGCACCGACGGCATTACGAATGCACATAATTCGCTGGGCTTCTAATTTATGCCCGTAAAATCAACTCTTATGCCCTGATTTTAATTACTTTAATGTCTTTATGCCGGGTAGGCCCCGAAAACATGCGAGTGGAGCTGAAGCACTTTTAATTAAGTTTACACCCCCGAAAACCCTCGCATCACATCCATGCCCAGTCCCCACGCTGAGGGAACGCAAACATTTCCTGAACTTTGCAGTTTCCCCGTCATTTAACTTAATTACATTGCCTGACATTTGAAGCCCACATCAGTAGTGCCGGCAGTCCCGGCACTCTCCGCCGGAATAGTCAAAAAGTCCTCGAAATAGATGGACGTGGGCGGGCGGATTGGCACAGGGGCCGCTGGGAGCCGGAAGCTGCGAACTTGGCGCGATGATTGATGCCAGGCAGGCGCCTGATTACAATAATTCATTAACACGAACTCGACTCAAATCTGATTTGGCGCACTCAATTCCGGAGGCAGTGCCAGTGAACCCTCCCCGCTCACCTTAATGGCCAAGTACTCCTCGCTCCAGTCGACGATCCGCCTGTTCATCATCGAGCACTGGTCCACCAGGAGGCCGCAGTACCAGGGGCACACGAATAGCTTCTCGGTGGGGGCGTTCTTGTCGTTGTGCGGCTGCCAGACGTGCCACGTGGTCCACACCTGGGCCATCCACCACAGAGGCCACATCCACAGGGCCAGGTCGAGGCATTTCCGGCCCAGTTCCTCCACACTCCCGCCCAGAGCCTGGAGCGTTAGGTAGTCCGGAAGAAAGCCGTGCAGGGAGCACGGGTCCGAGGCCCGCAGCTGCGCCAGGAAGGTGGCCAGGCAGACGGCGGCGGGTCCTGCCAGGCTGAGGGGCAGCGCGAAGCTGAACACCTGGATCTTGATTTTGCAGGCGAACTTACCGAAAATGTGGCACAGGTACGCAGCACCCACCTGGGCGACCAGTGCGTAGACCACCGCATTCGGACTGCACTGCACGGTGAATTGGGTCCGGACCGGTGGGGCCCTGATTGATGAGTTCGTCTGTGCTGAAAGCAGCGCATCGGGGTCACCTCCGGCCTGCTGTAAGTGCACAGAAAGTCTTTAGATGCAACTTCTACAGAATTTTAAGCATATTACGGTAAGACAAGGTAATTTATCGTTGAAAACATAATTATTTAATTAAAGGATTTATATTCAAATATCGAAAAAGTTGTCATTTAAATTAAAAAAATTAAAATCTGTAAAAAATTATAAGAAAAGATATCTACTCCTAAGATAATAAGTTTTACAAAAGGTTAGCTTTAAAAAATATTTTTAGAACCAAACCATTTACCTCAAGAAAAGTGAATTAAACATATATATTAACTTGTCACGGATAGTTAAATAAACGCAGTAACATAAAACTTATGAAAAAATATCTTCATCAAGTGACTGATTTTTTTAACCACGACAAATTTAATTATATAAACTTAAAACTCAGGTTCCTATTTTTTCTGTGTTCGTCAATGTGATGGTAACTTCACTCACCACCAGCGTGATGAGGTGCGGCCGCCAGGCATCCAGGAACCTGCTGAAATACAGCACGAATTCCTGGCCGTGCAGGAGGAAGCCCACACCGGCAAAAACCACCACCTTCAGGGGCGCCAGGTAAAGGTAGGTGTGGTAGCGGGAACGGGTGCAGCGGATGGTGCGAATGATATATGCTGTCGGTGGGAAAGAAGAGAGAATCAATCTGTAGTTGGATGGTTCATTTAACTGTCAAATCAAGCAATAAAGTCGCTAAGCAATCAATTTCCACGATTCTTAACAATGACCTTCCCTAATCTTAATTAAATATAACTAAAAGTTGTATTCTTCCTAAATACAACAGCCTGCGTTCAAAATGAAATCGTTTCATTAGGGCACTACGGCTTTAATATCATCTACAATAGGGAGAGCATGTCATTTTTTCCATAGTTGCGTTTTTGATGTTTCCAAACTTTAAAGTGAACTTGGTAATACAAATGAAAATATAAATACTTGTAATGATTGTCCGGCCTTTAAGTACTACTTTCCTCACTAGTATTTCCAAGTACTTGGAAATTCTAAACGATTTCTGGGAAATTGCTCGAAACCCGTTGAAAGGCTAACCTTCCTAGAATCTAAGTGCGTTCGGTAGTCAATAAGCAACCACTCACCGATGGCCTCGTGGGTGTTGGCGAAGTTCTCCCACCAGCGGAACGAGACGAGGAGCAGCGGAATGGCCAGGAGCTGGACCTCCAGGCTGTCGCTCAGCGAGGGCCAGATCAGGAAGACGCTGCCCTGCGCAACCAGGGCCAGGATGGAGAGCCCGAGGACCAGATTGTCCGACCGCCAGCGCGTCCGCGTGCCCGTCAGCAAATCTGAAACGCGGAGCAGACGGGGCAATCAATTTAATTGTTGTCAGTCGGAGCCTAGACACCGATAACATCTGGGGGCTCTTGTGGGCGGGGTGTCTAGATGTCGGGAGTTACTCACTGAGCAGGGCGGGCACAAAGCAGACGCAGCAGCCGAGAATCGCTCCACGCGTCACATCCAGGGCCGGCAGCACGGTGAAAGTGAGCGAGGCCAGGCCGACGACGTGCAGCAGCTCAAAGAGCGTGACCTGATTAGCGGGGCTTATCAATCAATCTCCGCCTGGGTTAGGGTGGCTCGGTTCGTGGGACACAAGCTGAATCTCATGTGGGTGGAACAATTTAAGGGGATACCGTCGCTTGGGGTTATAAATTCCCCCGACATTTTTGTATATTATTTAAGGTCGACTTCTATAGTGAAAGTTTTTAAGATTTCAAGAGCTTTCGAGGTCGTGACTTCCTAGGTGACCATATATTTACTTTATACAACGAAGGGATATAATTATTTATTGATTTTTGACTTTAAGACATCAACTATTAATTATATATTTAACACCTTCCAAAAAAAAGTTATAAATATTAAATTTTACACTGATCAAAAACGTAATAGATCGAAATATTTAACGATCACTTTAAATATTAGTCGCTATTACTTATTTCTATTCAGTGCAAAATTGATTTATTTTATAGAACTATTTATTTTAATTTAATTATTTTAAACTTCTTGTAATTGACAAAATGAGCGTATTTGAATTTAGAATTATTTGTATTTAATATTATGATTTTGTTGTAGTGCAATGCATACCCACAAATCGTGCCACCCTATACATAAGTGTGTACCGCTAGGAATCCTAGGCTAGGCTAATACCCACCAGGCCCACTTCCAGTCCGCTGGGTCGCTGCTCACGCTTAAACATGCAAATTCGAAGGGCGCGCAGGAAGGTTAGCAGCTCGGGGAAGGCAAAGGCGAAGATCAGGGCCCAGACCCACGCGATTTGATCCAGCTCGCTGGGCAACGCCTCCACCTGCCCCTGCCGGAGAACTTGGGAGGGGGAAGAGGCTCTTTATATCGCTATTCCAACAAGGTATTGACCTTCACTCACGGTATTTGCTGCACACTTGCACCCGAGGCCCGCTGCCACCTGTGTTTCCAGCCATGTAGAGATAAAGCAGCTTGGCAAACACGCTCGTGGCAAGAACCACCGCAAAGACCAGGAGGTAGACGAAGAGTTTGAAGAGTTTGAGGAAGAACTGCAGCTTCTTCCAGTCGGCATCCGAGCCGCTCGTCTTCTTCGACGGCGGGTCCTGGAAGGAATCCCACAGCGGCGGCTTGTCCCTAAGCTTCCTGGAAGAAGTCGGAAGTAGTGGTAACCGGTGACATCACATCGCGATTAGGGCCGGACCCACCGACTGCGCATAAAATAGTCACCGCTTTCGTAGTCTCCTCCGCTCATGTCTATGGGCCCATTGGCAATCGAAAACTGACTGGCTCTCGGAAATTGGCACTACGGACCTGGGCCATCCGATCGGCCGATTGGCAAGTCGGAGATAAGGTTCTTCGTGGCGATATCATCGATGCAAGGCGCATAACTTGTCATCGTGTCAACAACTCGTCCGCCCCGATAAGACACCTTCCGAAGCCCTAGACCCAACGACTATAATTGCAATTACAAATGCCATCAAATCAAATCACGCCAGCGTTTCCCATTCATAGAATGATACACACGACGCGTTTTAGGGTCCCTATAGTTACCTTCACTATTATATTATATCTCTCTCAGGGAGCGGCTCTGTTTGTTTTCCTAAGTGGTGCACTGGGCCCAGTGCATATGCTCCGCCTACGTATGGCTTTAGTTGTTCAGTTTATTGTCCGACATGGGACCTACAAGCACTGCAAAGTTGTAGCTCGACTTCTTGACAAAAGTTTCGAGTATCGTCCATAGCAGAGGGTTTACACCTGGGAAGCAGGGGAAGCCACTCAAGTCGATGGCAGCCAATGCGAAAGTTTGTTTGATCTTTTGATTGGGCTGATTCACGCTCAATAAAATATTTCTCACAATGAAGAGTTTAAATTTTTGTTTTCATAACTTACCACATGCTTTAAATGCAGATAACAAGTCTTAAGCGGAAAACCCTCTAACTATTAGCAAAATTTAAAATATTATAACAGCTTTTGGTATCAATATATATTCCGCGATATTGGTAAAGAAAAAGAAATTGGTAGAGAAAACTATCTAAGAACATTGTTCTTGAATTGAGAACATTCGTTCTCAAAAACCGTGTAAGTACATTTTGGTATCAATATAAGAACGAAATGTTGAGAAGAGAAAAGTTAAATTGAGTTTATTTAACAACTTTTTGATAAGTATACACTAAGGACTGAACTAATAGTTTATTTGTACATACAATTTACTTAATAAAGATTACTCCGGAGCTGTTCACTCCAGTGAGACCATCCGTGCCACACCAATGCATCGCCTTAGTATAAGTCGCTATTAATTAGATCTCACTATTATTACATGCTTTCTTTTTTTGTTGTTTTTTTATAATAATTTATTTTGATCCCAAGGAGGTTTAACAGTTCTCCCTGGTAGTGATACTATAGTTGGTTCTACTTCTTCTAAACTGATACATCCAGCGGTTTCATAGTCCATTGTTTTATCAGTATTACTTTCGATTACAAAGGTTCTATCACTGAAAGGAACTATGTTTTCTTGTATGTTTGCATTATCAGTTTGATTTAAATAAAAATGTTCAGTCTCACCTATTTTTCTTTGTTAATATTCACAGTATCTTCGTTGCTATTTTCAGTTTCGGTTTCGCTTAAAATGACAGTTTCGAATTCTTTTTAATTAACAGTTTCGTTTTCGCTTATTATTCTATCGGTAATATTTTTATATACGTCACTACTTTTATTTTGGGTCTTATTCATTAGTCTGCTGTTTTCTCTAAAGTGGTTGTTAAGATCATTCCTTCTGATATACGATTTTTCATGTACTGATTTTTCAACCATTTCTATGCCAATTCATTGGCTTCCAATCCTATATTTATTACTTTTGTGGATTTTTCCTCTATATGATTCCTAAACAACTCAGATTTTTTAACTGTCATTTTCATTTTTTTACACCTTCCTCCAAAGAACAATTTGGAAGGAGCAAGATCAAACTAGCTACAGGAAAGCATTATACTCAAGTATTCTGTATTTGTTACCTCTGGCTGAGCTACATTATTAAATATTCATTGCAATCGCCACTCCTTTTTCTGCTAACCGCCAACGAGCAAGCTCGACTTGGCAATAAGTTTTGCTTTTCAAATCAATTGTGGTTCCCTTGATGACGAATTGCATCCAATTATGGAGCATGGCTTCAGACTCAAACGTCATGAAAAGTCCAAAAAGTCCAAAAACGGGCGCTGCGTATGATTGCAGATGCCCCTTGGTACATCAGGAACGACACCTTGCTAATGTCCTCCACATTACCTCTGTTAGGGAACAGATTAACCGGCACTCGAGTCGGTACAATGAACGCCTTACAGCTCACACCAACCACCTAGCAGCTTTCTTGGTCAACCCAACAATTAGAAGAAGACTGAAGCGAAGGCACCCCGGCTATCTCTGGACAAGAGGATGTCACATTTCTCGAGTCCGTTAATGTTTTTGCTCAATTGTTATAAAAAACAAGGAAGAACGCTATAGTCGAGTACCTCGACTATCAGATACCCGTTACTCAGCTAATGGGACCAAAGGGAAATGGAGATATGAAAGCAGCAAAGCGAGATTGAAATGCGCGACCTACCGGCGGTACACAGATTTAAGCGTTAAGGGCGTCAGAGTATGCGTGGCAAATTTTTTTTTTTGATCAAACGATAGGTATTGACGATACCAATACATTTCAGTTAAAATTTTGTATCTAGCATGAAAATTGTGGGCGCCACTGGCTTGGGCGGTTTGTGGGCGTTAGAGTGGGCGTTAGAGTGGGCGTGGCAAACTTTTTTTTGGGTCAATCGATAGGTATTGACAAGAACAATACGTTTCAGTTAAAATTTTTATTCTAGCATCAAAACTGTAGGAGCCACAGTTTTGGGCGGTTTGTTAGAGTGGGCGTGGCACTCTGCTGAAACAAACTTGCGCTGCGCAGGAATCTCAGGAATCTGCACGCCTAATCCCAGTAGTGTAGCTTGTATAGTTTCCGAGATCTCAGCGTTCATACGGACAGACGGACGGACGGACAGACGGACATGGCTAGATCGACTCGGCTAGTGATCCTGATCTGGAATATATACACTTTATGGGGTCGGAAACGCTTCCTTCTGCCTGTTACATACTTTCCGACGAATCTAGTATACCCTTTTACTCTACGAGTAACGGGTATAAAAATTAATCATTCCCTTGTTATCTATTCATGTTAGCTGTTTCACAATTTACTCAACGTATTGTAGCCATTAAGTTGGTTTATTGACGTTTAAATAAATTTATATGTTATACTAAAACAAAATTGGCTGGTCTATGTTTCATTAATTTCAGTTAAGTTGAGCTTAGGAAATACCAGAAAATTTACCATAGCGAGTGAAATTCGATGAACGCCGTTGGCCGCGCCCAAAGAATAAGAAATTTAATCTTTGGAGGTAATCTTTCGTGCAAAAGCGGTGTGGAAACAAAAAAATATTTATTTATTTTTTTATTTAATAAATTAAGCTAAGCATACAATGAATAACTTAATTGCAAAATTACCGAGCACTGGCTGCAGTGGCCTTCGAGTCTGGTTGTGATTTAATTATTCTACGTATTTATTAAGGTTAAAACAACAGGGCCGCTGGTGCACAAAGAAATTAAAATACAAATAGATGAAATGTTCAACGAATGTTTTTATTTATGTAAATTAGTAGTTCAAAGCTTCCTTCTCGTCCTACGGATGCTGGGCCATCTTTCCCGCGCCATCTGTAGTCCAACTCCGAGTCCCAATAGACATATTCGAACTTGAGGAAGTGGGAGCCGGATTGGGAACGGGGTTGTTCCGCCTGAAGCCGCATGAAGTCGCCCAGCATCGTGGTAATGGCTGGAGATGGCTACACCAGCTCCTCCTCCCTATAGAAGCCGGCGCGTCCCCCATCTCCCCTTTAGCTACCAAGTAGCTGGTGGAGGTGGAGTCCGGTGGTTTCTCAATAGAGAGCTCGTCGGAGATCGATCGAAGTCCCACTCGGCTTGTTCCTTCCCACTGGGATTCTCTAGTGGATCTCCTCCAGCTCTTCAACTGTTTTGCGGATTTGCCCTGTCGTGGTATTGCTTCCTGTCGGTGAAATCCCACAATAATGGGCAACATCTTGGATTTGGCGTCCCTTTTCATCTGCCCTTACCTCCTTATGCGATTTTTGGGGTTTTTTTTCCATTTTTAATTTTTAAATTCCACACCGTTTTTGCACGAACACCGCCAAAGATTACATTTCTTATACTTTGGGCCGCGGCTAACGGCGTTCATAGAAATTCAGTCGCGAAATCTGGTATTTTTTCTGGTTTTTCGTTAGCTCATCTGAGTACCGCCCTGAAAAACAGACCGACGAAAAAGCGTTAGCAGCGTTTTTGTCTCTCGTTCACTCCTATGGTTAGCTCGCGGTTTTCGTCGATGTGGGTACTAGGCCTATGGGGTTTTTTTTTAAAAGGAACTGCAATGGCGCCGTTATAAGGAGTTAACCCTCTCTGGCATAGCGAACCACTGCCATCGCCAGTTTGACAGCTCCAAAACTCTCCAACTTGACAACAATACAAACAAACACACGCAGTGCAGATCAGGCAGGCAAACGTATAAAATTCATTTTTAATTAAAAATTAAATTAAAAAGGAATTATTATTATTGTAGAAGAAGTCCTTGCTAACAGTCTCCAAAAAAAAAGCCGATACACACTCCCGACAAAACGGACTCACTTTCCACATATGGGACAACAAAAAACTTTGTGTGGAACGTGTATTTTTATTAGGAACGTACGAGACATTTATGTGGCTCCCCAGGCGGATGTTAGCCGAATAAGTTACTGCCTCCCGACGTTTGGAGCGCCACTGAGCCAGCTTCACATATCATGTATAAATCTGTGTCAAAAGTAAATTAATTTACAAGCAGATAGTCCGCCGCAACGTCGTGTAAAATGAATAGTCCAAGCCTGGACCCAAACCATATTTTAAAATTCTCAGAATTAAAATTTATTTGTGAAGCCAGATACCAAAAATCTAACAGCGATAAAATCCGATAAATTATAGCGGCGCCTGGCTCTATAAAATATACTTTATATAATCCAGGTTCGTGTCACGACTGGAAAGAGGAGCGCCCTCTGGGATTCTTGATGTTGTCCCGGATTTAGCGGTTTGTGGGGGAAATGTGGGTTGTGACTTTGATCTAGTATAAACACAAACCATATTTTAAAATTTCTCAGAAATTAAAAGAATCAAGCGTTGCCACTGGCAAATTAAAAGTATCCGTGCTGCCAGACCGGAAAAATGTTTATTTTCTAACAGCACTGTTAAGATGTATCAAAATCTAACAGAAATGTAAAGATGTATCAAAATCTAAAAGCACGTTCTGTTGCATATTAACATTCTTGGAAGAGGAAGAACACATGGCGCCTTGATTCAAAAATATTGCCAATTATTTTTGAGCGCTTCATTCTTGGTGATTTTTGCAACAACTTAGGTAAAATTTGACAAACTTTTACGCTCGAGGACGTACGAATTTGAAGGGAAATAATATTCTGCAGATAAAAGAAAAAAATTCAATTGAGAAGAAATTATTGCTAGCCAGGCTAAAAAAATCTTTTTTTAATATTCTTAGCCAAATACATGTACAGCGGAAGAAATACAGGCTCGACAATGGACCCAATATTTAAATATTATGGCCCGAAAAATAACTAAATCTTATTTTAATGTGATAAAGATTTGTTTGGCTTTGACTGCAGAAAAACAGCAAGCCGCGACAATAAATTAGAAAACGCGTATCTTTTTTTCATAACAAATACTTTGAAAATATATCAGCTTTTACAAATTTATTCTACGAATCGTTCTTTAAAAAATTAGACTATTTAAAATAACTTAACAGTTGCATTCCCGTTTTATAAAAACAGTGCGTTCTATGACCCATATGAAAAATTATTTTACATATATATTAAGCGGAGTTAAGTTAACTAATTTGGCCACAAAAGTTGATATCAGAACATTTGTACGTTAAATGTGCGATCGTCACCCTTCTACTTTACGAGTAACGGTTATAATTATTCAACAGATAAATCTCGGATTCTGGTTATACCAACTATGTAACAGGTAGAAGAAAGCGTTTCCGAACGCATAAGGTATATACATTTTTGATCAGGATTACTAGCCGAATCGATCTAGCCTTGTCCGTCTGTCCGTATAAACGCTGAGATCTCGGAAACTATAAGAACTTTAAAGGTGTGATTTGGCATCCCGATTTAAGAGCTTCTTGCGCACCGCAAGTTTATTTCAACAGGATGCTACGTTCACTATAACGCCCACAAACGTCCATATCGCTAAAATACATGTAGCAAATTTGTTAATATTTTGTAAAAGTATAAATCAAATATTGTTTTGATTATCAATATCCATTTTTTAAAAAGTTAAACGCATATAAAATGTGCAATCTTGGGAACAGTTGCTTTGTTCCTTGCATATCTACATTTCCCTCGCACTCTTCTTAGTTGAGGTAGTTGATGGCATCGACTATAGCGTCCTTTTGTTTTTTTTATTCCCCCTAATAAAAAAATTGAAGTATCGAAAAATCGTTCTTTGTTGTAATTAAATATCTAGATAATATAAGTGCACAAATCAATGCAGACACACTCAAAAAATCAATTAAAAAACTTTAAATTCAGAAGTAAAATCTGGAAACAGGACGTTGACGTAAATGTGTCTGCGAAACATAGCCATAAATAAGTGGTAACAAAATGCACATTCTAAAAAAATTTCATGAAAAAATACATGCTTTTCTACCATTAGTGGACCGGTTCAATTACTTATGTATGTATAATCTAAAATAATAAATAATGACACATACAAAATTTTTAACGTTTAAAAGAAGCTAGAAAGACAGCGCAGCAAATAAATATCACGGATAAAATTTGATGTGCGTGCACGACAAAATCGTACGAACGAACCCTAACTAACTAAAACACTTTTAAAAATCAACAAATGCGTGGACTAACACATATTTGGCTTCTATTAGCCTCCTTGCAGCTCCCGGCCCGAGATCATTATTGGGGGACCTTGGGTGCCGGCCCCTCCCCCAGCTCTTCCCCCTCAACCCCCTGACCCCGGCGCTTGGCCAGGTTGAGGTCCCGGGCCTCCTCCATGGTCGTGGGAAGCACCTTGTCCGCCGTCTCGGGGAAGGCTAGGGTCAGGAAGCCGCTGATCAGAGCAAAGGTAGCGAATAGTATCTGCGGGGCATAGACATAGTATTTGGCCTGGAAGAGGTAATGGCATGGGTTAGGAGATTATTCGTAGAATAGGTGAATCCATTCTAACCAGTAAAGGTGTTTGCGGAGCCAACATGGAGCCAATGCGTCCCACCATGGAGCAGAGCGACAGAAGGCTGTTCCGCACGTTGGTGGGAAAGATTTCAGATGTAAAGAAGTACAGGATCTGGAAGCTGCAAGTGATGGCCAGCTTTCCGAATAGGAACAGAGTCAGAGAACCCGCGTAGTTATCTGAAAAAAGGGAATATATAGAGGTATTGAGAAATTTATGGTTAGTTAGGGAGAAAGTGTTACCTTCTGGCACACCCGCGGAGGCGGCCATGCAGATGGCACAGAGCAGCATTGAGGCGCAGAGCGAGTAGCGCCTGCCAACGCGATCCATGATGACCAAGGGCAGCAGCAGGCCCGGGATCTGGATGAAGCCGTTCAGCATAAAGTTGGTGTACTTGTTGCCGCCCAGGTTAACCGAGTTGAGGCTAAGTCCCAGGGCGATCAGCGTGTGGGTGAACCAGCAAAGGCAGCAATTGGCGATCCGCAGGGAAAAGAAGCGCACGGCCCTCATGATCGGGTACTGGCTCTCGTTGGCCTGGCTGAGCTTCTGTCGGTTGGAGGCCAACAGCTCCTCAACCTGCTCCTCGGGCAACGATCGCTTGTTGATCCGTGCGGCCCGCCGCAGGACGTTGGCGGCCTTCTCCTCGGCGCCCTGGCTCAGCAGCCACCGAACACTCTCCGGCAGAATCCACAGAAACAGGATCTGTAGCACGGCGGGGGCGTAGAGCACTCGGAGCAGCCACCGCCAGTGTTGCACCTGGGAAGCCAGGAACCCGAGGAAGGCCTCCCCGAGAGCGTAGAAGATGGTGATAATCGTGGCCGCTGCCACTCGCCGCTTGGGACCCACCAGTTCGATGGCCAGCAGGAAGGCGGTGGGGAAGAGGGTGCTGCCCACGGCCATGTCCAGGAACTCGAACACCAGGAACATGGAGTAGTTGCTCGACAGCGAACGAATCACGCCCATTAAGGCGCTCAGGGAGCCGGCTACAGCAAGCATGGTGCGGCGACCGAACCTGGGGTATAAGTAGAGGCAATTGGATTGGATCAACTCTGGGCAAGTCAGGAACTACTTACCTATCTGCGAAGAATCCTCCAAGAGGTATGCCGACAAACTGGCCCACATTGTTTATGGTGCCCACCATGGAAAGCTTCCACTCGTCACTACAGTATATTCCGAACTGTTTGGGTATAAAATGAATAAGTTGTTGGCAAACTTTCTATAATTTCTTGTAATTTCATTGGTTAATTCATTTAAATAAGAACCTAACATTTTTTTTTAAGTATTGAGTACAGGGTACTAATAAAAAGCACACTATGGATGCAAAACAAACTTTGTGTAATGTTTTGGTCAAGGAACTAAATTACATTTTTCATTCCTGAGCTTACAAATGCTAGCACGTTTACTTATAGTACGTGCTAAAATTACTGATAATTAATCTCTAACCTATGGGCATTATATTTATTGTCCAGTTAAAAAGTGTGAGCAAGCCCATTAAAATATAACCATAATATAGAAAAAAGCAATTAGGGTTCTCAAATATTAGCAAGTAATTTGAACAACCATGTTAAGTCACGCACGCTATTCAGCACTTAAACTTTCTGCTGATTAACTCAGCACTGCCCACTTCCGGCTCACAAGAGTACCTTCTTAAGTTCCTATCAAGACTTTGCAGCTTTTTAATTACTCCCTTATCAGGGATACCCACCTCAGTTGATATAGTCTTTTCCTCGTCCCTGAACTTAAAGTCATGTCCGCAGGTCTCCGATACCCCGCTAAAATAGTCCTTGTCGCAGTAACTTGAAGATGGATCAGTGATCAGAGTCTCGTTGAACGCGTAGCGATGGCAGGCATCCAAGGCGGAGTTCTTGTAGGGGATGGTAAAGTTCAGCCAGTCTTCCTCGTACACTGTGCTGAGACTATCGCACTGCGGGACGTTGCACCTGAGGCAAGTCGGAAGTCTTAGGATTGGCTATATTATTTCACGGATGGTTTGCTTACCTGTGGACCACTGTGCTCGCCGTGAAAACATAGGAGATGGAGAAGAACGCGTTGAAGAGCATGGGAATGCAGAGCAGAACATAGTTGATGATCTGATAGCGCCCGAACTGGCCGATCCGCACCAGAATTGCGTCCAGCGAGTTGTCGTCATCCGCGCCAGCCGTCGCCGCCTCCGGGTCCGAATGTCCATTGCTCTTGGCATCGCTCGGAGAGCTGCCGTTTCCCTCCTTTTGGCTGGTCATTGAAGGGTCCGCCAGGCACGTGGTGAAATGCACTTCTAATCGGTGTTTTATAACTCGCGACCGCGATCTTTCCGCTTTGGCAGCTTTATTTATAGACGCTCTGGAGCGACTCGCTGGGAGCAGTGCCACTCATTGACTGATTCAACCACATCAACTGGTCGGGTTGGGAGCGCTCTGCTGTGTTTTGATTCGGCGCTCCCATACCTCTTTCCGATTACCGCTCTCTCGCGCGTTTCTATTTTTATTCCGTCTGCTTTTCTCCATGCCACGGATTCTTCCCTTCTTATCGCGGTCTTATCAGGCCCCAATCCAATCCTAAAACTATTTGCGCTCCCCGACGATGGGAGTACCTCGAAAATCACCATCCTAATCCGTTAAGTTCTGAATGGGTTAGCACCATACCGTTTATATCAATCGAACTGGTTTCGCTGCTATTGCTTATCTATCAGGCGGCGAGACAGGCCGTCTGGTTGTGGGTGGCCAACAGCTGTTCCCGCCTGTTAACTGATTGCTCCACTGGGTCAACAAGTGGCCCGACCTGGCCAGCGGCGCCTTATCTTACCCTATTTGCCCGATGTCATTGACTTTGGCGCATGTGTCTGAGACCTCTGTTTGCCTTTACACTTGATTTACTTTACCCGACTATAAGATGATTAAGTGCGGAAACAGTATACACAAGTCCACAGGCGGGCTGGCATTCGATCGCTTGGGCTGCCGAGCAGATTGATAAATCAATGATAAGTTCCGATGAAGCCACAATAAATGGGAGCTAGTGAGTTATTGGCGCGCTGATAGGGCCCGATTGCAAAGGGAATTAGATAAGTACTTGAGCTGAATAAATATTTATTTTGTTAGGCCACTTGAACGAAAATCAATTCCCAATAACAAATAATCTACGCAGGATCAGATGAATACATACACAAGTAGGAAAGTGTAGCCAAAATTAGTCATCTCACGACGTATGCAGTAGTATTACCACGCAGACGATTTTTTTACCATTACAGAGGGTATTATGATTTCAGTCAGAGGCTTGCAACGCAGTGAAGGAGACGTTTCCGACCCCATAAAGTATAAATATTCTGGGTCAGCATTACTCAGTTTTCTCTCAGTTTTAAAACTATTCCAAAAAGTGTTCCTTCTTTTGCAGGTAGTACATAAGTCGAAACCAGCCGGATAAATCTTAATTTTTTTTTTTTTTTTTTTTTTTTTTTTTTTTAGTATAACAAATTCATTTGTTTAACGTTGATAAGCCAACCTAATGGCTATAAAACGTTGTGTACGAACAGAAATAGTTAGCATAGAAACATAACAGAAAAGTATTAACAATATTTACAATGATTGAACAAAAACAATTTTATTGACTTAGGACTCGAGAGATCTGACGTCCTCTTGTCCAGATCACCGGGGTGCCTTCGCTTCAGTCTTCTTCTAGTCCTTGGGTGGGCCAAGGAGGCTGCTAGGTGGTTTATGTGTGTGGTGAGGCGATCATTGTACCGACTAGAGTGCCGGTTTGTCTGCTCCCTGACTGAGGGATAGGTTAGTTGTTAGGGCGAGGTGAGGTGCTTCCAGGTGAGCCGCTTGTCCAGGATCAAGCCCAAATATTGCGCATGGGGTGATTGTGGGATGGTGATGTCGAGAAGCTCTACTCTGGGAAGGATCTTTGCTCTCAAGGTGAAATTGCAGTGTTGCGACTTTCTTCCATTTATGGATATGTTCCATTTATTTGTCCACTTCCCGTAAGAGTCGAGGAATTCCTGGGTAATCCTTGACGCTTCGATTGGGCAAGAGGCGTTCGCAATAAAGGCAGTGTCGTCAGCGTATGTAGCCAGAATCGTGCCCGGCTTGTTAGGACACGACAGATCTGAAGTGAACAGAGTGTACAAAACGGGGCCCAGAACGCTTCCCTGAGGAACGCCAGCTCGAACCATTCTGATTCTTGACCTTTCCCCTCTCACCTCGACCTTGAAACTTTGGTCAAGCAGGTATGATTTTAGTAGGAGGAAATGGCTAGTTGGGAGTAGGGACTTCAACTTATAAAGTAAGCCATCGTGCCACACGCGGTCGAAAGCTTCCTTAACATCGAGGAAAATTGCAGAGCTGTATTGCTTGTTTTCAAAAGCATCTAAGATATGCTGGACAACTCGATGTGCTTGCTCTGGGGTTCCATGATGATGCCTGGTGGTCGGGAATGGCATCCTGCACGCTTCTTACTCCCATGATTCTGCTAAGAAATGTTCTTTCGAATATTTTTTTTTTTTTTTTTTTTTAAAGTGTATATTTATTCAGGATTAACAGGTATACTGCTACCTATGTGGCAGCTTGAGCAGGTTGTAAAACGAATATTGTAGAGAATGTGGGTAGCAAGCTTATCGGTCGGTAAGACTGGACAAGGTTCTCCGGTTTTCCTGGTTTTGGTATCATCGTTATCACAGCACACTTCCATTGAGAGGGAAAGTGGTGGATACGTAGCATTGAGTTGAACAGGAGAACAAGGAACAGGATTCCCTTTTTAGGCAAAGCCTTGGCAATTCTGCTATCGATGCCATCAAAGCCCGGCGCTTTTCTAGGATGTAGCTTTTGGATATGGAGACAAACTTCTTCTGGGCTTACGTGTTGGATTGGTAAGGCATTCGGGGAAGGGGCATCAAGGAAGGCAAGAGTTTCTTCAACATCCTCGCGGCTCGCGAGTTCAAATGGCTGGAAGCGTTTTTCAAGTTCGTCTGCAAATGCTAAAGAAATTTCCGAGTCGGACCTGCACCATGTGTCCTCAGATTTCTTTATGGGGATCTTTCGTAGGGGCTGTCGTTTCATATTCCGTGTGCATTTCCAGAAGTTAAAGCCGTAAGGTTTGGTGGGGTCAGCATTTAGGAGCATCTCATCAAAATATTTCCGTTTGGTTTCATAAAGAAGCTTTTTAAGATCATCCTCCGCTCGTCGATATGCACTTTTGTCGACAGGATCTTGAGATCTCATAAATCTGCGACGTAGGGAGCGTTTCAGCCTTACCAGGTCCATAATCTCATGTTTTAAAGGAGCCTGAGGTGGACTGGAGGGCTTTGAGCTTGAGGTTGAGGACTCGGCAGCGATATGGATGATCCGGACAAATAGCTCGACGGCGTCGTTGATGGCGTCAGGAGAGCGTAACACCATATTTAGGCTCACAAGCCGGTTGACTGCTTCTTGAAAGCGTGGGAGGCTCGCATTCCGAGGAAGGATGCAAGGCCTTCGGGAAGTTTTTTGCGCAGCGACTCTTAGTTTCACAATCAATGGGATGTGATCAGAGCTCAGTTCAAGAGTTTCTGAGATGGAGAGACTCTCGGGCCGAATCCCTCTGTAGACAGCAAAGTCAATGGCGGTTGGCGTTCTTTGACTGTACGGATAGTGTGTAGGCCCTCCGGTTGCAAGGACCTGGACATTTGATCTTTGAATGTAGTCTGCTAGTGCTCTTCCGCGGGTGCTTGAGTTACGGGATCCCCAGAGACGGTGGTGTGCATTCCAGTCTCCTGCGATTATGAAATTGTTTCCCAGATCGTCGAAGAGTTTTTCAAAGTCGTCAGCAGTACATTGAAAGTTTGGTGGACAATAGATAGACGCAATAGCTGTTTCACCAAGGTCTGTTTTAACTTTGACGGCGACACATTGAACATTTGGGCTTTGTAGACTATAAAACTGGTAACATTGAAGACAGGATTTTATTAAAATTGCAGAGTCACCGCGTTTCCGATCAGCCGATCAGCCGATCAGACCTCGAGCAGAAGTGTGTTTCGCTAACAAACATAATATCAATATTATGACATTTTACAAAGAGCTCAAGCTCAAGGGCTTTGTTGGCAAGTCCGTCAGCGTTCCACACATTAATGTTGAGGCCGATTTGACTCATGGTTGTGCAACATTGACTGGGAGAAACTCAGCGAATGCTTGAGCAGTTGCATGGAACAATATCTTACGTAGAAACGGACGGACAGACGGCCAGACGGACAGACGGACATGGCTAGATCGACTCGTCTAGTGATGCTGATCAAGAATATATATACTTTATGGGGTCTGACTGAAATCAATAACCCTCTGCAAGGGTATACAAATTATACCTTTGGTGTTTTTTGTCAAAAAACCTCCTACGCTTGGAAATAACATTTTATAATTAACTCTGAATTTCGAATTTCATTTTATTAAAATCGGGCGACTATATCAATAGCTGCCATAGAAACGATCGAAAAATTGAAAAATAATAGGAAACAAAATATAGCTTCGGTGTTTTTGACATATTATCTTATACTATTGGGAATATAATTTTATGTATCTTTTGTAATAATTATAAGTGCAAGGGTATACAAACTTCGGCTTGCCGAAGTTAACTTCTTTTCTTGTTATATTTAGTTTTTAGTTTTATAAAAATCGGAATGCTCTGTCCATGCAATGCTCCCACGGGAACAACCTGCAAGGGTATAAAAACTTCCGCGTGTCGAAGTTAACTTCTTTTCTTGTTTTTATTTTTTTTTATAAAAAGTGTATATTTATTCAAAAATAACTGGTATACTGCTACCTATGTGGCAGCTTGAGCAGGTTGTAATATAGGGGATAACAAAATGTTGGTATACAAGATTGTACATTAACCCTGTTTAATTTACGTTTTAATTACATTAGACTTCGAACATGTTAAATATATCTTAATTGAAGGTCATGTGGGTGGTATCTTTTAAGTGTTCTTTTTGCAGATCCATGTTAGCCTCTTTGCCAGGGAGTTAGGATGAGAGCCAAGACGTCTGAAGTAGTTTCTTACTTCAGCGTACGACATAAATCGCCAATCTTTGGGACTTTAAGATCTCTTTCTATGTCTATAGTTCTTATAAGCCAGGGGGCATTAAAAATCGATCTGCTTTGCGCCACTCGTATAGATTTATAAATGCGAACTTTGTTGGACAGTGAGAGCTTATTTCTTGGACATAGAAGCCAGGACATACTTGCTGCCTTTGAGAGCACAGACTGCTTTACCATCGTTGTGTGCCTCTGGAAAGTGAGTCCTCTATCCAAAATCACACCAAAGTACTTGTAGTAGGACTCGTGCCGAAGTACAGAGCCGAGCATGGAAATGCCTGAGCAATTCTTTGGCCTTGTGGAGAATGTGACACACACACATTTTCTGAAGTTAGTGCCTATACTCCATTCTGTAGTCCACCTTTCAAAACGTGTCACGTACTCCTGCAGGCCCAAGGTTGCAATATCTATACTTGGACTCCTGACCATAACCGCAGTTTCGTCGGCGTATGTTGCGATGAGCATGTTGTCATCATCAACTTCGGTACAGCCCCAGAAATCTGGCATTTCCGTCGTATAAAGTGAGTAAAGAGTCAAGCCTGCCTTGGGGTACACCCGCTGAGATTGGACGTTTTGACGACTTTTCACCATCGACAATTACACTAAATTTTCTGTCCAATAAGAAGCTCTGCTCTAGTCAGAGATCCGATCTAGTGTCACTCTTTCCATCATTTTGCCCAATGCAGGTAAGAGACTAATTGGTCTGTATGCATCTTCTTCGGTGGGTTGCTTTCCAGGCTTGGGGATCATCATGATAATAGCATTCTTCCGTGCACTTTGGTAATGACTCAGCCTTAAGACGCTGTTAAACAACAGGACTCTAAAAAGCAGTGCTTTGGTGGGAAAAATCTTCAGCGTTTTGTTGTCCAGCAGGTCCTTGAATGGAGCTTTTTGTTTTTGAGCTTTCCGATCTTTGTCACAACCTCTTCCTGGGTTACAGGCTCGGTGGGAAGAGCCATTTGAAAAGGTCTGTCCAGACGCAATTGCACAAGCATTCGTTTTTCCATGGGAGTTAGGTTTAACGGCTTAAATCTGTCCCCTAAATTGTCAGCAAAGATATCAGACACACCAATCACCCGCGGGATTTCTCATAGGAGCCTTTGGGGTAATCTGTCTCTTAGCTTCCACAAATAGTAGTTAGTCGATGCATCTGGATTCGCATTTTTCAATATATGGTTAACTTGGCGTTGCTTGTTCTCGGTCAAGACTAAGGCGATTTGAAAGCCTTTTGTAAATGTTTTAGACCGGCATATCTCCTGTTCTTGTGTACTTTCGACGAACTCTTCTTTTCAGCTGTATGAAAACTAAAGCATTTTTTTAGAAGCAGATTGCTTCTATTTTGGTCCGGAGAATGACTTTGGTTTGGGGTAGCAGCTGTCGCAGCAGTGTATATTTGTTCCACTAAAACCGTTACCGCATGTTCAAGACCATCTGGATGGTTAATCACAGTGTTGAGTTCTGAGTTCTGTACAGGGTTTCCTTAAACATTTCAGCGGGGGAGCCAGGACTTCCTTTTTGCCTGAGCGGTGCAACAATTGACAAATGGTCCGAGGATAGCTTGTATTTTGTTTCAATCGAGAGTTTATTGAATGGAACTCCATTTATGAAAAAGTCCAGAGCTGTTGGCGTAAGTCTGGTGTTCAAAGAAAAAAAGGTAGGACCCCCAGAACTAACTTGAACTAGATCGCGAAATGCCTTGTTCGACTCAATCCTTCCTTGAAGAGTTGATCGCTAGAGTGGATCAACTCTTCAAGCTAGTCATGGGAAGGATTGAGTCGAACATTTATATCAAAGATTGCCTTCTCCCAACTAGACAAATTTTTGTTGGGGTTACGGTCATCACCAGGTATATGTGCGACAGACTGCCTAGCTGCAGCGCTGGTACTACTCGGAAGGCTATTTATTGCCATATCAGCATAACAGACGCCATCTCTGGTGATTGACATGGAATATAGTTGACTGTGTCGGCTTTGTACTCCAGCTTTTAGTTTTTTGCTTAATTCCATTCAGACTTTGCAGCCCATAAAACCAGCAGGGTGATTTTCTCCGCAGTTTGCACACATGAATTGGTTGTGACTAACACGATTTGGTGTTGGTAGGATAATCTCCGGCACGATTCCCACAAACAGGCTTTATAAAACAGCATCTTGAGATTGACATAG
This sequence comes from Drosophila suzukii, assembly GCF_043229965.1. Classification (NCBI taxonomy): domain Eukaryota; kingdom Metazoa; phylum Arthropoda; class Insecta; order Diptera; family Drosophilidae; genus Drosophila; species Drosophila suzukii. The sequence continues at coordinate 24,868,457 of NC_092082.1, read as the reverse complement.
AATAGATTTTGCCTATCATTATCATTAACGTTGGCTGTAGTCCAGCGCATGCCGGGTTTTCTTGGGCAGTAAATATTAACAACGTTGGAACCTTTGTCCGTGAAGCAACGGTCTATTTCCTCCTTAGGGACTGTGGAATGTACATATGTTCCTCAGCACCAGCTTAAAAGGCTTGACACCACATATTCTGGACGCACTATATTTTAATGCACCTGGAACACGTACCTAGGAATGCATCCAGATGCAACAAACTAGACACATTCTGGACGCACTCTTTTTTAATGCACCTTTTATAATGCACCTAGGAATGCACCCAGATGCAACAAACTAGAACATGTACCTAGGAATGCACCCAGATGCTTTCAAAAATCAAATATCTGTAAATAAAAATCAAATATCCCAGGGAATACATTAAACTGGGTTTCAATTTCATTTATTGTTATTTATATATTTTACTCCACCCTGGTCTCGGTGCAAACCTAACATCAACACCAACCTGCGTATCTCAACAAAAAATCATACTCCCAGCTCAGTACATCGCACCCGATTTCAAAACGAACAAGGAAGAACGCTATAGTCGAGTACCTCGACTATCAGATACCCGTTACTCAAAGGGAAATGGAGATATGCAAGCAGCAAAGCGAGATTAAAATGCGCCACCTACCGGCGGTAGACAGATCTAAGCGTTATGGGCGTTAGAGTGGGCTTGGCAAATTTATTTTTGGATCTATCGATAGGTATTGACGACACCAATACATTTCAGTTAAAATTTTTTATCTAGCATGAAAATTGTGGGCGTCACAGGTTTTCGCGGTTTGTGGGCGTTTAAGTGGGCGTGGCAAACTTTTTTTAGGTCAATCGATAGGTATTGATGAGACCAATACATTTCAGTTAAAATTTTCTATCTAGCATCAAAACTGTAGGAGTTACAGTTTTGGGCGGTTTGTGGGCGTTAGAGTGGGCGTGGCAGTCTACTGAAACAAACTTGCGCTGCGTAAGAAGCTCAGGAATCTGTACGCCAAATCTCAATAGCCTAGCTCTCATAGTTTCCGAGATCTCAGCGTTCATCCGGACAGACAGACGGACAGACGGACAGACGGACAGACGGTCAGACGGACAGACGGACAGACGGACAGACGGACAGACGGACATGGCTAGATCGACTCGGCTAGTGATCCTGATCAAGAATATATATACTTTATGGGGTCGGAAACTTTCCGACGAATCTAGTATACCCTTTTACTCTACGAGTAACGGGAATAAAAAAAACTGTTCGGTGAAAAACGTTGGCTGCTTACCGACGGATCCAAAACGTTGGATTCAACCACTTTCGCAGTTATCGACGCTAACAACACCATCATAGCGGGAAGCAGAAGCTACGGCTATATTACTAGCCTGCGGCCTTGCAACCAGTAAAAACGGCGAGTTTGTTGTCTGCACTGACAGTCTGTCGTCACTCCTGGTAATACATAACCCAAAGTATCGCGATCCCACCATAAGAGAGCAACAAAAACACTCCGATAAAAATAACACTGTTTGGGTCCCAAGCCATCAAGGCATAAAGGGTAACGAAGACGCGGTCCATTGGCCTCTCACCAACATTCGATTTCACTCCAAAAAACAGCAAGGACATACACATGCTAATAGATCGCAACTTGGAAAACCAAAAGATGGAGGAATGGACCACATTCACCCACAGATACACAAATACCTCTCCCAGCGGCAATCGGGATACAACAGTGCAGCACCTTTGTATGGCTTCGTATAGAACACACTAAATACACACACGAACACCCCATAAAAGGCAACAACAATCCGATCTGCAGTCTCTGCGGAGGAATCCCAAACACCGACCACTTTTTAGACAATTGCCCTGGACTGGCCAGTATTAGAGGCCACTTGTTGGGTACACAGCCCCCTTCCCAAATACTCGACTTCTTATCCGTAGAATATATTAAAAAAATGCACGAGTTTATAGGTAAATCAAATCTAGCAATATAATAACAAACTAACCCCATAAAAAACCGCATATACAGATATAAACACAGCAGACTAATTACAGTCAAAATCGAAGGACTCCGCAGCCAGTGCTCGGAAATATAGTAACATTTAACATTTAACAATATATAAATAATTTTTTAATTTGAATCGTTTTCTGGTGCGGCTCCTGGTTCCGGGTTGGCCTTTTCCAGTGCTCTATTCCTATTAAATATTTTATTTTTCTTAGCTTTTCTTATCTTTCACGTAGTCCAGCAGGGCGTAGCCGTCTCTTTTTTGGGATTCTGTAAAGCACATTTAAAATTTTAGATTTGGTCAATAACATTTATAAAATAATATATAATTTATAATATTTTCTACTGTTTGTGTATATCAATTGTTAGTCTTAGCCTTTTTACCAAGTTATGTTTTTATAACCCTGGCAGAGGGTATTATGATTTCTTGACTAGACGAGTTTCTACGCAAACTAGTCTCTCAGTTTTAAAGCTATCTGTCTGAAACTTTACCAAAAGTCTTTTTTCTTTTGCAGGTAGTCGGAACCAGACGGATCGGACAACTATATCTAATAGCTCCCATAGGAATAGTCAGAAAAAAATTTAAAACTTATATCTTTGGTGTTTTTAACATATAACCTCCTACGCTTGGAAATAGAAAATTGGTGGAAAAATAATATGAAACAAATTATAGCTTTGATGTTGACATAATTTCGTATACTATAGGGAATATCATTGTTTGTGTTTTTAAGAATTTCGAATTAAATTTAATAATTATAACTATAACAATTATAACTCGCCGAAGTTAACTTCCTTTCTTGTTTATAAAAGTGCTTAATGCAGACATGGCAAAGATGCCTTAAATAAAATATACATTTTCTCGCCTGCGTGTTAAATGTAAAGCGGATTAAAATGTTCTTAAATTAACATGCACACGGAAATCGTCTTAAAGTTTTTAAATCAAAAAAATGTTAACTAATTTTTGAAAATTACAGTGTGAAGTACCTTGTAAGACCGAATTCAAATTATGGAAAGTTACCAATCCATACTTTTGCCTAGAGCCACTGTAGTTTATTTTGATTATTAAATCTGGGCTTAGTATCTTGTCCAAATTTGTAACTAAGTTGTTGCACAACATCGATTTAAAGAGCGGTATCTGAAAAAAAAAATACAAATTACTAGAAAACCGGAATAAAAGCTTATTTCGAAATTCGAAAATATTAAAAAAACTATATTCCTTAGGTTTCAGTACCAGTCTAGACTTCGAAGAGTAAAGACGTGCTATAGGCAAATCCACGCTAGTGCTATCTGCAACTATTATCTACCAATTTTGTCCAAGCAAATAAGACCATAAGCATACTCGCCAACTAAAGCAAAAACAATTTCTGCATCTGAACAGTTACAAAAGTGCAAGTGCATCGGGCAGCAGCCCAACAACAACAACCATGACACGACCGCCAGACATAAACAAAACCACACCACGAGAAAAAACTCCTTAACAAACACCCAAATTCATCGCCATTAAAAGAAAAGTCAACAATGCATTCTTTGAAAAAGTTAGTTCATCATCAAAAAAGTTATTGACTTTACATGCTGCGGGAAAGTAACGTCAGTTTCAAAAACCAAAGCGGGTACTCTTCTTGTCCAAACCAAAGACCTACTCCAAGCTCAATGGCTAATGAAACTCAATAAATTTCAGGACTTTGACGTTAAAACATATGAATACAAAACACTTAACTATTCAAGAGGAGTCATCTATTCCACATTCCTTGACCTCTTAAATGCCGAAACTGCCAAAAATTTAATCACCCCACCAAAGCCTGCAATAACGACAAAACTTGCTCTAACTGCTCTGAAGTTTACTCCCCCGACGACGAAGACTGCACCAAGCCTAAATTCTGCATCAACTGCAAACACCTCGACAACCCTCATCATAGCCCATTGGACAAGAATTGCCCAACATTTATTAAACAAAAATAAATAATGGCTATAAAAACAATAGAAAATGTTGACTTCTCTCAGAAGCCACAACAAAGAAAAAACCAACCCACTGGCTATACCCCTCAAAGCTAAAAGCAAAGCAGACAAATCGAAAACAGTAAATACAAGCCAACTAAAACACTCGAAGTAACCCAACACTGCAAAGGAGGGTTATTAATTAATCACTCAAATTAGTACTAAGTAATACACCTTCTCTTTACATTTAATTCTTAAAATTATTCAATGGAACATCCATAAATATAGAAATAACTACATCGAACTCCAAACCCTGATCAAAACCTTTAACCCCCTAATTCTTGCCCTACAAGAAACACACATAACGAATTTTATCTCTCTACCCATTCCCATTAACTACACACTATACCAACAATGCTGCACCAACTCTTACGGGGGCGCAGCTCTCCTGATACACAACTCAATATCGCAAAGACAAATCTCAATCACCCAAGACATCGAAGACTTCAATACAAAACTTAAACTAAACATAATATCAGCCTACATTTCACCAACTAAGTCCTTTAACAGAAGTAACTTAGAAAACGTCCTCTGATTCGACAACACACTCACTTTAGTCCTCGGAGACTTTAATAGTTGGCCCTATTCTGGGGCTCTCCTAGCCCTAGTACCAGAGGCAATATTATTGCCAAATTCCTAAACCGTTCAGATTACATTTTATTAAACGACAAAAGCCCCACCCACTTCTCCACTCACAACTCTTTCACACATATAGACTTATCCTTTTCTTCATCCGCTATAGCCCCAGAATTTCTCTGGGAAACAATAGACGATCTCAATGAACCTTAATACCTCCCCCTCATCCTACACCTCCAAACCCTTCTTTAACTTAAAGAAAGCAAACTGGGAAGCATACAAAAAATCTTTTCGAAACAATTCTACTGACAAGCCACCGAGCGAAAATTTCAATCAATATCCCAGAACTCTACATTTAAATTTCCTAGAACAGTCCCTAGGTGGAATCAGAACTTATTAGTTTTGAAGAAAGCCAAACCGTCTAAATGGTCAATACTAAAACGTAACATCAATACCTATAATATAATTGAATACAAAAAAGCCAACGCGAAACTAAAAGTAGCTATTAGAGAAGCCAAACGCATCTCTATTTTCAATTTCACATCCGATATTAGTCCCTTCTCATCTCCAGCAAGAACATGGTCCAACATCAGACGACTTTGCGGCCATTACCCCACAAAGCACATTGCATTAACCACCCTTCTTTCCCCACCACCAGAACATCCCGAAGTGAAATCGCTAACTCTTTTGGACTTGCCTGGTCCAAAGGAGCCGACGACGGTAAATTTTCTGCAACTTTTCGCACTAATAAATTCCTTTTAAACCACACTGTAGACTACCAACCCTCCAAAACTGCACTAGAAATAGAAAAGGACATTTCGTTCTTCGAATTTAGCAGCGTACTCAACTCCCTGAAAGGCAAAACTCCAGGCTTAGATCGCATCTCTTACATTATGATCAACAACTCCCCCATATCATTCAAACACAGAGTCCTTAACCATTTTAATTCAATCCTAGATTCCTCAATCCCTCAAGCCTATAAACATAGCCTTGTACTTCCCATTCTAACACCCCAAAAACTCAAAACGGACATTAAATCGTACCGCCTGATATCCCTAAATTCATGCCTTGCCAAAACACTTGATAAAATTGTCGCGAAGAGGCTGTGGTGGTTTGTTTTAAATAACAATCTAATCAACAGCAATCAGATTGGATTTAGAAGGGGAAGATCTGTTATAGACAGTCTACTCTCAGTAGACCACATGGCAACAAAATCCCTTTCACTCAAGAAACACATCACATTGATCTCTTTTGACTTCAACAAGGCATTTGATAAAATAGGCTTCCACTGAGTAATTAACCAGCTGAAGGAATGGAAAATAGGCAAACTCATATTAAATTACGTCCTTAACTTTGTAACAAACTGAAAAATAATCATTAAGTCCGGCAACAACCTTTCAAGCTTTTTCCCACTCAACAATGGCATCCCACAGGGGTCTCCAACCTCAGTAATTCTCCTTCATATAGCTTATAACACACTCTCCCATATTATCACCTTACACAAAGAAATAAAACTAACAGCATACGCCGATGACTTCTATCTTATAATCGAACACAATAAACAACAAAAAAACCACTACCAACATCTAAACCCTGTTTTCTCAAATAGACGACTGGTGTACGTACTCTGGATCAATTCTATCAAAAGAAAAATGCCAAGTCCTTTACATATGAAGAAAACATAACTGCTCTGCCAAGATCCTTACAGGCGACACAAATGTTCCCAGTTCCAACTCCCTCAGAATACTAGGACTTACTATTAACAACAAATACACCTGGAACACCCATACTTGAAAATTAAAAACAGAACTATCAAAAACTGTAAGTATTATTAAACATCTCTCTTCCCTTAAAAAAAACAGTACCACAACCACTCTTATCAATACTATTAAATCTATCCTCATTTCAAAAATCGATTTTTGCCTGCCTATTTACGGATATTCTCCCAAATCTAAATTAAACTGTTTAAAAACAACAATAAATGCAGCTCTAAGATCAGCCTTAGGAGCCTATCGAACCACACCAGCAAACAACTTACTACTAGAAACTAAAAAAAACACAATAGAACAAAAACGAAACATCCTTACAGCCAAATTAAGTAAAAGTATCCTTTTCGCCCACGGCACCCATATAACTAAACTAATAAAGCCACACAAAAGAAAATACAGATACCCTAGTACCATAGACAGAATAATCAAATCATGCAACCCCCTTTCCTTCCCCGTTTCTCCTGTCCAAATTAGTAACTGTAAAAAATGTAATATGACTACCATACATAAAGCTATCGACACTAGTCTGTCATCTTATAATAAACAAAATACCCGGTCCTTACAATACTCATACCTACAACACAATCTGACGGTTCTAAGGCTGATGGTTTATCTGGATTCAGTATTAATGATGAAAATAACCTTTTAAAATCCGGTCTACTACCAATGTACTCTTCCTCCTACACGAGCGAGATCATTGCCATCCTAGAAGCCACAAAACTTTGTCAAGGAAAGTCCTGAAAACACGCAATCTTCACCGACTCCCTCTCCTCCCTTAACTCGATTAAGAACCACAATAAGCACTCCTACTATGTAACATCAATAAGAAACCTCATAACGAAAAAACTTCCCAAAAATAAGCCTTATTTGGATTCCAAGACAACGAAACTGCTCACTCATTTGCCAAACGTAGCCTTCAATGCCGCCTTATATACACCCCTAACTACAATTTTACTGACATCGCTCGCCACCTAAAACAATGCTTAGACAATGAACTGATATACACCTTGGAAACAGCATCTCCTTGGTACAAACTTGTAAAACCCCCAACATTTATACACAAATACGAATTGAATAAAATACAACAAATTATTATCAACAGAATACGACTTGGACACACCAAGTTCACCAACGCGCATTACATTGAAAGAAACCTTTCCTCTATCTGCCCCCTGTGCAACATCAGCCCAATAAGCCTAACCCATATTATTACCTCATGCCCCGCCCTTACTCTCCAAAGAAGTGCATCGTTCAACTCCCAAAACCCTATCCACATTATATCAAATCCTACTTTAATCAATACCTAGAAAATCCTACTCTTTCTTAATAATTCCAACATAATGTATAAGATATAATAAACTGTAAAATATAATAAAAATAATAATCATCACTACTAAATTACCATAAGCGAGTTTAAGGCCTTTTGCTGTTATAGCTATAAAATAAACCCAGTGTTAGCTTATAGTTTTAACTATAAGTTAGCATTAGATAATAATAACAAGGGAGAACGCTGTAGTCGAGTACCTCAACTATAAGATACCCGTTACTCAGCTAAAGGAACCATAGGGAAATGGAGATATGCAAGCAGTAAAGCGAGATTGACATGCGCCACCTACCCGCGATCTCAATATTGGTTATGTGGGCGGTAGACAGATTTAGGCGTTATGGGCGTTAGAGTGGGCGCGGCAAACTTTTTTTGGGGTCAATCGATAGGTATTGACGAGACTAATACATTTCAGTTAACATTTCTTTCTAGCATGAAAATTGTGGGCGCCACAGGTTTATGCGGTTTGTGGGCGTTAGAGTGGGAGTGGCAAACATTTTTTGGGTCAATCGATAGGTATTACCAAGACAAATACATTTCAGTTAAAATTGTTTATCTAGCAATAAAATTGTGGGAACTACAGATTTAGGCGGTTTGTGGGCGTTAAAGTGGGCGTGGCATCTTCGCGTAACAAACTTGCACTGCGTACAAGGCTACGGAATCTAATTCTGAGATATCCGCGTTCATACTTAACTTGGTTAAAGTGGGCGTGGCAAACTTGTTTTGGGTTAATCGATAGGTATTGATGAGAACAATACATTTCAGTTAAAATTTTTATTCAAGCATCAAAACTGTAGGAGCCACAGTTTTGGGCGGTTTGTGGGCGTTAGAAGTTAAATGTGTTTGATTACTTTGGAATACAAACTTTCGATAAGTGCTTTTGGAATTCGAAGTCCAAATAGCTTTAATATTTTGGCAAATCAAAGCTAAATGCGGTAAAATTCTTTAAGTATAAATTTGCAAAAAAATTTATTGCTTACTGTACCACAAACATCCATCCAGTGTAATTATAAATTTCAACCTACAGCTTAAGTGTGATCTTAAATTTTAAAAATGTTTATTGTCCAATCTTGACTTGCAGGTTTGTTGGTCATCAAATACCACACTCTCCGATGTCTCTGATCACCGATACTGTCGATGCGATAATGGCTCGATTTCGATTATACAGCACTTTTCAAAACTTTTTCCCTAGGTATACTCTTGTCCAGGGCACGTGCTTCAGCCAGCGTGGTGGGCAACACCTTATTCGTAGTCTCCGGGAAGAACAAAGCCAGCCCCGAACAGGTGAATCCGAATAGGGCAAAGAGTAAATGAGGAGCATACTGGTAGTGCGCGATCTACAAGAAGACGTTGAATGAAACTGAGCGAATGCATATCAAAAGGTCACTGACCAGTAGAGTGGTTTGGGGGGCCAGCATGGATCCGAAGCGACCCACACTGGAGCAGAAGGATAGCATGCTGTTCCTGCAGTTCGTGGGAAAGATTTCAGAGGTGAAGAAGTACAGGATCATAAAGCTTCCTGTGGAGGTCATCTTTGCCAGGAAATAAAGTATCGAAGAGGCCGCAGGGTACCCTATTTGGGGAGCGTTGAGAAATACATTAAACTTTTAGTTCCATTTGGAGAAATTCCATCGGGCCCAGAGCAATCCCGCACTTACCCTCATCCGTGGCAGCCACAGCCAGGAGTAGGGCTGCACAAGTGAATTGGCAGGAGCTGAGAGCCCAACGCCGACCTATCCAGTTCATAAGTATAGTGGCCATCAGAATACCAGGCAACTGCATGAAGCCCGTCATGCTGAAGTTCTCAAATTTGCTGCCACTCAGTTGGGTGGAGTTTAGGCTCAGGCCCAAGGCGACTAGGGTGTGGGTGAACCACACAAAGCAGCACAGGGCGGTGCGACCGCCCAGGGCCTGGAATATCTGACGGACACTGTATTGGCCCCCGGAGGCGGAAGACTGGTCCACCAGTTGGCGGTTTGAGCGAATCAGATCGCTGAGCTGCTTCTCCGACAAATCCTTTCGGTTCACCCTCGCCACTCTCCGCAGCGTGGACTTGGCATCCAGCTCCTTCGACTGGCTGAGCAGCCATCGCACGCTCTCAGGGAGCAGACAGATGAAGGTCAGGTGCAGCAGGGCGGGTGTATAAAGCACCCGTAGGAAGACGCGCCAGTCTCGCAGGTAGTTGGCCAGGTAACCCATGAAGGCCTCGGCGAGACCGTACGTTAAGCTGATCGCGGTGGCGGCCACTACCCGGTGCTTCGGACCCACTAGCTCCACGGCCAGCAGAAAAGCGGTGGGAAAGAGGGTGCTGCCCACTGCCATGTCTAGGAACTCTAGGCTCAGGAAGCTGTAGTACTCCGGCGCATGGGAGCGAGCCAGTCCCGCAAAGGAACTGAGGATTCCTGCGGTGACCAATATAAATTTTCGCCCATATCTACGTAAAAATAATAAACTTGAGTCAATCAGGAGTCTAAACCAAGGAAAAGTAAGCAGATGTAATCAGTTTAAAGAAAATTAAAAAAAAAAAAAGCGCCTAATCATTTTCTTATAATAATTATTTATCTGAAAGTCTTTAAAATATTGCAGAAAACTTGGAATATTTTCCGTGAACTAATTTTAATAACACTGGGTGGATTACCATTTTTTTAGTATAATTATTATTATTATTATTTCATTCAGAAGATTGCAACGCAATGAAGGAGACATTGAAGGATCGGACAACTATATTCTAAAGGAGTTAAGTAAAAAACATGCAAGAACGCTTTAGACGAGTACCTCGACCAAAGGGAGATGGAGATATGCAAGCACCACCGCGTTCTCAATATATGGTTATGTGGGCGGCAGACAGATTTAAGCGTTATGGGCGTTAAAATGGGCGTTTGTTTTGGGTCAATCGATAAGTATTGACGAGACTAACACATTTCAGTTAAATTTCTAGTTTCTAGCATGAGAATTATGGACGCCACTGGTTTGGGCGGTTTGTTGGCGTTAGAGTGGGGGTGGCGCACTAAGGAAACAAACTAGAGCTGAGCAGGAATCTCTAGAATCTGCATGCCTAATCCCAGTTTTTCAGCTCTTATTGTTTCCGAGATCACAGGGCTCATGCTGACAGACGGAAAAACATGGCTAGATCGACTCAGCTAGTAGTCCTGATCAAGAATATATACACTTTATGGGGTCGGTCTACTACCTGTTACATACATTCCGACAAATCTAGTATACCCTTCTACTCTACGAGTAACGGCTTCGCCTCTTCTACTCTGAGCTATAGCATTGTTTTAAGATATATAGCTGTCATAGGAATCGATATACCTATAAACAAATCTACCAAATACATTTTTTCTAGCTGCCGAAGATATCTTTTCGTCTTTTTTAATAAAATGAAGTTAACAACTGTTACGTACGCCCTCCACATTGAAAGATTCACATAGAGAAACAACGACGAATCTTGAGTCGGGGGGAGGGGTGCATTTGACAAACCAGACTCAGACTGGTAAAGACAGAAGAAAATGCATTTCGGCAATTCACGGGTGTCGCGTGGCCAGAAAAACGGCCACGATCGACCTTCTGGTAACCATACTCCGGCAGCTGGCAAAGTGCAAAAGCCGGCCGTTGACTCCCAAGATAGCAGATATCAAGAAACAGTAACAATAAAATAGTAATAGAAACAATTTTTGGCTTCGTCTCTTCTACTCTGAGCTTTAGCATTGTTTTAAGATATATAGCTGTCATAGGAATCGCATTATATATGTATATACAAACCTACCAAATACATTTTTTCTAGCTGCCGAAGTTGTCTTTTTGCCTTGTTTAATAAACTGAAGTAAACAACGTTTTTTAGTTTAATCGAAATTTCTGGCCCAATAGGTCTAATTTGTTCATAAAATGTATGTATTTGGCATAAATACATATCTGCACGGCCCCACTTGTGTGCATTTATGTAATAATCGATCGCGCCCGATTTCATTGCCCCTCCAAATTTAATACCAGTTTGGTTGGATTTCAAACTTGCTGTAACCTACAAATTTTTTTCAAGTTTGTATAGTACTTAAACGAAAACAGAAAACAACTTTGGCAAGCATTACAAAATAAATACGGTTTTCCAAGTTTCATGTCAATGGCTTCAACACTGACAAAACTCTTAGGCCTTAATACAAATTAGTATTGCTAAGCCTAGAGCTTTTTTCAGATGTTTCAGCGTCAAAAATAAATGGTTCTATTCTTGTAACATACCTATCGGCTAGATAACCGCCTAGTGGTATGCCCACAAACTGTCCTACATTGTTGACTGTGCCCACCATTGATAGCTTCCATTTATCAGCGCAGAAGATGCCAAACTGTTGAAATGGTGGGGTGCACCAAAATATCAAATGGATAGGTTTATTTTATGCTACGAACCTACCTCATTGGCAATAGTTTTATCGTCGTTTCGCAACTTAAAGCCCGCATCGCAGTCGACCCGCTTAGTCGAGTCAAAACTGCTGGCGTTGCACGAAGATTCACCCAAAAGATCCGATCTTACGGCAAAGTGCTGGCACTGATCCCAGTTCCCGAGGCGTTGCGGGGTAGTGAAGTTGAGGAAGGCTTCGCCATAGCTGGTGTCCAAGCCATCGCACTGAGTGATATTGCATCTGTGGAAGATGTTCTACTAAAGATGGCGATGGCAATATCTAACCGACCCACCTGTGGGCCACATCACCGGCTGTGAATACGAAGGAAATGGAGTAAAAGGCGTTGCAGATGATCGGCAGGCACAGCAAGAGGTAGTTGAAGATCTGAAAACGCCCGCACTGGCCGATCTCAACGATGATCGCGTCCAGCTGGCCCTCCTCCGTCGATTTCGATGGGTCTGAAGCATCCTGTCCGGGTCCGGGCTTCTTCGGAACCACCTCCAGTGTGGGCTGCGGTTTGGACATGCTGCTGCCGATATCGCCGAGCGACGCCAAGTGACTGAGTCCGGCTTTGAAAGCCGCGCACTCGACGCCTGATGCCCTTAATTGGCTAAGTTATTCACGGCGGAGAGCTCTGTCCCCGAGCAGTTCCCCGGACGCTTTTTCACACGTTCAATTACCTAAGCACGCCCACTGAAGCCCGGATTTAATTGCCGGGTTAAGTAACGGCGATGAACGGCTCAAGTGCAGTCTTTTCTTAAACCAGGCAGGTGAATAAACTTTCAGCTTATCACGAACACTGTTTGTGCATTGTAATGTAATTATGCTTTTATTGTTCAGATTCAATGAAAGAATTAAAAATATCACTTGATCTTGTTGTTTTTGTCGAAAGAGAGTGTGCTTGGGTGTGGGTAAATAAGGGGACTAGATAACTAATATATATAAATAGAGTACAAATACTTTAAGGTTTCTAAAGCTTAATTCAAAGGAAACTTGGATTAACATTGGTACGAATACAAATACAGGTAGAGAGGAGGTTTCCTAGTTGCTACTGATCATAAATCTGCTTTAATATGGCGACTACCGCATAAATGCGGGACGAGCTAGTTATTTTTACAACCTACAGCTCCGGAGTTCTTCCCCGTCAGCTTAGCTCAATAAATCATTTCAGGCCTCAGTTTCCGAATGTTGCGCTTTGTGTCAAACTGAAATGTCAATAAATTATGCCTCTTTGTGGGTGTGTTCTAAAACTACAAAATACGTGTCGACCAATTTATAGAGTAGAAGCAAAGCTTTCCGTGCTCACTACTTTGCTACGTAAATATCAATCAATCTTATCGATTTTCAATATGATAACTTTCTTTTAGACTAGTTTAACGTGGAATGTAGACCGACTACAGGTTGTACATGGGATTGCTGGTAGCGTCAAACAGTTGGGTTCCCGTGGACTCGATCATGGACCTTAGGGCAATGCTTCTTTGCTTGGCCACCGCCTTGCGAAGCGTTAGCTCGAACACATTGTCTTCGTCTATGTTGTCCATCGGCATGTGATCCCTGTGACCTTCCTTCCGATCAGGAGTTTTAAACACGAGCTCCTCGTGCTCATAAAGCACACATGTCTCTGCAAATTCCGTGGCAAAGTACTGCGCCGTGTTCCGATTTTGAATCACTTCGCTGGGAAAGCATTGAAGAAGTTCTTCAAAGCTCAGTTCAGCCACAAGGTTATTTAGTATCTCTGCAAAGTAAAATTATTTATTTTAGGCATTTTGATATACTGTGTCTTACGAACCCGTAATGTTTTCCTTCCAGTTGGGCAGCGCTTCCTGCTTGCTGAGAATCTTCCTTAATAGGCTCTCCCAGTGTTTGGGCGTAAAACCACAGGACTGCAAGAAATCAATAATTAATTAATAACATCACGTATAGCTAAATATAAATGTATCCAATTATACAAAGGGTAATAATTCAGATTATTGTGAACCAGCTCTTACCTTTCCATATTGCCACAAAAAAGCGGGACAGAAACTAAGCATGTAGTTAATGGCCAAGTTCTTGGGCAACACAATGACCAAGAAACTGTCAATACCCATTAGATGCGGCGTCTTTTGTATGAAGGCAAGGAACTCCGAGATAATCTCTCGATCCACCTTGGTGGAGGCTAGCAGACTCTGAATCTTCAAGGTGAGGGTCAGCAACTCGTTATGCCAGCTGAGGAAGCGCACCTCGAACTCGCCGTCGTCCTTGTTCGGATAGGTGAAGTCGCTGCGTTCGAAGGGCGGAAGGCGGTTTAGATATTGCGGTCGGTCCAGCAGGCAGGGAATGGGGCGGATGTAGCTTTTGATGTGGCGGTCATACTCTTCTCCCTCGGGGAGCTTATAATCGGGAATAAAGGGCACATAAATAAGCTTGCCCGCCAGCGGATCATTGGGATTCTTTACGATCGGCTTGGGACAGTAATTTGGAGCCATTCCCACCATGTAGGAAATGCATTCCATACGCAGGTTCATGAACTCCTCCCGGCTCGTCTGTTGCTCCACATCCGCTGACTGCAAATCTGTAATAAGATCACTCAGGGCCTTCAGCCGGCCCATGTACATGCGAAACAGGATCTTGAGACCCTTGAGATTAGTTGCAGCCACGTCGTCATCAGCTAGGGGCTGTGAGAGCGAGGCATTTGAATTCCGCTTCTGGAATGGCGAAGACTGTTGTTCCTGCAGCTGGTCGTAGACGATTCGCTGCTGTCTGCCACTGATCGAGAGGCTGGCCGATCGCTCCTCGTGCGCCGAACTGGCGCAAGAGCTGGACAGTGACTGGGCATCCGCCTCGCTGTGCAGCGAGGGAGCCCGCGAACTGCTGCACTCCTCGTCGTAGTCGTCATCCAGCTGTGGAGGCGTTTGCGAGCGAATCTCGTGGGGCTGCAGGGACGAGCTAACGTCATAGAGATCGTAGAAGTACACCTGCAGAATGTTTACAAACACCTTCTGCGAGGTCTGGTAACCCTTCTGACCAATGTGCGAGGCGATGTAGTTGAGGAACAACTGCAGAATCACATCCAGCGTCAGGCTATGCTCAATGCAGAGTGCGTGGATAAAGGCGTCGCTGATCGCTTCAATTAGAGCTGGTTGCTCGTTGGCTAGCAGAATCGTCTCGCAAAAGTCCGAGAAAGACACGATAGTGCTCGGAGTTGGTGTACCGACCGCAATAGGCTTGCTCCTTCCACCTATTCGTCGGTTTTTCTTGGGCCGCGAGCTTGATGCCTGGGAGTCAACCTGCTGCTGATGGCGTCGCTGATAGATCACAGTACTGTCGTCGAACAAAACATTCTTGTGCCGTATCAAGGCGGTGGCCAGGTTGCGTCTGGTAGACTTTGAAATTATCTCCTGAGCCAGCAAATAGTTTGACATTCGGCACGCGGTTACAGCCAGCAGCAGATTTTCATCGGGGGATCTGTGAGGTATACCAAAATAATTAACTTAGGCTGTTTTTACTGAGATAAGTAATTAACTTACAACTTGTTTAAATACTTTAGATAGTTGATTAGTTCCCCACTCATGGAGTCTGCAACAACTGGAGAAATAAGCATTATCTGCGGAATATCCACAGGTGCGTGTTTAATAAACATGTTAAGGAACTCCAGCGATAGTGGAACCTGCTTGTAGCCCTGTTGGATGACCCTGGCTGGCGTAAAGAACGGACGAACTGTCTGGTTCAGGAAGGCCGATTTTAAGCGATCTGTCCCCAGACTAAGCAGGAACAGCTTAACAGTGTATATCAGTCCCGCAAGATCACAGGAATCCACGCTCTCATCGCTGTCCATAAAGTTGTCTATATAGTTATTAAAAATGTCTACCAAATGAAGCTGGCACATTCTGTAGAATCCTGTGGCCTGAAGATAAACTTCCTGCTTGCTGGACCTGTAAAAAAGAATAAATTAATATAATTAATTGTCTAAACAATATATTTTTTCCATACCGTATTGAGAAGTCCGCCAGTTTTCTGCAGTTAGCCGCAAACATGTTCCGAAGCAACAGTTCCCGGTCCGCACCCAAGCGCTCGCCCTGTATTGTGAGACTCAGTCGCAGCATGACATGTGCCTCCTCCATGAGATCGTAGAAGTTACAGCTGCTCGCACTGCGGTACGAGTCCGCAATGCCCTCTAAATCCTCGATGACACACTCCACTCGAGGCACCTCCAGGTTGTACAACGTCCACTCGTTGGCCACCGTTGACGATTGGGCTGCACTGCTACTTCTTAACAGGCTACTGTGCTTTGCCTTTGCCTCAGCTAACAACCGGGCGGCAATATTTCTCTTGACAGCCACTACTTGACCACCAGGCACTTCGCCCATGCTCCGTCGCTTGTGCTGTTCCAGAGCTGCATTCGTGATGAGCACTAGCTGCTCCCGGTTGACGCACACAAACTGAACGTGCATAAAGGCGGCCAGACCAACGACGGCGATGGGCGAACTTACGTCAGGAGATGATTCCTCCGGAAACAAGCCGCCAATCGAGGGATACTCGAAGCGATTGTGAAATAGCTTGTGCCCGATCCGCGAAGTGTGTGTTTCCACAGACTCGGACGTCACCGCATACACCACGTAATCATTAATGTGGACTTGGATGACCGGAGCCGTGAAGCTGTAGCTGGCCACTGGCTTTTCATTTTCACTGTACCATTTTCCTTGGGCGGAGAACTGGTACAAAAAGCCGTCCACACTGCTGGCCACGAGGAGGGCATGCCCCATGCACCTCTGATGCTGAGATGACTTGAGCGTCCGGCGGTTGACGTGCTTGAAGGTTGTCACCGCACTGGGCACCTGTTGATTACCCATGTCGTACTCGTCGTCCTCCTGGTCGACTCCCTGACTGCTCCTTTGGTAGATGGCCTTGAGGTCCATGCACCGAAGAATATCCAGAACTCGCGGCTGGTTCTCCGAGGTCTTCATACAGATCTGCAGCAGTTTTCGCACGTCATATTGCACCGAGGCATCATCCAGATGACTGCCACCGGCGATGCCCCTCACATTCATTGCCTTGGCCTCATTGACGAGCTTGATTTTAATGTCCGCGGCTCGCTGGGGGCTGATCGTGATATCCTGATTGTCTTCCTGACCCTTTCCTGATCCGAAGTCACTCTCATCCCACTGGGAGCGCAGTTCGGGCTCGAATTCCCTGCCGTAGGCATTATTTACCAGCTTGGCTACATTAAAGTCCAACGGTGATCGTCCTGGCAGGGCTCCATTCAAGATCACCTGTGCTTTCCCACTACTCGTCGACTGCAGGGAGTCGCTTTCGCAACTCTGCTGGCTGTGGCTGGAACTGACCACGCCTCCGCCAACGCCACTGGCACTAGCCTTGCTGCCCAGACTCAGGGATTCCGACAATGGCTCGTCCACGGCACCGTAATCGTTGTCCAGACAGCTTACATCCTGCCCGCCACTTGCTCTGCTCGCGAGTGCATCTACCACCTTGAAGGCCACGCAATAACGATGACTAAGGCAAGCAATCACGTTCTCTGCCAGACAAAGGCGCACTGGAATGAAATTCAGCTGCACGAAGAATTTAAAGGGCAGGAAGTCGATAAAGGCGAATCTGGGCTGGGTGTTCTCGTGGACGCACTGGGTGTACTCGTACAGGTAGATCCTGTCTCGGCTGCTCACGATGATGTTGCCGGATGTCTGGCAGCACTGCACCAGCTCCGGCGGACTGCGCAAAGGCAGCTCAATTACATCAATGCTCTCCACCAGCGGCGTCTTGGGCGTGGTCATCGAGGCTATCCGGATGGTAATGGGCAACTCGTTTAGCCGGCTGTCTGGGAACTTCCAGAAGTTGGCGTAGATGCGAACGAACATCTTGGTGTCGTCCTCGGAGCATACCGTATTGCTGTTGCTGCTCGAGGTGCAGCTTATGGTGGAGGAGGAGTGCACCGGACTGCCTGCCTGCTCCTTCTCCAGAGTGAGCAGATACTTGCCTGTGGGAGATTCTGCTTTAGTTGGTCTTTCGGGGGCTATAAGTTTTCACTCACCAGTTTCACAGTAAATCAGTTGCACAACCTCGCCCACCGTGGCCAGTGTGCTCCTACTCGGCGTTCTCTCATCGCCTCCGGTAGTAGGCGCTTCTGAGGCCGCCTCGTTAGGTTGCCCCTCTTCCGGGGGCACTCTTCCCGGGTCCTCCGACTGGGACTGCTTGCCCGCTATGTCGTAGATCTCGATGAACTGCTCCGCACTGCTGATGGCTATCCGGTTGTTTCCGATAAGACTGGCCGCCAGGATATCGCCATTTAAGGCGTAGGTCTGTTGCCTGGCAAAGTTGTAGGCCTGCAGGATCTTCACCATGGTGGCTCACTAAAAAGAAGAGCAGGCGATTCTTTTACTTCGGTACTCTAGAATTGCAGACTACGCCCTCGGTTGAATGGAGTGACTTCATCGCCGGACGTACACAGACTGATGGCCTCACCGCGAATCAGTCGCTAGAGCAGAGAACTCTCTGTCAGCGAGTGAGGCAGAGAAAGGGGGGAAGTCCAAATGGGAATGGGTTGGCGGACCGCTTAGCGGGGGCTCAGTCAAGTGGTTCTTGTTTGGGCATGTGTACCATTAGCATTATTGTGGGCTTATGCTGGGGCCAGGGAACGGGACAGTGGGCGAGGGCTAGGGCTAACGCATAAGGGCTAGAGGGATAGGCCCTTCACATAGTAAAGCAATTAATTTTGATTAGCGTCATAGCTGTATTATTAAGTACCTAGTGAGATATTCAAAAATTATGTTACAATTTTCATGTAAAAAGATAATAAATAGTTCATACGGGGTTTCAGTGAACTTGGTTTTGGCGAACTCTATGTTAATGGTCAGTTATATATTATAACACATCAAAGATTTTAAGCTTATTTCAACAGAACCAGAGTTTGCATAGGGAAATATTTAATATCTAATTTAAAACAATATTATTAGGGACATACTAAAAAAATATATCACAGCATAGTTTTTAACACCTTCCATACCTCAAAAAATTTTTAATCAAACTTCAACCTACTTGTTCGTGGCATTCAGTACAACAGTTTAGTGCTGCACCTTCACTTCCGGTGGAATTTCTGGGGGTCCTACGCTTCGGCCATAAAGTAAACAGACAAGAAATTAGGTCACAACAGTATACAAAAACACGCCCTTCCTGACCTACACCACCCACTACCCAATACCCCCGTGGCGCGATTTAAGAACCACTTGAAGTGGGTTGGGCCCGCGATTCCGACTCTAATTCCGACTGGCTATACGTGAGCTGGCCTAATTAAGCCCTTGAATATACACTGGGCATACACTTGGCGCATCAATCGAAACAGCCGGCAAAGAGGTGGGAACCGGACTCGCGGAGCCGGAAATAGACCCGCTAACGCTAACGGACATTTATTTCTGGTCGCTGGGTCAAATCAATAAATCCAGCGATCATAATCTGTGCATTAACAATAACGCAAATAGATTTGGGAAACGGAAAAGCCAGGATAGTGAAATCCAGAGGGGTGGGTGGGGGAGTTGGCTCGGAATGTGTGTATGCATGTACGTAAATTGCATTTTGGCAGCGGCATCCAAAGAAAAATCAATAGTTTAGCAGTTCTTTTGAAAGTGGCACTACCGAGCGTAGGTAATACTTTAAATTGTTCACCATATTATGTTTAAGTTGAAATAGTATACAGGGAAGCACAGATGGTTTTTATTTTTTTTTTTAAAGGAATTTGTTTACCACTCAGATTTGCTTAGTTGTCCCGGCAAATTTTATCAATTTTCAACCAGCGGTTTTTATTCCGCACAAATAGAACTTAAAGCCGGACCGGACATTGCAATATCCCCTCGTTTGTTTATAGTTTTTCCGAGTGAGAAACAACAATAATCAAAAATATTCAATAAAGTGTGGACAAGTCTTGATTACTGAAAAATATACCAAAAGAGTAGTATTTTTGGGCTTTAGTAAACTACACTAGACTACAAGATATTAAAGAACTCACAACATTTGTTTACCTTTTAATTGTTAATTGTAAGATTTTTTGCAGTGAACAGAAACGTTACCACCCATATGAGATATATGTGTCTGCCTGCCTCTGTTGGAAGTTGAATTTCTTGTGTGAAACAAAGTGGGTGCCCATTATTAAATATTCACCTGGGGAGGTGTCAGCCAAATGAAACAAATTAATTTATTTTTCAAAACTATGATTAAGTCTTACATGCGGGGTGTTTGATTGGGAACGCATCACTCACTCCGCAACAACTCTACCGAAAATACATATTTTCTTAAATTTGTTCAGTATATTATATTGGTATTTCAAAAAGTCCCGAGCATGGTCTTACTACTGGCGCGCAGTGGAATTTCGCGCAATAATACGAAATGAAATCATGACCAGCGCACGCAGCCATGTCAGCATGCAGAGCAAGTACGACCGCGTGGTCCTCCTGGTGGACATGGACTGCTTCTTCTGCCAGGTGGAGGAGAAGCAGCAGCCGGAGTACCGTAACCGCCCTCTGGCAGTGGTCCAGTACAATCCGTGGCGCGGGGGCGGCATCATCGCGGTGAACTACGCGGCTCGGGCCAAGGGAGTGACGCGCCATATGCGCGGCGACGAGGCCAAGGACCTGTGCCCGGACATAGTCCTCTGCCAGGTGCCCAACATCCGGGAGAAGGCCGACACTAGCAAGTACCGCGATGCCGGGAAGGAGGTGGCCAACGTGCTGCAGCGTTTCACGAAGCTTCTGGAGCGGGCCTCCGTGGACGAGGCTTACCTGGACATCACGGAGACCGTGAACCTCCGTATGCAGCAGATGCAGAGCGTAAGCGGCTTATCATTAGTAAAACTTCGCTTATTTTTACCTTACCTTTTAACTCATTGCAGGGCGACTTTGCTCTGCAGCCCCAGGAATTGGTAAACACATTTGCCGTGGGCCACCCTAACATCGGCGACTACGTCAACAAGATCACGACTCGTTTCGCCAATCCCTATATAGACGACGAACGCTTCCAGCTGTCCTACGACCAAAACGACCTTCCCGCCGTCCGGCAGAGCGACATTCGATTGCTGATTGGCGCTTCTGTGGCCGGTGAGGTGCGGGCGGCTGTCAAGAAGGAGACCGGATACGAGTGCTCGGCGGGCATAGCGCACAACAAGATCCTGGCCAAGTTGGCAGCCGGCATGAACAAGCCCAACAAGCAGACCATCCTGCCGCTGGCGGAGACCGCTGGTCTGTTTGATTCCTTGCCCGTGGGCAAGATCAAGGGGCTGGGAGGAAAGTTCGGCGAGGTTGTGTGCGAGACCCTGGGCATAAAGTTCTTGGGGCAGGTAGTCAAGTTTACAGAGGCCGAGTTGCAGCGCAAGTTTGACGAGAAGAATGGGTAAGTGATGAACCACTATTGACGGACCCGTTCGAAATAATTTATTCCTTTTTATTGCAGTACCTGGCTGTTTAACATCTCTCGCGGCATCGACCTGGAGGCAGTGACGCCGCGCTTCTACTCCAAGAGCATTGGCTGCTGTAAAAAGTTTCCAGGTCGGAACAACATCACGGGACTGAAAACCCTTCAGCACTGGCTGGGAGAGCTTTCCAGTGAGATCAACGATCGCCTGGAGAAGGACCTCATTGAGAACAATCGCAAGGCCAAGCAGATGGTGGTGCAATACGTGCAGGACATTGACGGCGAGGAGGTGGCCAGCTCCCGCTCAACAGCTCTCAAAGATTACGACAAGGAGTCTATCGTGAAGTATGCCCTGGAACTAATCAAGGCCAACACTAAGACGTTTTTGCGAGCCGGTAGCGAGTCTGCTCTAAACAATGCTATCAAGTTCCTTGGCATCAGTGTGGGCAAGTTTGAAACCGTTTCTAGTGCCCAGAACAAGCTGCAGGAGATGTTTGCCAACCAGGCTGCCAAAAAGCGTAGGGTCAGCGGGGAAGAGCCAGTGCAACCTCCCAAAGTTCATATGGAAAAAAAGCCCAAGCAGACGGAAGAGTCAAAGATGAAGAACTTTTTTGCCAACTATCTGCAAGGATCCAAGAAAGAGGACACGAAGCCAGATGCCAACCACGCTCCGCCTGCAGAAACTGCGCCAAAGAAGACTTTTGTCGAGGAGTACAAGCAGAAGCTTCACGAGACCGCAAAGTCAAAAGCGGCCGCCGAGGGGTCGGTTCTTACCTCAACACCGCCGGAGTTCAAAGAAAGCTTCTTTTCAAAGTACCTGAAACAACAAAGGCAGACGAGGCAACAAAAGGCGGAGGCAGTGGGTGAGGACTCGTCTGATATGCAGGGCTTGGCAGAGGAACTGGATGCCATTGAGGCTAGCAACACAAATGATTTTGATGAAGACACTGAAGAGGAGGCGGAGCTAACTGGTAACATCCACAAATCAGTGGTTGAAGAACAGGGATCCTCCCTAAAAGCTTTGCAAGGGGAGCAACCAATAACTTCAAATTTAACAACACCGATGGAACACTCTACATCCAAAAATGCTAGTGTAGAGCATCCTGACCTAACAATGCTTCCTCCCCTCACTGAAGAAGAACTGCAACCTTCAACGTCAAAAAGGAAGTTTAATGAGCTTGACAGTTCTGCTGGAAACTACAAGGAAAGCTACGCGGAGTTCGCTGTACCCGAGCTCCGCACCGATATTCTGCCAATGGTCAAATGCGATCAGTGCGGAGCGAATATACCAGACGAAGTGAAATCCCTGCAAACACACAGAGATCACCACTTCGCGCAGGAACTAAACCGACAGCTCAGAAGCAACGAACGTGAGGAACGAATGCAGAGCCACCAAAAGGTTTCTCCTAAGCCGACGCCACCAAAGAAGACTAAGAAGACAAGTGCTTCTGGTAGCATATCACAATCCACGGCTCGACCGACTAACAGCATAGCCAAGTTCTTCAGCGTCAAGCCAACTCAGGAGCTACCATCCACTGATGCCGATATGCAGCAGTGCACCGAGTGCAAGACATTTATCAAAAGCGTGGACATGCCGGAACACCTGGATTACCACGTGGCCAGAAACCTGCAGCGTGAACTAAACCAACAGGACTTGCGCAATCGAACCGCGGCCCTAAGCAAGGAGAAGACTTCCCCTGCTCAGTCAAAGAAACAGAAGCAGCTAAACACAACTATTGGGGGTTCCACAAGTGGAACCAAGACGATTGCCCATTTCTTCAGTCAAAGCAACTAATTGCCATCTATTGTACCAATTTAAGTATACGAGATTAGTACCTAGTACCTAGGATAGGACCACAAACAGCTTTTTTGTTTTTGGGTTTGAAATCAAACAACATTTTGCTCATCATATGCGTATCAATATTTAATTTTGGTTTTCAGATATCTCAGGTATGAATCACAATCAGGCTCTGGACAGCAAAATGATTTGTGCATTTTTTTTTTTGCTTTGTTAAATATAAATTTCGTGTTCTCCAGCTGAGTAAACAATAGAACCTTTTTTGTTAATTGTAAATTTATTCACGTCTCTAAGCTCTGTTCGGCAAGGCGAGCAATGGAGCTCACATACTTTTTGTAAATTTTGTTTAAGTATCTAGGTTTAAGTACCAATGTTGATCATTACCATTTCCCATTCTATAATAAAGTAAGTTCAGTGATTTGTTAATGCTAGAAATAATATATATATTTTGCTTATTCTTAGAGCTATAACACATTTGAAGAGAAATGTCTTTGTATTTGCAGGCTGCCTTAGGATAAGAATAAGATTATTGCGTTTGACTTGCCGCAACGACTAGATCAAGATCCTTGCCCTGAGACGGCTTCTTCTTGACGCCGATGGCATCTGCTTCCTGCACTGTGGTGGGCAGGACGACGTTGGTGGTCTCTGGGAAGAACAAGGTCAGCAATCCGCTCACGATGGCGGCTCCAGCGAAAAGCATGGCGGGAGCACTGGCATAATACTTGGCCTGCGGGGGAGAGAGAGCAACGCACTTAGATTTAAACGGAGGACCAACTGCATCGAGTACCCACCAGAAGGGGCGTTTGTGGCGCCAGCATAGAACCAAACCTGCCCATCATCGAGCAGAAGCTGAGAAGGCTGTTCCTCAGGTTAGTGGGGTAGATCTCCGAGGCGAAGAAGTAGAGCACCTGAAAGCTGGCAGTGATTGTTAGTTTGCCAATGAGGAACAGCACCAACTGCAGCACCGGCTGATCTGCGCCAGCGAAGATTGTTCCGATGCAGCATAATCCACTGGCCAACATCAGGCCGCAGAGGGAGTACCGCCTGCCAAAGCGGTCCATGATGAGCAGCGGCATGAAGAAACCTGGGATCTCCACCAGGGCGATGTAAGCGAAGTTGTTGTACTTGTCTCCGTCGAGCAGAACCACATTGAGGCTCAGTCCGTAGTAGACCAGCACGTGGACAATCCAACAGAGGGAACAGTTGGCGATGCGCCACTTGAAGTTCTTAAAGGCCTCGCGGATGGGAAAGCGGCTCTCCGACGACTGCTGCAACTTGTCCCGATTTGCCAGGACGAGCTTGTCAAGCATGCTCTCCGGCAGCTCACGCTTGTTGACGCTGGCCGCTCGACGCAGGATATTCTTGGCCCGCTCCTCCTTGCCCTGGCTGAGCAGCCAGCGCACGCTCTCCGGAAGGATCCAGAAGTAGGCCAGCAGGATCAGCGAGGGCATGTAGGTGATGCGCAGCAGGATGCGCCAATCAGGGAAAGCCTTGGCGGACATGGCGAGAAACACCTCGCCCACCGCGTAGAAGACGGTAATCACGCTGCAGGCGAGCACTCTCCTCTTGGGTCCAACCAGTTCGATGCCGATGACGAAACATGTGGAGTATAGCGTGCTGCTGGTCATGTTGTCCAGGAACTCGAACACCAGGAACCATCCGTAGCTGGGCGAGAAGGAGCGGATCACGCCCAGCACGGCCCCCAATATGCCTCCCAGGGCGATCGAGAAGCTACGTCCATATCTGATAAAAGGTGTTAGGAGTGAGCATGGAAATATGAAGCATGAATGGGGCCAGCTTACCGATCTGCCACATAGCCACCGATGGGAATGCCGAAGAACTGTCCCAGGTTATTTATGGTTCCGACCATGGATAGCTTCCACTCATCATCGCAGAAAATGCCGAACTACAATGAAACTATTTTTATGATGCAAATCTTTTGTTATCCCAAGTCTTCCGCTTAATAAGAGACGTACATTAAAGTCTCTCATTCATGTTGACCGTTCATCTCATTTTTCTTTTGCATTGTATGAGATTCTTATAGTATAAGCATTTTAAGATCCATGGTTTATTAAAAAGAATATTTTTATATACTACTTCTTATTCATGCTAAGCATTCAACCTTGCACAAATTTAATGGAATTGTCGCCCCAGTCATTCTCCCCAAATAAACAAATTGTTCCCTCACTCGACTAGGAATATCTTAATCTGCATTTGTTTTTTCGTGTTGCAATTTTTATGCCTGTCTGTCTGGCTTCTGAGGCACTTATCTTCCCGCTACTGTTGCCCCATCAACGTGTCCAATTGTCTGATAAAGAATGTTTTAGCATGAAAGCTCATCAGTCCACTTAGGGCACATAATCATCTTCTCAAAGGTTGGCACATCAGATGTGCCCGCGAAAAATATATTTGTTTACCTTATAAGTGGTAAAATTCCTACATTATTTCCAACGACCGACTTAATGTTATGAATTATGTTTGCCTTTGGGCCTTCACAACGGTCTTTTTGTTGATTCAGCTGGTTTACTAAGCGTATACGTAATATTAAAAACTCAAAACGTACAATCAATAAGTTAAAAGTCTTACGACCATTTACTGCAATCCTATCTTCACTTTTTAACCCGTTTCAGGCCCCGGCTGAGTGCCTACTATTTGATAAAGATTGTGAACTACTCTTAGTCAGCTATCAGTGAAGTATTTACCGCTCAATTAGCCATTGAACCCGTGTGAATCGACAGAACTAGTTTTCCTAAAGACCACCACTGAAAATCTTGTTTCATTTCCTATCCACACAAAAAGGTTAAAATCATAATACTATTATAAGAAAATAGGCACTTAATTTCAGCGAGGTCTATGCTTTTCTAAACAAGCTAATAAATACCTCACTGAAGTAATTAGCTTCACTTATAAGCTAATCAAACTCTGATATTTTTTGGATTTCATTCTGATTGTTCAAAGATAAGCGTTCGTTTGTTGTGATGAAATTATGGGCTTAGACGAATTTCGGCGATTATTTTTAGAGTGCATTGCCTCATGCTGTAAATGCGTTAGTCGGCTGACTTATAAGCAAAGTCCAACGTCTGCCAGCGCAAGATCTTAGAGTCTGGCATGCGGTTGTCGTAGTACCTGATAACAGCACCCCCAGTGGCGGTGGACCTTTGATACTCACGTCATTCGAAATAGTGACTTCGTTATCGCGGAACACGAATTGATTATCGGGGCAGGCTTCCGAAATCCTCGTGAAATGGTCGGCCGAGCAGATGTCCACCGACTGGTTCCAGTTGGGCAGTTCGGAGTTGGAGTACCGATTGCAGGCATCCAGATCCTTGCCGTTCCTGGGGATACTCCACTCCGTGTGCGGCGCGTAGTAGGAGCTCTCTGGCGAATCGCACTCTGCGATGTTACATCTGCCGGCGAAGGGGAATTTCGGTATTCGGATTTTCGATTCGCCCAGCAAAAGCAGTAAAGATCCATTAAATGGCCATTAACTTCACCTGTGCGTCACGGTGGCAGCGGTAAACACATAAGTGACCGAGAACATAGCGTGGAACATCATTGGCAGGCAGATCAGCACGAATATGATCAGCTGGAAGCGCCCGAACTGCCCCAGATGCTTCAGGATGGCGTCCAGGGTGACGTCCTCCGAGTCCTTGGCCGGTGGCGCCAAATGAAGCTCCACCACCGCATCTGCGGGTGGCGCTTCGCTGGCTGCCATTTCCCAATCTCTGCCTTCGGTAATTCGAGGGCACACTTAACACACACGTTTTCGGTTTATTTATGCACTCGAGTTGGTTATTTTCATTTACGGAATCTATATATTTATTTTTACCCACGACGCCGAGCACTTTCGCGATGTGGTGTGTAGGGAGCCGCGTCTCGAACTGCGAAGGCCTGCTGCGATCTCCGGTTGGCGCTGCGGGCAAAGCAATCAACGAGCGGTCACGATCGCAGTCCGTCGACGAGTGGGGAAGATCGTTCCACCGACCAACTGTTGAGCGGTTGTAGCGCCTTGATAAGGCGGCCGGTCTCATGGGGCTCCGAGTTTTGGGTAGGCCCGGTTGGAGACTATGCCGTGGTGTGTCGGTGCGGGATTGGCCGCGGTGAAAGTGGACCGCGGGATAGGGCGATAAGCAATCAAAGTTCAAGAGACAGGTTTCCTCATCAGACAACTTGAGCTAAAAAATAAAAAAAACAATCTTCCTGAAATTTTACAGGCCACGCATTCGTACTTACTCCGGATATAAACGGAAAGTGCTCCCGCGGTGAAGATGCCGAGATGCCTATCTTCAGCCCTTTTCAAATCGTTTGTATCAGACTACATTACAAGTCACATTATTAAAGATACCCACTGTATATAAAAGTATTCCAAATTAGCATTATAAACCTATTTGATTTAGAATTTCCCTTCGTTTGAATATCGAGATCCCAGGAATCGTTCGTGCACAAGCATCCGTATCCATATTTAACTTTCCCGACGGGTTTGACCACTTTTAAGGGTCACGTGCCGCAAACGTGATAGTTCCATAATTTATATTTCATTTCTTTTTCCGATTTGGCCAGCAGCCAAACCATTAGACGAACGCACTAACTCTGTGGGCGAATATATATGTATAAGTTCATATAATAGAATGATATATTTAGACCTATAATCTATATGTATGTTCATGACCAGGGCTAAATAAATTTACATTAATGCAGTGATTTCCATTGTGTTTCCAGTTTTCACACTTTAAATGGGTTTATACGCCCTGATAAGTATTCAAAATGCTGTATTTAAATGCTTTAAACAGGAGACTAATGCAATTGTTGAATATAGGAAATGACCAAGCCAATTTTTGGTCAAAGATCGTGTCATGTTTGATGCCATTCTATAGCTGTATAATAACAATTTGACCAAATAAGTTTATTATCAAATATATTGTTTGTTATCTGAAGGGTATTTGGAAATCGTAGTAAATCGAAATAGTAACCTATTTTATCGTTCTGATAAAAAACCGAACTTCGTTAAACCGAAGTTTTTATACCCTAGTTAAGACAAGAAAGGTTCAAAGGTATTAATTTAACATGAAGATCTATAAATTTGTACATATAAACGTTGTAGAGTATAATCGCCCGATCTCAGAAATTAAACTTATTAGCATATATAAAATGTATATATATATATAAATGTACACCAATACTAAATTGGCTTACGAACATCTGACTTAAACTATAACAACATTAGACAGGGCATAAAAAGTGCACGAAACCAGCACAAACTCGAATTGAAAACGATGCACAGTAAATACCCTCGTGGGAGGTCAGTTTCCACCGGAGATATTTCTTAGCCCGAAGGATAGTTTTAGAACATCTACCATGCGCGGATCAACGGGGGAGGAGAGGGGTTGAAAATGGTTAAAAAGTAAATACCAAAAAAAAAAACAACAATTTTTAATTCAAATTTTAAAAAAATTTAACTCGCTGTTTAATTAAAAATTGTAATAATAGCTTATACGTAACAGCCATTTTGTTGCCAAGTGCAGTAAATTAAATTTACTAAATTCAAAAAATCAAAAACTTTTTTAATTAAATAAAATTAATAAACAGGATAAAATAAAGCACTGCCATATATTAGGGGCCGTCCATATACCACTTTTTGACAACCCCCTCCCCCCCTCGCGGACAATCGTGGATTTTTAACCAAACCGCCCCACCCCCCTATTTTCGTCCACGTGGACTTTTTGTTGAACATTTTTTTTTTCTATTTAAAAATGATATCTATAGAAATTTAAAAGTGGAATAAATAACATAAAGGTTAAAATTAAATTTTTACTATGTCCCCTCGTAGAAAATCGTGGACTTTTGGCGAACTCTTATCTAATGTTGACAAATATTATACAAAATCATTTCTGTAACACAATTCCGATATTCATGTTGATAAAAATGTTTATTTGAAATGTTACCAAAAAACAAAGACATCTTTTAAAAAGCGATTTGACTGTACTCAAGGCCTACAACCTGTAGTCTATAATTATTTGTTATGCATAATCACCAAGAATTGGATTAGCGGGAAGTAATTGCAGGGGGTTTTTTTAAGGTGCATGTGCTGGAGAAATGTAAGGCTAGCTGTCAAAGTAAAACATTATTACGTTTTATACCGTTTATTTAGCGGTTTTCGAACGCAATTACCTTCTAGCTAATCACAAATGACGAGGGGTCTATTATTGAATTCCTTTTTAAATTTCTCTCTGTCACTCTCCTTAATTTTGAGTTTCTCCTTAATTTTTTCTCGAGAAGCATTTTGTCACATTGTTTTTGCAACGTGTGTACAATTATATGTTTTACTTTTTTTGAATGTTTTTATGAATGAAGCTTGTTGACCTTATGACGTATGTTGTTATCCGTTGTTGGCCTCGTGCCATTCGCCGTTTGCATTGATGAAGTCGAAACAATCGGACACCGCGTCGTATACTTATTATTCTTCGTGGCGTCTGTTCCTTTGTCATAGAAATTTAATATAGATATCATACACTTCGTACTGCGAACCTAAAATGTTTTGTGAATACGAAAGCCGTAGCAAGGTTAATATACAAAATAAAACCCCATACCTTTGCCACCCACAACCATATTTAGTGAAACGACAAGTCTGGTTTGTTTTGAATATATCTAAACACATACCTTTATTTAATGAATTCAAAAATTGTGTTAAATTCTTGTTTTGCTTTCTGTTCTTCTTATCTTGCTTTTCAAGTGGTACATTTTCATGATCAATTTTCTGCAATATTTCCACGATTTACACACAGATACTTTGTAAGAATGGATCTAGCTCAACGATCTTATGTTTAGGTCTGTGTGTCTTGCTTCTATTAATTTTCTTATGTTTTAAGATTTTTTATTTGTTTTTGAAGTAAAAATTTGACTCAAAAACATTTATTCAAAGAACGCAACACATTTATGTAGCTTTCAAAAATCGATCTTGATTTCTTACAATTTCTTTTGGTTGGGTAAACTTGCAGTAATTTTTGTGTTTGATATGATGTGGTATATGATAACTTATAACTTATTTGCTTATATGGATTGTTTGATCAACGAAAATATTCTTCAGCGATATATGCCGTGTATATATATATTTATATATAGGTGTGTATATGAGTTGTGAGTAAATGCGTATGCATAATAATAATCATAATCAGTTAAATAATTTCACTTAATAGCTTCGTTTAATTCTATAAATTCAATTATAATGCACTTAACTTCGCGTGTGACTGTGTGTTGGAGTCTGTCGTATTGCACATATCTGTGAGGGTCTGTCTAGAGTACTGTCGGTGTAACCGGAGAAGGCAGTCCCGGAGTTGCGCTCTCCTGATTTTCTCGTCCTGTACCGTTACACCCTGATGGCGATGCCTACGTATGCGTGAGTGGTGTGGATGCGTGTGTGTGTGTGACCGTGTCCTTTCTCGGGTTCTTTGCACTTTATGTGGGGTCGCACATACTTACACATTGAGTTTGTTCTTCATATATATGTAAATACTTTTAAATATAATTTTTAGAATTGTAAATATGTTGTAAATAATGTTTGCTTTTCGAGTTTTGTTTCATTACTTTGTTTGTTTATTTCAACTCGTTTTACCGTTTTCTTGTACATTTTGCCATTATTTAAGAATTCTTTAATACCGTTTAGGTTGCTTATTGTGATTAAGTTCTGTGTATTCGGGCATGCCTGTGTCTAAAGTCTAACATATGAAGAGCATCGTCTATAGGGCTGTCCGGGTCGCAGATCGAAGCTGCCAGCGCCTCATGAACTTAAGCTTTCGAAGTCTTCCTGGCGGTCCGATCGAATCTGTCCCAGGTCACTCCGATATAGCCGTGTTTTAATGAGTTCGGTTGAGTGTTGTTCGGTTCTGTTTGTTTTCATAGAGTCGTAATACACATTTAAGAATTATTTAAATATTATTGTTGTACACAGATAAACAATATTAATTTCACTTATGGCTTAACTTTACTTTTATATCTGCGATAGCCGACTTAACATTGCATCGCTTCTCCTTACGGGTGTGTTGGTATTTCAATAGTTTTGCTTTGAGTGTACTCTAACTTAAAAGTTCCTGCTCTGCTACTTTCAAAAAGCACCCTGGAACCCGTGGCGATGCTGTTGCTGTAGCCCCTTCTGGGGGACCCTGTCCGGTTCTTGGGTGTTTAAGAAGGGTGATGATGTATCTTGAGCTAAGCTACATGTACGTGGGTTAGTTAGCCTCTACACTACACTACACACTTTGGTTCAGATCGAAAACTATGCGGTGCTGGTGCTACGTGTTGGTTGCCTTACGTTAGTCCGTCGGCCCCGACCTTTAGAGGTCCTGCGTGATTCTGTTTTGAAAGTCTCCCAAAAATTGGTGGTTCTGAAACCAACTGTTCGTTTGCTTTTTACTTTTCTTACTTTGGTGTATCTATAATAACGTTGAAATGAAAACAATTACGCAAAAATTTGCACTAAAAATTGGCACTAACTTTTGGTTTTGTTTTTAATCGTCTCCTCTGTTTTGCTTTAACCACAATAATAACGCAAATAGTTTTAACCCATTTGTGAGTATTGCTTAAATATATATTTATCCAAAACACTTTCTAGGCATTTTCAACTGGTTTCATAGCCATAACCCTTTCTTTTATGACATTTGTCCTTTTTTATTATTGAAGCTCTAGTTATATGATTGCCTTGCAGTTTTCTTCAACTTGTAAATATGTTTAGTTAGTTTTTGCTTTGTTTACTTTTAATTTTCCCAATTATTCGGTAATTTATTTTAGGTGCGACTGTGTTGCCTCCCTTTTGCAAGTGTCTGCAGATTAGCAACTAAATCTCAGGGGCTAACCGAAGTGCAACGCAAGTCTGAACGCCTCAAAGATTCGCCTAAAAGTATGCAACGAAACCAATGGGGAATGAACTGCCGTCCAATTTAGCTTTGGTTCATCTGGGATCTTTGGCACCTTCTAGCAATAAAACTGCGAATACAGCCAGATTGAATATTATTTATGTGGAGAGGATTACACACATCTATATGGTTTAGTATTGATTTGTTTCGGTTTTGGTTTTCGTTAAATAAGCTCCTTTAAGTGCTTTGCCTTGAGCAAATGTGAACATTTAAATACTTTTGTGAGTAGCTGTCTGACGACTGTGAATCCATTGAAATTCGTATAATTCCTATGTGTTGTTCCCCGAAAAAAGCAAAGAATTAACTTTGTGTTCTCGTTTGTGGCTGCTGTTGTGCTTTTGGCCAGTTAAAGTTGGTATCTATTGTTCGTCTGCTCCGCCTTCTACCTCATTGTTTTGGCACAAATTGTGTTTTCCCCCTCTACATTTTTAGACGTTGCTAGATTTACGTAACTTCTACTAACTCCGGGGCTTAATTAAAAGGTTTGCTTAGGTTTTGTCTTTACAATTTAATCTTATATTTAAAATATAAGTTGATCCCAATTGTTCAGTTTTATCAATTTTATGCTGCATATTCATTCTTTTCGTCTTCTCCATAGATGAGAGTAAGAGAGAGTCCGACATGCCAGGCAAATAGTTTACCCCTTTCGTAATTCACATGCTGATTAACAAGGAAATGCAGTGATCTTCTTTGTTTCGGTTCCCTTTTTTGGATTGAGAGGTCTTCAACTTTTTGTTACACATATACAAACACACACATATACATAAACATATACATATGATAATTTCTTTGAAAACACCTTTAAAGTTTAACCGTACTGCGCCAATATCTATGTGGTTCGTTCAATCCGATTCCAATACCCAGGGATACGTGTACATACCTATATTGTCTGAAGAAGCTATAAGACCCTGTTGCTGTTGTCTATATGTATGCATGCATGTGTGTATGTAGTGGTTAAGTTGTTGTCCTACGTAGGTTTATAAGATATTATGCTCGATATTTGGTTTTGCTTTGATTCGCTTTGTTATGCTGAGAAACCTTAGATGTTTCGTATATTTCTAGTGGCAAGTGGCCGTAGCTCCGTCCTTGCCTAGGTGTTCTATTAATTCTTCAATTGCTTTGATGAATTGGAATACACGTAGTTATATTTCCCCTTCTCTCTCTGTGTATGCGGCTCATACGCGATAATGTGGCAAACAAAAAGGAATACTCGTATGTAAGTAACAGAATCGAATAACAGGATGGTTAGCATTCTCCAGCAGGAAGAATTGGTAGGGCAGATCCCAATACACTCTCCCCGACATCGCAAAATGTCCTCTCTCAGATCCTATCATGTCATTCCAAATTTCTAGAGTGTCCTTAACAATTCTAACACCGATATTTAGTTAAATACACATATATTTGTTCATTACTTAGACCCGATCTCCCATTTCTCTCTCCCTATCTCTGCGTCTAAATTAAAACACTGCTCGTATAATTTCTTGTCTTTTTCTGGATATTAAATAAGAATATCTAAAATACCTTACAGTTAAGTTTCATTTTTGCTTTATATTTGTATATAAATATGTTTTTGGATTGGTTTTCCTTTATACTGTTTTTTTTATACTCTTTTCCTACAGTTGCGTTTTACTTTAACAATGACCTTGCATATCCATATCCATCCAACGATCCATCATTCATTCGACCGATCAAGTGCCTTAAATGCTTTTACGTTTGTTGCTTATTGTGTAGAGTTCTTCGACATGTATTGTAAAAATGTGAGCAAATACATTCAAGTGATTTGTAATTACACTGAGAGAAACATTAATATGTGTGTTCGGTTTGCTGTATATGTATATAATTTTAATAATATGTTGCTTGTGTTCTGGGTATTCATTTGTTTCGGGCTAATTGTTGATATTCTCTGGGTCTCAGTGTCGTAATCGTAATCCACTACGTGTACTTGCTGCTAAGTTCGGTATCAGCCGAATCCAAATCAACCTAGGATTCAAATTCGAATTGAAGTGTAACGGGCAACTGCGCACAGACTCGGATAGCTTTGAGCAATTGTGTCGCTAAAAGGGATAAGTTCTTATGTCGAAACGATAACACAGCTTTAACTAAGCATACCGCACGATATCAGCGGGCTCTCCAATTGATCCGACCCGATCTGATCCGGTCGATCAAGGACAAGAGCTCCTGGGAAGTATCGAGAAGAGTGGGAGAAGGAGTGGAAAACTCACATGCCATCCAGTTGAGTACTGAGTTCGCTGAGGGGGGGCAGGCAAGGCAGGTTAGAAGAAATTTGCTTGGTTTGGTTTTTAAGGCACCATTAAAATTGCTTTTCTTACACGTATTTTTCCTTTGCAAATTTACAAGTTATCAACAAAATGTCGTTAATAATTACATTAGTTACACGCATATTTAGTAAAAATTGTTTGTGAAATCTTTTGAGCTATTTCTCTTATACACACGTACACATAAATTAATTATCCCTTTCATTATTTTTATTTTACAAATATCCCAATTAGCCACTGTTGACCCGTCTATCTCCGTAGCCGCCCTCATCTTTTTTTAGTGTTTTTGTTTGTTTTTTTTTTGTGTAACTTGCGCAAAAAATTTACTAAATATTTCAAATACATTTAAATACAAGTGTACATAATAAGTATATATTTAATTTATGTATATTTATATATAGATATATCATTTATTTATATATAGATATACGGTTTCTTGACTGATTTTCCATTTCCGTTTCTCAATATTTTCTTTTTTCCTTCGATTCCACATTTATGTGGGCACCAAAGTTCTTGTTTTCAAAATGATTGCTTCAAATTGTTTGTCGTCAGCGAAATATATTTGTCACTAAAATCACGAAATAGTTTCGCCATATGATATTATTTATCCACTGCCTGCCAGTTGCTGGATCCTCGATAAGTTTATCGGAATATTCAAAAAGAGGAGCTAACGTTTTGGGCTAGGCTCGTCTTCTTGTGGTTTTTATGTTCATTTATTTATATTTTTACTCTTTATGCTATTAACAATTTCCTGTAATCAAGTTTTGTTGTTTCATAAGTTTGTCTTTCTTGTGTGAGCGGAAGATGCTAAATATGAATGCAGATGAAACTGAAGATCAATTTACTGTTGACAAGAGAAGTTGTTCAGGGGAAATCACTTTTAAATGTTTCTTTAATCAATTCCTCAAGTCAAAGCATTTACCGCGATAAATGTTATAAATCATAGATATTTATATAGATTCATGCATTGCGTTCTCTGGGATATGTTTGCCTTTATATGTATGCATTGTTTGGATTTATAATTTGTTCATTCTGTATCTTGTGTTGGTTAATATAATAAGTTGTGGTTAGATTGGTTTTCGTTTGCAGTGGATATGTTTTTTGTTTTCTTTTATGCTTTGATAATTCCTCTTACTAAATAATTAATATGTATAATAAAATTTGACACATTTTGCCATTTGCAAACTGATGCTCTCGCTTTCACCTTCGGCTTTAGCTCATGTCCAGAGGCTTTATTGTGAATTAGTGTGTATAAGTAACTAAACGTTTTAGTGTGACTTAAAGTAATTACCACACTTGTGTTTTTCTTGATTTTTTTTGGTTTTAACTGCCCAGCCTATGAACTAAATTAGAATAAAATTAATTTAATTTTAACATTGAAAATCAGTTTATTTTTGATGTTCTCTTTTGTTGTGGTTCTTTTTTGTTTTGTTTTTCAGTTTTGTTTTGCGTATAAATTTAACAGCTAATAAATTTAAATTATACTTTAATTTAAGCATAATTGTAATATAATATTTAAATCCATTTCTCGTTTTTTTCAACGCTTTAGAAAGTCTTTTTAATCGCCGCAAAAGTGCTTAAAAATTATTATTGTAACTCGAATTGTTTTCGCTAATTTGTAAGTAGATTAAATGTGGTTTTCCATTCAGCAGTAGGCATTTTCACTAGAAACCAAACGAAAGAAACTACAACGTTTTTGATAAGATATTCATTTGGAAATCCTTTGCTAGTTAGATTTTCGATTATCAAGTTTTGTTGCTCTCAACAAATTATAACTAATTTTGAACAAATGAGTAATTTAATTAGAAGATAGAACGAAGAGAAGAGATATCTAGTAATTAGTCCATAATTGTTTATGTGTAGTTTACTTGTAATTTATAAACAGAATCAATTTTGCACATCAGTCTAAACATATTCAAAAATCACAAATACAATTTCGATAACAATTACCATAATAGAAATAATAAAATAAAAATTATCGTATCAATATATCGCCGTGTCTATATATAATATATATGTTTACATATAAACAAACAACTAACAAACGCAAACATCGATGCTAGATGCGATTTGCAGTAAATATAATTTATGTTGTGTCCGAAGTCATCTGTATGTCTTTGCTTGCTTGGTTTGTTTGCTTGTCTGTTCAATGTCTCATTCATATCCGTTCTCATTATGCTTAAATTTTTTCTCATGTTTGATGTTTCTTTTTTGGTCATGCTCGTGCACAAGTTGTTGGCTTAGAATTACTGCTTTTTGAAATTTCTGCCTTTTTCGTATTTTTGTATGTTATGTGGTTAATTGATTTTTATACTTTTTATTTTGTCTTCATTTTGACTAATCTTACAATTAATTGCTGTTCTGTTCTTACTTTGGGCGGCCTCACGGGATCCGTGGGGCCCCCGAAAACGGTTTAACATAAAAGTTCTTGTATTTGTTTGCCCTTGCGTTTAAAACTTAATGAAAAATATCATAATTAATAAGAATCAATGAATAAATATAACGTGTATGTATGGTTCTCTCCGAGCCTGTCTATGAGCGTGTCCGTGGGTATGAGTGTAATGTATTCAATGTGTGATTGCTGACAGTGTCATATGAGTTGAGTTATGTCCTCCTTAATTTTCCGTTTTTGTTGTATTGCTTATGATTTAACATTTGACGTTCTATGTTACTCCTGCTCCTCTGCCGGTGTCCTCTAGTCGCAGTCCTCCTCCGATTTCTGTTGGTTGCTGTGGCTGCTGCATTGCTTGCGGTTGATTGTTGCATTTAGTGAATGGGTGTTTTAACAATTGCGCTGGGCGCAATGTAGTGGTAACCGGGTATGGGCAGACCAGCAGTCTCCATTGATATTCTGAAAGGCGAAGGGTAAAGGTGCATTAGAAGTTTGCCATAAAGTGTTTTAAAACTTCCCCGTTCGACGGTATCTCACTTCCCCCGACTAAGAATGATTGTGGGGCACCCCTTCTGCGTTCGTTTTAGTATTCATTTTTCACTTTATTACAAACTCTTGTGTTTTCCATCATGTTTTCATTGCATATAAATAGTTTTGCTTTGTTTCTGTCGCTATTGCGGTTCCTTCTGTTGTTCTTGTTGTCGTTCTACAGGTAAAGCCTTTTCTAGTTGTGTCTATTTTGTTTATGTCAAGAAGAATATAATTCAATATAAGATTTTCACATTACTGCAGTACTCCTTTACTTGTTTAACTACGTTGTGTTAATGAGCCATAATAATTATGTTCGCATATATGTATGTACGGGTATGTGGGTATGTATGTATGTAGATGTATGTATGAATAGTTAGGAATATAATTTGGTTATAAAATCGTAAGCCCGCTTAGCTTAATGTGTTACATAATGTGTAATTTTTCTTAAACCTACTGGTAAATATAATAATAAGAAAATCATATCAAGTTCCTTTAAAGTAGCTACAATAATTCCGTGTACTTCAGGGTAAAGAAAATTAAATTTCCAAATACTTTTCAACATTATTTTCGACCAATTCAAAAGTGTTTTGGTTACAAATAATAACAAAAATTTACAATCGCATAATAAATACAAAGTGGGGTTTGGGAAAATCGCTACAACTAACAAATAAAATTCAATAAACAATCGAAGACTTAAAGTCTAATACATGATAACGTTTTCTTCAATTTAATTTAAATTTTGTTCCTCCTATTGAACATACGCCTTGAATAGGTTTCTCTGGCCACCTTTTCTTGGCGGCTCCATGATTTTCTCTGTGTGCTTGTTTTTCTATTCAAATAGTTGGTTTTTGTACGCTCATTGCGTGGATTGCGTCAATTAGAGCGAATTGGTCCATAAAGGTCGTTGATCCCCCTCGCTCCGAGCTCGAATCTCATTGCTCCCTTATCGGGGGCTCAACGCATTGGAATTTCTTCTTTGTAAACTTCTTATAGAAGGTTCTTTTATTTCATATTCTGTCTGTTTCACTTTTCTCTGCTGCTGCTTCTGTTCTCGACACATGGCTTTTGGGTCTTTATGCTTAATGTTTAAATATAATCGTATATATGTATAGGGAAAAAATACGTTTAGTGCTTACAATCTAGGAGAGTATAATGAATTATAAGATATTGGAGCGTGTTTTATGTTACAATGAATGGATTGGGGAAAGATTGTTGGCTGTTGAGGATAACGCAATGCTTGGTACCTGCTCTATATCGATATTCGGCATTCGACGCCTATAAACGCGATCTAATCTAATCTAAAGCTTCGAAGAACGATACTAGGGGATGCGCTAAAATTTGGCAAGTTCTTTTATATACGATACACTCATTATGTACCCATGTATATATGTTAGTAGGCGTTTATCAAAAGTTTAGGGTCCAAAATCTATAGCGCCCGCTAGGGTCCTTGGTCACTTGGTCAAAATATCTCGATCGGGCCCACAAATAACCCTGTCCTTATATATTCGATACACAATATTGTTTAAGTGCTTGATTCTGATTTCGGATTCTGATCGATTAATCTCTAGCTGCCCTATACGGCCGATCTAAGTGTGACTGCTTATTGTTGCTGGTTAGTTTGTTTTTCAAAAACATTGATACATATTGCATAGGGTCTGTTTATCTATTACTTGGATACTGTGCTTTAACTAGATGTAAAAATTGTCTTGAAACTTCGAATACGAATCTGAATACAATATGAATACGTTCGTAGCTTGTTGTACGCATGCCACATAAGTTTAAAGCGAATTTTTTACAATTTTGCTTCTTCTTCTTCAAGAATCTAAAGTCTAAAGCTTTCGCAACGCTATCATGGAAATCCTATAAAACTAAGCGACTATATCTCCACTGCTCTCCGGCTGATGCAGCTGCAGCCCTAATCCTAGTACGGATTGAACTTGTTGCGCGGCTTCTCCGCCTCGCCGCCGGTCTCCGTCTGGTGCTGCCGGAACCGGGAGGTGGCATAGTGGCCCTTGGCGCGGTTCACGCCCGTCGTCTGCACCGGCGGTCCGCCCGGAGTGCCACCGGCCCCGTTGTTGTTGCCCAGCGTGGTCAGGTTGAGCAGATCGAGGGCGCTCAGGTTGGACAGGGCGCTCAGAGCTCCCGGCTTGGTCAGCAACTGCAGAGCCGAGGCCAGAGGACTGGACAGAGCGGCGGCCGCTGCCGGATTCACTCCGACCGATCCGTTTGTTGCCTGGCCGCCATTGGCACTGGTGTACCCGGTGGCGGAGATGCTGCTGCCACCGCCGTTGGTCGCCGGAGCAGTGCCATTAGCCACCCCGGTGGCTCCTGCGCCACCACCCGCGCCCACGACTCCTGTGCCGCCGGTGAGGGCCACCGTCGGGATGGCTCCGTTCGTGCCCGCGGTCGGAGCTGCTGCTCCGGCGACTGCGGCCACTCCGGCAGCAGCAGCTCCCGGAGCTGCGGCAGCACCTCCGTTCTGCTGGGCCTGGGCTTGCTCCAAGAGATTGGCCTTCTGCAGCTCAACACTGTGGACGAGGTTCGGTTAAGGTAGATAGAAAGAGAGAGAAAGAAAGGAACAAATTGGGATATTGTTGGTATTTGTTTCGGTTTCTTTTTTTGCTTTTCGGCAGGTGATAGGTATTTCAAAACATTTGGTTCTTTTTCGATTTTGTGGAATTGAGTTGGTTTTATTTGATCTTTTCTTGATTCTTTTCGTGTTTTGTTATGCAAAAGGTTAAGGAGGTTTTGTGTGGAGGAACGGTTCGGAGTTGACGGAGAGAGAGATAAAGAAGAAGAGCTTTTTCAGCGATTTTTGGGGGGTTTTTGGTGGGAGAGCGGCGTTCAAATTTTGGATGGTAGGAGTAGAAAACTTTTGGTGAGCTGTTCTCTGTTTTTATGGGGAGGCATGGACCGAAAGAGTTTGTTTGATTTGGAGGATGAACTAGGTGGTGGTGGGATTCGGCTGGGTCGGTTTGATTTTTGGACGGGGAGTGAGGTTTTGGATCGTTTTGGAGTTGAACTGCAGTTTGAAGTACCAATTGGATCAGGTCCAGTTTCTTTTTGATTGTCATTTTCAGTTGTGTGAAAAGTGTGCGATGCGTAGATTAATTCGGTGCTGGCCTCATCATCCTCATAATCATCCGCCTCCTGCTCATCCTCGGATTCGGCCGGGGCCTGCTGAACTTTTATATTATACATGGTTGGTAAGACTAGATGCTAGGTTTATACAGTTAGATATTTATAGTTTCTATTAGCTAGAACATTTGGTTAGGCTAGCGTTCGATGCGAACTAAGCTCTAGGGGTGTGAGGGTGGAAAATTATACGATTTGTGGTGCTAGTTTTGGCATTGCCGGGCTTACGACTTACAGGCTAGGACATGTGTGTGGCTTAGGCTACGTACGGAATCGTGTTAGTCCCCTGACAGTGACCCTCCCGCTTCACCTTTTCACCTTTTCACCTTATAACCCATCCAACCCAACCACCCACCTCCCGGGGCCTCGTCATGGTCTAGACATTTGAACGCACCGCCACTCCGCGACTGAGAGTTGACCTACGACCTACGACCGACGACCTCCTTATACCTTCGTTCTTTCTTTTTGTCAATTAGCAAGTCAATTCGACAAAATTGATGTTAGACAACAACACACGCAACAAACGCTCACACATACAGAGAGATAGCTGATGAGAAGCTGCTCAAGATCGATGCACTCACCTCATATTGATTAAGTATTGGGCCAGAGCCACCGAGTCCGGATTGCCGCTGATGGTGATGGTCCGGTCGGTGTTGCCGCCCTCGCGCTCCTCGCAGTTGGAGATCCGGATCATGGCGCCGGAGATCTGGCGAATCTCGGCGATCTTGGTGCCACCCTTGCCGATGATGCAGCCGATCAGGTCGTTTGAGACGGTCATCTCGTGCTGCTGCTGCTGGGCTCGGTTCGCGGGATTCGCTGTACGCAGTTGCGACCCGGCCAGTGCAGCCAAGGCTGCTGGGGCAGAGCCTAGATTAGATTGGAAATCTGTCTGGCATCTGGCCGCAGAAGCGCTCAACTCACCTGTGTGGTTGATGCCCCCAGTGCTGGCCGGATTCATCCCAGCCAGGCCTAAGGCAGCCAGACTGGCCAGCGGGTTCTTGGCCACCTGTTCGCAGAGCGGGACGAAAGGACGAAACGCATTAGATTGGATTAGATTCATGTTTCACCGCCTTCTTTGGGGCTCAGGGGCTTCGTGGGTTAAGGTGTGTGTGTGTATGTATACAGTTGGGTTAATTATCATCTATTTATCTGGGGGCCGGGGTCTGTTTTTGGGGGGAGGGGGAGATCACAAGATCACAACACAACGCGCGTCAACTCCAGTAACAGGTAACGCAGATGGAACATAACAAAAGGGAACGGAACGGTTGGAACGGAAACGGAAACAGGGATTGAAACGGAAACGCAAAAGCATCAAACAAATAGTTACAAGAACAGAATGCAATGGGCAAAAGCAAACGGGATACAAGATTATACTCCATCTTTAGCTCTTTTTACATACACCATCGAGTGGATTGTGGTGGGGATCGTAATTCTCTTTGTACATGGAGCCAGGGGTTCGGCAATGAGTGTGTGTAAGTATTTTTGTGCAGTGTAGCTGATGTGTATGAATCGGGTGTCTCCCCTGTCTAACGTTTTTATTTTCTGTGTTACTTTGGTTCTACACAATTTACAGGTTGTCTTTACAAAATATATAGGTACAGAGACAGATAGATGGATGGAGAGGGAGAAAGAGAAAGAGAGAAAGTTGACACATTGAATAGATTTACAGGGGGTACACCTAGGGGAAGCTTAAGCTGAGTTCTTCTCAAATAACTAACTTAATCCACAAGGACTCGGGACTGCATTAAAATATCTTTGATGTTCGTACTTGAGTCTACTCCAAAAAGTATGCTAATGCTTTTGTAAATTATATCCTTTTAATGTTTTCCTAAATCTGGGCTAGGTGGCCCTTCCTTGAGGCAACATTCAATGCATTCTGAAGTATTTTTGTCTTCCTCTTTTCACCAATAACACCTACAGCAAATAACATACACACACTGACACACACGCACACATGTGCATGTAAACTAGGACTCGAAAGGGTGAAGAAATGGGGGCTATGGGGGTGACTTGGGGTCGGAAAACGGGAACTATGCACGCGCTCTATAAATTAATCAAATCAAATGCAACACTTGCAAATATGTTTCGAATAATTGCATCTGAATGCAGCTAAGGGGGAAGAGGGAAATGGTGGCACATGATACTCTAGAAAGGGACACAAAAAAGGGATAGAGAGAATCTGAAATAAATCATACAATATTGAAATGCTTTGTGTGCTTTTATTTCTGTGAGCTTGTGTAAGTGGGGGAGATGCATCTCTGTTTGTGTGTGTCTGGGTGGGGGGTTGCATAACCGTGTGTTTGTGTGAGAGCTTAGGAAACAAGAACTGAAATATTTATCAAAATGCAATACGAATTTCAAATGAAACAAATAAAACATGCGCTATGGAAATATTTTATGACCCAAAAATGAATTGCAACTCAATAAAAAGTTCAGTGACAGAGAGAGAGGGTCGGGTAGGGGAAGCTACAATGGATTATCTAGGAAAAACTGTCATAAAACTTGTGTGTGTTGGCATATTAACAAACACTTCTGCCAAGCGCACACAACACATACATAGAGGCAAACACACAGATACATATAGAAAACAAGTTGAAACAATTTTCCAAAACTACGAAAAACTTTAGCTTTGGGGGAAAGAGAGGGGGGTGGGCGATAAAGTGCATTTTTTGATGACTTCTGGCTGGGATAAAGGGTTTGCTTTAGTCCTCGGATTCCAAGTCCCCTTGGTCTGATTTTTAGTGTGACTTCGGCCACCGACTTTGTGGCGGCAACGACTTCGGGGACCTGGACTCGGACCAGGAGCTGCAGTTGGCCCAATGCTAATGTCATTGAAATGCGGCCAACGGTTGCGCCGACGGGGGATCGTAAAAGAAATGCCAAAGGTAGTAAACTGGGTATACAAGCTACAAAAACCGGAACTTGGGGCTACTCAGGAGGTTGCTACGGCGGGTAGAAATACAACAGCAACATACGAACACAACTATCTACACTCAGAAAAAAGTATTTTTATACATAGTATTTTATTCATAAATTTTGAAAATATTTATGTTTCTAAAGTTTATTTCAACCACCAATCTAAGTGTTTAGTAAACTATTTTAAAATTTATTTGACATCAAAATTAATGTATTTGGTTGGTACACCTTTAAAAATACTTGAAGATTTCTTAGGCTAACCAACTAACCCAGTTCAATGTAAAAATTCGGGTAACCATAGCAATTTTAGTACAATGTTAAGGGGTTTTTTCCGTTTGTTCTTTAAAATGTAATTTTATAATTTTATTGGGAATGGTATTTGGCCCAAAGAGAACCTCATTTCGTTTTTTCTAACAGTTATACTTTTAAGCAATGTTCATGTTCTAAACTCAAGAATATTTTAAGAGGAAATGAACAATTTTTTCTGAGTGTTTTACAGTCTGATGCATGGGAGTGCAGGCAGGTGTCGGGGGACGGTACATCATCATGCTCTGCCAGGCGGAGTTGGATTCTCGGGTCATGTTGCGTTTGATTATATTGGTTAAACGAGTACAGTTTCTTTCAAGAGTCTGGTGGAGGTATTCATGTTCTTGAACCGAATCGCATCGATAGCTAAAAACTCACATCGGGCATTTGCTGTAGGTGATGGTGGTGTGCTGGTATCGCTCCTTGTAAATGTGCCCCCTTTAACAAAGGATCCGCCAAGCCTGAGATACCAGCATGTAGACCGCCGGTAGCCAGGGCAAGTGGAAATACTGGACAGGTCTACGTTCGATTGATTGATTGATTGATCATTACGGTTGTGTGTGTTTGGTGTGCGTGTGTGGAGTTACAATTTTGTTTTAGTGTATTTTTCATTTATGCGGTTCAAAATATGTGGCCAAGGAAGAAAGAAAAGTAGAAGAACGAAAATTGTTTACCACAAGTAAAATGTCTTTCAAAGCAAGTTGATTAAGATCTTAACTTTGTAGTTGCTATGGAGAGATGTAAG
Source organism: Drosophila suzukii (assembly GCF_043229965.1). Classification (NCBI taxonomy): domain Eukaryota; kingdom Metazoa; phylum Arthropoda; class Insecta; order Diptera; family Drosophilidae; genus Drosophila; species Drosophila suzukii. Next base: position 24,823,998 of record NC_092082.1, on the reverse strand, counting down.
CTTATCAGATACATGTTTAAATATAGACGTATCGCTAGAGAAACTCTTGGAGAAAGCTTTCGAGACGTGTGTGCAAATTTCTGGTGTGAGGGCGGGGTTTCTCAACGGGGTTCGTTGCAACGCAGAACAAAGTATAAATGATATCGGTTGGATGAAATACTAGAAACAAATGATGACATCTAAGAGGAGGGACAGAGAAGGGGGCTTTACTTTGTTTTCGAGTGGGGCGGATTCAGGGCTCGAGGGAACCAAGGGTTTGGGGGCATACAACATTATGAAGGACTCTTAGAATGCGGGACCAATGCCGACAGTTTAGCGCAGGTTGAGGTACAGTTGCCAACAGACTGACTTTACTGCCATGGCAAATCAAAGTCACATTGGGTACTCTAACATCGGTTTTCCTTTATATAAAAATACATTTTTACCGCAGCTCTAAAAGTTAACCCTGCAAACTGTACCCATTGTGAGCAAATTGACAACTGTGGGGTTTAATACACTACACGCTGCATTGGGCTAACGAATTGTAAACCAACACCGACAATAACCAGGACCAGGAGAGAGTGAGAGAGAGCGATTTGTGGGAGAGAGACAGAGAGAGATCGCAATGGATGGTACAACTAGTTTTTGATTTATTAAATTTTTTCTGGACATTAATTGAATTTGATGTGACAACAAAAACTTTGTCTGTTTTAGTTTTGAGAAACTTTTATTTTTCGTTGGGGCAATGGCTGGCGAGGGGGGCTCTGAAGGGCGGAGAACTGAACTGAACTTTACTGTGCTGTACTGTACTGTACTGGACTGACTGTACTGGAGGCTGAATTGGATTGAATAGAATTAGTTTGCTGTTTGTTTTGCTGTTGTGTGCTGTTTGCTGTTTCCTGTGGTTCTGTAGAGCACAAAATTCAATTTTGGTATGGGATTTTTAACAGAGTTATAAACAATATTTATTGATACGGATAGAGAGAGTGGCGAGAGAGTATTTAGAGTGTGTGAGATGGAGGGCTCGGGCAGGATGGTATTGGCACAGTGTGCTGTTGTTATAATTGCTAATTGCATTGTTGTTCTGGTAAAAACGCATCTAAATATGTCTGCTGCTTTTTTAATTATTTATGTGGTTAGCTTCGTTGATTGGATTTATCCGTTGTACGAAAAGCTAAATTTCAGTGACGGTACTACACAAAAATCAGGAGAGATGTCGAAAGAACGCAGGACGTTGGCAAATAAGTGTATATAGATATATATAGAGGGGTGTTGAATTATAGTTAGCTGGCGCTCAAGGAGGAGTTTAACATTTTGTGGATCTTGTTGTGTCGAGGTATTTGATTAATAGATGTTTACTTTTGGGCTGGATAGATATGGCGGATATATGTATGTAGATGGGTTTTGGAGAGACAGGTGGACTAGTGTAGTTTGAACATACTTCTTCACACACGCTGCCAGCGAGCCCTCTTCAGAACAGAACTTAGAGACACAGAGAGACTGAGCAGAGAGTGAAGAGAGAGAGTTCTAGCCCCCGCTCCCCGCGAGCCTTTCTTTCTTTCACACGAACTCACTCGCCTCGCCTCGCCACGCCTTCAACACTTTTCTCTGAGGCGGAAGAAACCCAACGATTCTCCCCTCAGGATGCTGCGGATTCGATTCTCGGAGATCGAAGATTCCCGGAGACTCTCGCAGTGAGACAGAGACAGGTGCCGGGGCAGACTGAGAGAGAGACCGATCGCGCACGCACTCTCCTCGCAGCCACACGCTCTTAACCTGAGAGAAGAGAGTGCAAAAGAAACTAAAAACAAAACAAAAATACATATTTAAAGTTTATTTTAAAATTGTTTCGTTAATTATTATCGTCGATTCGATGGCTGTAAAGTTTGTTAACACATTAGTTCACTGATCGGGGTCACCACTTGGACTTGAAAATAGATGAATCTCATGGGTACGACGATAGGGGAGCGGTAATCGGTATCGGTTCGGATTCGGTAATCGGTAATCGGTAATCGGTACAGTAGATTGAGAGGTTGGGTTCAGAAGGGTCAAAAACGGGACACAAATCGTAGTAGGTTCTTCTCTGGACAGCTATCAGGGGTCTCCAAGTGAAGAGTTTACGGAGAAAGAGGGGAGGGACTCGTGGACGGTGTTGCAAATTATAATCGGGGTCGATAGAGTCGAGCAAGGGGATCTGGATTATCGGCAGAACACAAGATATAGAAGTATAGACAGAGAAATAGAGTGACATGAACTTAAGAAATATTAAGAGGATAAACAGAAAGTGAAGACGCGCAATAACCAAAAAGATAGTTGGGCTAGGTCGGGGCAAAATCAAAGAGTACAAAATTGTTTAGCTGGACTTATGTGGGGTCGGTTAAGATAGAGACAGAGCGAGAGATATAGCTGCAGTGGCTGGCAATAGAGTACACAACACTGTTCACTGATCTTAACAACACGTTTAGCCTGGTTTTCTGGGTGAGAAATCGGCCAGACGGTCCACCTACATACCTCTTGTGTGGGCACTGCGTAGTTTCCTTGAATGGTGAATGCCTGTCCATTGGCCAGAATGACGGGGCCAGTCACCTGCGGTTTTGGTCGGTACGGGATGGTAGCACCGCGTGGCGGGGACTGTTCAGAAAATAGATTATTAGTTAATCTCAAGCGATACTGGATGCAAACTGACTTTTCCAACAAGAACACGTACGATATCAATGATAACGTAGTATTTTATTAGAGAAGTTTGTTTATAAAGGACAGAAGACTCACCTCCAACATGACAAGACATATCTGATAGATGCACTGGGTGATCTGCTCGGCACTGCCGCTCAAGGTAACCGCCCGCTCTGTCGAATTGGGCAGCATTTCACTGGCCACCTGGATGGAGCAGCCTGTGGTCTGGCGAATCTCCTTGATCTTTGAACCACTCTTGCCTGCCCCGAGTGCAAATAAATAGCATTAGAATTGATGACTGTGCTTAACTGCAGTCCGCTTACCAATTAACGATCCACATTGACTGGCGGGCACAATCAATCGAATGGGTATTTGAGTTTTGCCAACTTTGCCTACATCATTGAACTGCGAGCACCACTGAAACGGGTCAGAAGTTAGTAATGTGAACCGGAAACGTTTGGGTCCTGGGGTGATTAAACGGGGACTGGCCAGTTGTACCGCACACATACCTCTTCGAACTTCTTTGTAATGAGCGTAAATGCCGAAAAGATTGCGTTAGTTGTACCAGACACAGTCACAATACGTTCCGGGCATGAGCCGTCCGAAATGTTGATTTTGGCACCAGACTGAGGAGGAATAACAGAATTAACCCGGGGTATGTTTATGTTTTAGGGATGAGTAGCCTTACCTCTTCACGAAATCTGTTGACAATTTCACCCTTTTTACCAATAATACTACCAACTTCCTGCAAAGAAACAGAATACGGAAAATGTGTTTAGCATTATAGTTGGAAAACATGTTGCAAAGTAACTTATAAATGCTCTTAAGATGTATCTTGCTCGAGGCCATCAACTTGCCACCCTCTGCGGACATCGAAAACACTTTAAGCGAGTTTCGGCTTTTTCTTTTGCCTGACACTGTCAGAGACGATGCTCAAATTTGATTAAATATTAAGTGATATTATGCCGGAGCATACAGCACAGGGAGGCATCGTGTGTGTGTGTGTAACTACTTTTGCATATTTAATTGCCACAAAAAGCAATTCACACGCGCCACACCCCGCATCACCCACAGTGGCAACCAGAAAACCCAAACCCAGCCCGAGGCGAACCCATTTCCCTTTCACAGTCAGTCGCCTGTCGGCGCTGCGAACTGTCGCACGTAATGAAATTTGCGGCCAGCGCGTTTTACGCGTTTTAATTGATTGTAAATATCAGCACTGCCACAGCCAGTAACTGAGTTTTTAACAAGAAAAAACCATTGCGAAAAATGAAAGCGCAGAGCAGACAGGGAGGAAAAGTAAAGAGGGAATGGTTTTACCTTACCATTTGTATCGCCCCCTAGTGGGGTAATCAATATATCACTCATTTTCTATAAGGAACTTATTCATCCATCATTAAAATAAAGCCAATGAACTTCCGCCCGTCTGAAGCATTTACTTAAACTATTGTTAAGTGCGATAAAAATTTATAATAGGAAGAACTTAAATTTAAATTTAAATCCAGACAAAACAGATAATATTTTTAGTAGTCCCCATAAACTTGTCAACGGAAATGCATTAAGTTTCTTAGTTGGTACCTTAAGATATGACTTTATTTTAATGCAATTTGGCACTTATCCCTACAGTTTGAGATATGTTTTTCAAGTGCATTAAATTTCTTAGTTGGTACCTTAAGATATGACTTTATTTTAATGCAATTTGGAACTCATCCCCACAGTTTGAGATATGTTTTTCAAATGCATTAAATTTCTTAGTTGGTACCTTAAGATATGACTTTATTTTAATGCAATTTGGCACTTATCCCTACAGTTTGAGATATGTTTTTCAAGTGCATTAAATTTCTTAGTTGGTACCTTAAGATATGACTTTATTTTAATGCAATTTGGAACTCATCCCCACAGTTTGAGATATGTTTTTAAAATAGTTCTCCATTCTCCAAGGATACCCAACCCCGTTCCTACGTATAATGTAGAATTGAAACAATTTATTTGGCCATGTTTAAATGTTGCCACTCACAGCCATTCAATTTGCCGGCCATAAACCATAGAACAACCTTCACAAATCCAAAGTGCAGCAATCCATTGTGCCAGACCGAAAGAGCGCACCCAGAGCCCAACAAATACATCTTGGGTCGGGCAGCTTGCCAGACGAAATGCAAACTGGGCAAAACAATGTGCGAGGGAAATCTGCCCCCGGCCATCCGAATTTTATGCGGTGCTTGCATTCTGGCCACTCTTCGCCAGAACATTTGTGCCCACGAGAGCGAAATAGATGCAGGCCAGCTTATTCGGTTGCATAGATATTTATTGTACACAAATGTCAGAGCGAATGGGCATAATTATTGGCGTAATTATCGTCGAACGGCGGCGAACGTTGCCTCAGATGCGTTTTTACGCCTGTCTGCACTCATAGACGAATTTCTCGGCGACCAGTGTAATTTATAGGACAGCTTTGCCGCCACAGACTTGGCAGATATAAATTGTATCTGCGTAAGTGGTATCTAAGTGCGGGGCGGCCTAGAGACTACGCACTTTCGGGGCCTCATAACCATTCAGGTTGATGGCTGCTCATCAGCGCCTAGGCCTCATCATCATTAATAATGTGGCCAGAAGCCGCTCCGATGTCCAGCGCAGTTCCCTTCAGCCGACCAGCCACCCGCTGCTCCATTCAATTATCTCGTTGCGATTGCGAGCCGGTTCAGTTCCGCTCAGAAGTTTGCGCCATTTGCATAAATCGGATCTGCCTGACATTGCTCGATCCCTCCGCCGTTCAAAATCCCCCGCCGTTTCATTACTGTGAATCGAGCGAAAATCGGGACTTTCACTTCAATGCATTGATTTGGCCTTTGCCCACTGCGCCCACCCATCCGATCCCCTGCTGCGCTCCCTGCCGGCAATTAAATTCACAGCATTCCTCCACACAACTCCTGCAACAATGAACAATCGCATTTGGCATTTTCGCATTTTCGCATTTTCCGATTTCCACATGCGTGCGATTTTCGAATGCAAAAAACACTTTGCGGTCCAGCTGGAACATTTCGACTGCCTTTTGTCGAATGTTTTGGGCTCGGTCCACCCAGCTTGTTCGGTTGGGTTGCTTGCATAAAATATGCATAGGAAAAGTTGACATGCAGGCAGCCGCTTCAGAATGCCAACATTCCGTTCTGTGGTCAGGAAATAAGTTTGATTGTTCGTTGTTATTGATTTCGTTTTGTTTTTCACAAGGGATTACTGCAAATCGGCTGGTCCTTAGTAAATATAAGCCTTGAAACAACAATGTAGGGTGAAAATCGTTGAACAGGATTGAAAAATGAGTTATTCAAGAAATGTCACTCAGAACCTGGATGAAAACGGAAGAGGAAGGATCACGGGAAACCTTTGAAAAATTTTTGTAAATCAAAGATATTGAATATATTCCAACTAACCTGTAGAAAACTTTAAGAACTAACTATCAAATAACAATGCACCTTCACTTTTAATGCAGTTTCAAATATTCCGAGAAAGGAGCTGCTCCAGGCCGGTTATTTGGTTGCATAATCATGAAATTTAGATCAGCAAACCCATCTTAAAGTGCTTGTGCACATCCATTGTATTTTCCCACACAATATCCAGCCAAGCGCAAAATTTGGCTAGTTCCATTTATCACTATAAGACGAAACATGGACTGGAGATTATGACAATAACAATGGCCATCAGGGGAAAAAGACAAACAATAACTGAAAACGCATTAAAGACGAGGTCCAAAGAATGGACAACGCTAATTGTGGGCCACAATAGAGGCGGCTCGATGGGGGGGTTGGGGCAAAGAGTTTTTGATGTTAGTGGAGCAGACGGTTAAAAGCCGGAGAAAAGAGAAAAGAAAACGAACGCGGCTTTGGCTTCAGCTCAGACAACAACCCAAAAAAGTTCGAGCAGCATGACTTGTTTCATGTTTTTCCCCTTTTCCGATCTTTTGCGGATTTCGGTTTTAATGTGTGGCGTTGTAATGGCGTTGAAAATTGTACAAAAATAAGTGAATTGCAGCAACAAAGAAAACAGCAGCCGCACTAACAACAGCATCAGCGGCAAAAAATCTCCGACAGCAATTGCGAAACCGTGAGAACCATTTATGGGAGCTGCTCGGCAAAGGAAAAATGCAAGAAAAACTTGCCACAAATGCTGGAAAATGCAATCTGACAGAGGGGGCGGGGTGCTCACATATGGCCTGCTGTGGCACACATGTGCCGCCCCTCCACCCCTCCCCCTTCCCCATCCCATCCAATAAATCATGCAGCGCATTTGTCGCCCTGCAAACTTTTATTTCGTATTTTTGGCCGTTGTTGTTGCCGCTGCTGCTGGCAGGCGAAAAGCAAAAAATGGTACAATTAAATTATTTACAATTTGCCAGGGCCAGATGCAGGACAGGGCCATGCCACGCAGCAAGTGGCAAATTTTTAATTTGATTAAATAACGAAAACAACGCACGGACGAATGAGAAATGTCTCCTGCAGGCGGAGGGCCACCGAAAAGCCCTCTGGAGGGTATGGAATTCTAAGTAATTGAATTGGAAGGGCATAAGCCAACTAATAAACACCGAAAACGTCATCGGGAATACTTGGTTGAGTGCAACCCATTTCCACACCCCTCGAATCCATTGCACAACCATGCCCTAAAGTCGGACGCCTCGAAAAATAGTTCATTAAAATTAGACAAGTGCTCGGGAAATGTGGCAGACTGTGATGAAAATTCGCATAAAGGTGCCGTCGTCGACGTCGTGCAATTTCACTAATTAAAAATGCATGATTCAAAAATAAGAACAACTGCAACAAATATCTCTGTCTACTGCCCTGACAATTTTAGGCGAGAGAGCAACCCACATTTCGGTTTCTTTTCTATGCAATTTGCGGATGGCTGCCAAGAAATAAAAAGGTGAAAAAAACCCAACTGCAGGGGCCCAAAACAAAAGAAAAAGGTGTTTTTGCGCCCTCTGCCGCTCGATTGCATGGCAAAGTTGTTTATTTTTCGCCCGTTTCTGTTTTCATTTTTCATAAATTAATTAACTGCATCACGACTTTGGACGCGACTGCAACTGCGACTTGGCGACTCTGACTCAGAGTCTGAATGCGACTTTCGGCATGAGACTAATAAGTTAAAGTTAATTAGAGACGCAAAAACACCTGGCTAACAATGACTTTTCGGATCTGCCGATGGCCTTGCACCACTCCCTGGCGCATAACATTATGTCGCTGACTGTATCTGCCCAAAGAGATAACATATTTAATTTTCCATTAATGAATAATTGCAATTATGATCGGCTTGCAGATTTACGCAATGATGAGTTGGATTAATCACAAAGGAATTGAGTTACCTGCACATTCGTTCGATATTATTAAACTCATCCTGACATTTTAATGTTTATTTCAATAGTCAATACCAGAATATGCAATACAGACCTAATTTATCTTTTGCAACCTCGGGGTGAAACAATTTGCATGCATCTCAGATTAATGGTCCTTAATGGGAAATTAAACAAACCTAGATAGATTTTTCCCATCTCAACCTACCCCAATACCGTTCGCACCTTCTAGTGGCAATTAAACAATATCGATACGGATGTCGAGATTTGTGTTCAATTCAATTTTATGCCAACTCAGTTGACAGTAGTTGGCTGTTTATCTGCCGCTGCTGACGTTTCTTTTTTCCTGCTCGCCACTTGATTTGCATTGCGCGTCAAATTTATTCATATCTGCGCGGCTGTTGAAAAAATCGCATAAATCATGCTAATCTATAACTATCGATCAAGAGACCAGCAACAACAAACGACAGCCTTAGTCTGTCGGCGCCGTACAAAAGTGTCTTGGGAATTTATTGCCCGAATCCTTGCGTTGGCAAGAAAAAGAAAATCTCAGAAAATGTGCAGAATTTGCATTTACACAATATTTATTCCTACACGGACGCCTTTCCCGCTGCCATATTGTGCTAAAGCCAAAAAGTGCGCAATTATTCACGAGATCCGTGATCGGCGGAGGGATTCCGCACCAGGTACCATATCTCTGCTAGAAAGCTCCACCCCTCTCCATTTTGGCTTAATTTTGCTTTCTTTGTCTATCTGCCTGCTATTGCGGCCATAAATTGTCGCGTCTAAACATATTTCTGGCCTTTTTGCCAATTTTCAACTACACATCATGTAAGAGCCCCCTCGCCGCACTGCTCATTGCACCGGCTTGTCGCCTTATCTGCACCTGCCTCGGCCTTTCAATTGCTTGTGGTTTAAAAATAATACCCAACAACGACCAAATTTATAATTAAATCGATGCCTGGGCAAATCTGAAGCTGCAAATCTGCTTTTTCAGGGAATCGGGCTAAAAAGATAAATGACAGCTTTGCCAGCTCAACACGTGCTCGGCAGTCGAAGTCTTGCCAGCTCCCCGTCTTCTGGCCAACATCTCTCGAGTGGCAAGCCCCTCATCGCATCGCATCTTAACTCAGCTGAACTCGGCTCGAGAAACAACAACTACGCTGCGGATTTGCGTGACAGCCTTTTCTGGATGGTTGTTGGTGGCTAATGTCGTTGAATAATAGTTTTTAATGGCTGTTGACTGTTATTAAATAAATAAGCAGCTATTTAGTGTCGGTTTTTCTATCTCTTTGTGTAATGCCGCTTTTATCTTGACTACTTCGGCTGCCGTGATTCACTGCCTGAAGTAGAGAGGCTGCAGTTCAATGTAAACATATATCCATGTTGGGTTATTGTGGCATAAAGCGTGGGCCATTAAAAATAGTTTACTTAATCATTTTACTCTTCATTTATTTCTCAAAATCAATGTTCTTTAATAAATATTGATTAAAAATATTTGAATGAAACTATTATCGCTTTATTTGGGGCAAATGAATGCTTCGCATATTGGTTTTTTCAGCATAAAATCTGTATATAGTTTGCTTTGAAAATGAACCGCCTCGGGGTGTTTGTGCTGGAAAATTGCTGTCAAAACATTTTCCTTGATTAAAGCCGCACACAATGCGCTCCTGTCCTCGATTTGTGGTTAATTTTACCCAGGCAAATGTTAAATATTTAATTGTTTATATATGCCATCTTTTTGCGACTGGTTTAACCCGTTGTCCCGCAGGCTGATTTGCTATGCGATACAAGCCGCTGGTCTCACCTGTCAGTTGCCCCAAACAGCATTTACATAAATATGATACGAGTGTGTGCACGACTTTTGTTATTGTACGCAATGAAAACAATTTATAAATTGGTGTACTTTATTTGTTTTGTTTTTTTATGACTCATATCTGGGAGCCGTAATGATTGTTTAATAGCCGATGCCTTACTTCGTCTCGTTTTTATGGCCCTGTATTTATATCTCCACGTATCGTATTCATATACACACATATTCCACTGACTCCCTCGCATTTCCCCTCACAGCGCCATTTCATTTACCTTTACTGCGATGGAATAATGCGTGACGTGGCGCGTATTTAATTTTAATTTGCATACAAAATGCACGCGTTAATTTGTAATTTTTTCATTAATGTTTGTTCTGGCCAGGTTGCTTTTTGTTTGCCACCTCGTTCTGAGCCCCCATCCGCGTTATTGATTTTCGTGCGAATTGAAAAAAGGGGTCTATAAATATTTAAGATGACAGAACTCAATGGTGTGCATAAAAGCGTTCATATTTTAATAGGCAATTGCACTCTATCCAAAGTGGGTGGAGTTAAAGTTAGTTGCTCAGTTTTATTGGATTTCGCTGAATTGGAGAGGACCCAACGGATTGTTTATCATCAGATCTGTCAATACTTAGTTGTCTCCGACAAACTTTGTAAAAATCTCCTACTCATGTAGATAGTATCTACTAGATACTTTTGATACAACTAATTATACCCGTTACTCGTAGAGTAAAAGGGTATACTAGATTCGTCGGAAAGTATGTAACAGGCAGAAGGAAGCGTTTCCGACCCCACAAAGTATATATATTCTTGATCAGGATCACTAGCCGAGTCGATCTAGCCATGTCCGTCTGTCCGTCTGTCCGTCTGTCTGTCCGTCCGGATGAACGCTGAGATCTCGGAAACTATGGGAGCTAGGCTATTGAGATTTGGCGTGCAGATTCCTGAGCTTCTTACGCAGCGCAAGTTTGTTTCGGCACAGTGCCACGCCCACTCTAACGCCCACAAACCGCCCAAAACTGTGGCTCCTACAGTTTTGATGCTAGAATAAAAATTTTAACTGAAATGTATTGTTCTCATCAATACCTATCGATTGACCCAAAAAAAAGTTTGCCACGCCCACTTTAACGCCCACAAACCGCGAAAACCTGTGACGCCCACAATTTTCATGCTAGATAAAAAATTTTAACTGAAATGTATTGGTCTCGTCGATACCTATCGATTGATCCAAAAAAAAAATTTGCCACGCCCACTCTAACGCCCATAACGCTTAAATCTGTATACCGCCGGTAGGTGGCGCATTTTAATCTCGCTTTGCTGCTTGCATATCTCCATATAGCTGAGTAACGGGTATCTGATAGTCGAGGTACTCGACTATAGCGTTCTTCCTTGTTTTCTTTACCAACTGCTGTATAAAAAACATCTTAAGCTTACCTTAAAATTGTTATACCAATTTAATGAAATATTTTTATTTTCCACTCACCTTTCCTTGCATAATCAGCCTTATTGTGAGTGTCACCGATGGATCCTCGTGTTTGATGGACGCACCGCCCGCACTGCTGCTCGTGTTATTGTCTTCCATGGTATCTATTTTGCTGCCTTTGTCTTAACTCGGTTTAGATGAAAATGTATCTGGATCTGACCGTATTCAGCGGTCTGTATCGCAGCAGTGGATTTGTCTGTCTTTTCTGGGCTCCCCTTCCGGTTATGTTGTGGGTTTGTAAATATAACTTTGCTATATATCAATCATAAATGACCAATACACGTACTATACATATAGAGATTTTGGCTACTTTGCTTGCGGTATTGTATGGTTTTCTAGATAAAATTAAATTGGTGGTGTCTTTTGCTAGTCGTACTACGTTGTTGGCTTAAGCTCGCTGCGTTCTCTTTGCTGCTCGTATCTTCAGTGGTTTTTATTCAAATGCAACAAATAATCACGGCTATCAAAATATTTCTTCTATTTTTTTGCCTTGAGAGTTTTCGTAAATTTATTGTTGAGCAAAAATACTGTTGCTTAGCTGATGCATTTAGAGATGTATATTTATTGGGTGCCTAGGCTGCAAAGAGAAAGATAGATTAAACAAAAATGGTTAGTTCAGCACGCATAAATCATTTCAAAATTCATTTATAAAATTTAATTTGCCATCTCAGAATGTTTAAATTTCCACTCGGCCCAATAAATCATGAAATTAGCCAAATTAGTTTTGTGCACAAAGTGCCGGCAATGCATTTAATCACATTCCCATGCAGAGTTCACGACTTCCGGCACTTTGGCTGAACTGAGCAGCAACAATGGGGACGGGAGGGTCCCCAGACGGACTCGTTCATCATCCACATTCTGCTGGCAGAGAGTTGGCCCCTGTCCTGGGCCTGTTTGTAATTTTGATATGAAATTCTTCTTTCCCATATTTTTGCGATTTTTTCTTTTTGAACCTGCGCCAAGTTTTTCCGCATATTCCAACCAAGCGCTGTGCATGTACTCGTGAATATATCTGTACATATAATATTGATGTACTCCCGCTGTTGTTGTTGCCGGGGCATTTCTTACGCTTGAAATCACTTCATATGCAATTTAGTACAGATACTCGTCCACATTTTCGCTGGCTCCTTCCCAGCCTCCTTTCCGAAAATTCCCAGCATAACTCGATGTACCCCGTGTACATTTGCATGTGTTCGGATATGTACATACGAGTGTTGCCGGCAGCATCAGCACCGGGCAAAAATCATTCCCGGGGGGCACAAGAAATATTTGCGCAGCGACCAACGCGATGACTACCAAAAGCTTCCTGTCATTTCCCTAGGCTCCACGCCCCCCCTCCGCACCAGGGATGCCCGATGGCAGAGTTGTTTATGAAATTATGCGCACTAATTCCCCATGTAACGTGGCTCAGCTCCAGCTCACCTAGACAGAAAGAGCCAGGAACTCGGTTCGGAATACAATTCTGAAGCTTAGAATCTCCCCAAAAAATGCGCATAATTTGTCCGAGTCTGCTGCACTTAACATTTGACAGGATAACAGGCAGAGAAGAAAAACCTGGCTATGGCCACGCCTAATTTGAATGTCCTGACTCAGAGGTCACAGGTTATTCTCCTCCTAGCAAGTGGTGTTTAATGTCAGGCCAACTACGATGTATATGCAAATTGAAGAGCAGACATGGAATAGTTATCCTCAGAAGATACCAAAGAATAAAATAGTTCTTAAAAACTTGAAATATTCTTGTCCTTTAAGGCATCAAACTAGGTGCAAATTGACTTTTCAAATAGAGTTTTGATCCCATTTTCTTAGGAACGGTGGCAGAACTTTTCGTCAGAAGGCAAGTGGTGTGGTCCTCAAATCAGAATTGCCTTGAATGTATAATTACAGGACTTATGTTCTCAGAACCCTTTCACCAGCCATCTGCCCGCATCAAAGATGAAAGTAAATTAGAAATTACATTGCTAGCTTCATCCTGTCGTCCACCCACGTGAATATCCCATTCCCTAACTGGCCTGGAAATATGTAAATTGCACCTCAATGTATGACAATGGAGCCACCATTGGAAGCCAGTCTGTTTATCCTCCCCATGTTAATATATATTGCTCGGCACTGGGGAATGCCCGCAGCGATGTCTTGAGGTTGCACACCGGGGAACACCGCAGTTGAAGGTCGGAGGCGGCGGAGGAGGAGTTGCCCAGCAGGAGGTGGCAGGACAACAATGACAGTTCGGGTTGCACACAATGGGGGATTCTGAGGAAGGGGGCTACAAGTGTCCGAGCCAAGTGCAATAAAATAATAAGTTCCGCTGCAAGAAGTGTGCATTCTTCGCATTGCCCAGACAGGATGAGCGGAGAAAAATGGAGATGTCTCAGCAGAGCTCCGTCCTTTCAGCTCATCCTGCCCCTCCTTCGCCGGGCCTCAACTCATTATCAATCATACGCACTGTCTGACAGACAACTCTGGCTTCGACTCCGACTCCGATCCTACTTTTTAATGACTTTTTCTTGACGGAGGGGAGGGAGGAGCAGCAGGAGCAGTACTAGCATAACTAGTTTTCTTTTAATTAACTCGACATATAAATGCCAATGTCTGTAATGGCAGCCAAACCAGTTTGCTTTCTAATTTTCTTTGGCTTTCCACACACACGCACACAGCGAGGACGGCGGAGATGGGAAATGTGGCTGTGTGAAAAGATTTCTAATTTCCTGCAAGAGAAAAACAAAGCCACAAATCACAAAGAATCTGCTCATCCGTCCTCTGTCATTCTCCTTTGCCCGGCCAACTTCATCAGCGTTGGCAAATAGGAGTAACCCAGACAAGGGCCACGTTTTCAAACTCATTTACATTCCCAGCCATTTCGATTCAATTCAAAATTGTGGCTGAGCGGAGCAGCAAGTTATGGTTTAATAAAACGAAGCAACAATAACCGTAGTCTACTTCGGGGCTCCCATAACTGGAATACCTCTCCTAGGCACCTTTCAGCCAGTTTTTCAATTCAATTTTGGGCTATCCCCCAAAAAGAAGCAGGGAAACAAACACACAGACACAATAAATGCTAAATGCTGAACGTGACACACACATGCCTCAAAAGTGCTGTCATGTGTTCAGCGATGGGTTGGTGAAATGGAGAAATGGAAACTGGAGAAAGGGAGACGAGGAGCGACTTTGTTGACGCCGTTGACTTTATACGTCAATTTCATCGCCGTCGTGAGGAGTTTTCGTTCCGTTTATGGCAGCCAAGGGAAAATGAAAGAAGGCACTGTGGCAGGGGCTCCGAACAACATCAACGGCAGGCGGACGAGGCTGCAGTACGGAGGCTTTCACCCCGTCTGTCTTTTCTAGTCACCGGCCTCGGCTCCCATGTCAAGTTGTCGTTGCCGACGACGGCGTTGTTGTGGCAAAGTCAACCGCATCATCATCATCATAGCCGCCGTCATCTGCCTTTAACAACATTTTCGTTACACTGTTCACCTTGGCTGCTGGTGGACTTTTCCCATCTCTGCAAGGCTTCTCTAGCCCTTTGAAACGGAACTCTTCTGAAATACTATAGTAGGTTCTATACCTGTATATTTATTTTTCGTTAATTACAAAAGGCTGTTGGCGAACTTTATTGGTTTCAATTTAAGAGAGAACTTGGACTTGCTTTCTATGCAAAATAAAAAGCATTTATTATATATATACCCTGTATCATCTGCCTTTAAGGCTCTGAAAGGCTTTTCCAGCCCTAAGAAACATAACTCTACTGAAATACTATAGTAGGTTCTCTGTTAGTATATTATATTAATTACCAACTGCTGTTAAGCTATTTCTTTGGTATTAGTTTTAAAAAGAATAGGAAATGATTTTAATTTAATTTCACATATTTATCCCCTATATTTGTCTGCAAAAAGTGAGAAAATGTTTTCAGTAACAATGTTGATTCTCCATCATACACGGCCAACCCGCACATCCGAAAACTCCTTTATGTAGAATTAATTTTTCACATTAATTATGCACATGTGCAGCTGTCCTAGCAAAGGGGCGGGAGTTGTGGGCGGGGCGGCATATCTCTCCGAAGGTAGAGTAGCCGGGGGCTGCGACAGCAAAGAGAAAACTCATTAAATTGCATAATTATGTGTACACACACGGCCTGTGCCACATACAAAAACTTGTGTCGTCTCCTGTAATAATATTAATATTAATAACGTAAAATACTCAAACAAACTTGCGAGTCGAAAGTGGTCAAGGGTTTTTGGATTGCTCGACGTTCTCGGTCCCGAGTTCTGGGACCCTCGCTTTGGTCCCTTGGTTGCACTTAATAACATTTCGGTCTTGATTCCCGCCTCTCGTCAGGTCGTCATAATTTGATTTATGATGCGGTGGATGCCACTCGCACACAGTCCCACAGAACTTTAAAAGATTTCCCACTTGAAGGGTTTCCTCTTGGCAAACTCGTTGCTTTTCCTGCCCTTTTCCTTTTCCTTTCCTTTTCGTTTCAAAGTGGTATTCTTCTCTAGCTTGCAGAGCAGCCGCAAGTGTTGCAGAAATATTTAATTACCCGAGAACAGAGTTTAGGGGAAATTATAGCATACTTATGTGGATTCGACACGGACATTCGGAAAGGGTGGAGCCAGCGACGACGCCTGCCATATTAATTTGTGTCAAATAAGTAAAACGCAATTAAACGCACATGTCATCGCGTGGGCAAATGGCCAATAACCATGCAGAGAAATGGGGAGAACCCGGGTGGAAAGTGGGTGGCAGTGGCATACAGCATCCGTTGCCACACAATCGATACACAAACAAAGCGCCCCCGCTCCGCAATAACAACCATGGCCATAACCAGAAAGCAAACGAATTGCCCGGGAATCCCTTAATATGATGACCTATTAAAATTACTCTATGCCATAACCACAGACCTCCATCCCACACACAAGGCGAAGCAATCTTTTCCTATGCCTATTACAGCACATTTCTATGTGTATTGTGTAGTTTTCCGTTTCAGCGTGAGCAGGACTCTCCTCCGACCCTCTATTAATGGTAAAATGATATTCTCCGCCAGTCAGTCCGCCATGATAAAGCAATTATTGGCCATCAACGGGGAGCTGCCATCGGATCCAAAAAGCTAGCAATGAGTACGTGAGTCGTGAGTGGGTTTCGGCTTTGATTGTCACGTGGCTGTCACTTCCACTCACGGAAATCCCCCAATTTAATTTCCAATTACTTTGGCTTATGACCGGTCCCTTTACAATCTGTTGCCTAAGCTCCGTCTTCATGTTGGGCAAAGGATTTGCATATTTAGGAGGGACAGCCCTCACGTCAATTTCCTTTTAATGACTAAAACTAAACTGCTGGATTAACAAGTAATCCAGTGCGGGTAAATTAAACATTTCTGTTTAGAGTGCCCAAAGTGCATTCCAAGGCGGAGACTTCTCAAAAAGGATGTCTCCGGAATTATGATTTGATTAGGTCAAATACAAAAGCCGACTCTTTGTCTGCGCCAGGCACTTCAAATATGTTTGCTCCCTTTTTGGGGGCCATCTTTGGTTGTGTTTTTGACCTGGTCTTCAGTTTGGGACAGTCTAATTAAATGTCACTTCGCATTGCCTGACGTTTAAGTATCAAAATATTTTGCATGTGCGAGTGGGTTTGCTTCTGGCTGTGTCACATATATCATCGTTTTGTCTTTCCCTTTGACAAAGCACATGTCCACATCGCCGTCATCATCATCCACACGAGGATGGATGATAAAGGATGCTGGCCGGAATGAAAAAGTAAAACATGCTGAAGGAAAAACCTGTGCCAACATTTTTGTCACTCCTGTCATTGTTTGCTGCATTGTCTCTCTGTGTATCAGTATCATCCACCCACTTCTTCTCCATTCATGTGTGGCTGTGACATAATCCTTAATCCTTCTACTTTATTGTGCATTTACATTTCCATTCCATTCCATTCCGCCAGTCGGTCCAAATCATTTCGAGCTCTAGCCCCCTTTTCGACATTAAAATCCCCTGGCAGCTCTTTGTTGTGGCTGCCCCGGCCATACGCACAGTGTCAGCAGAAAGTTCACCAACAGTCTGCTCGGCTTCCAGATAATAACTTTAATGAGGCCACTCACTGCAGCCGAATCGTCCGCAATTCATGTTTATAATTTGACTTTTCGGACGGATTTAGGATTTAGTGCGGTTCAACGTTTTGGGGGTAGTAAACTGACAACTATTTGCCATTTAAAAGCATGTGTGCAGAAGTGAAGGAATGCTTACCAAGGGAGTTTTTTCGGAAGGGGTAATTATTCACTGGATGTAATTATTTCAACCAAATAAAATGAGGTGAAATATTTAACCACCACATACGAGCATATTTGTTTTATTTAAATCGGAAACAAGCTTTCAACGCATATTCTTCCTTGAAAGATTGTAAGGAGATAGTAAAAAGTAGTTTCATTTTATTTACTTTTTAAAACATTTAATACCAAAAGTTTTGGAACGTAATAGTCAGGTTTCTGCACGTTAAAAGGTTATTTGATACGTAGGTAGCCCAAGAAAAAATGTCATCGACTCCTCGCGGCATTTCATTAGCTTTTTCATTAAGTTTCCCTAACGCCTCCCATTCTCCCACCTTTCCACACCTTAGACCCCGTGAAAAATCACCCATTTCCGCACCCCTCCCGTTCTTTGCTCCCCATGTATTTGCCCTAACGCGGTCAATCACACGATGTTTGCCATGGCTTTCTGCAAATTATCTGCTCTGTTCCGTTCCGTTGTCGTTGGATGTCGCCTGCGAGGCACTAAGTATCTGCCAGATACATTTTCTTTGGCTGCAGATTTACGCTCTGCACCCTGCACTAATTACAAATTGCACAGAGTACCTTGCTCCACCCGGCGCGTCTTCCTCCTGCTCCACAGTGCAACGAATTCTCGCGTCTCATAAATTAAGTAGGCCACCCATAGACAAGTGAATACGGACGCCACCTAGCTTCTGCTGCAGCTCAGCGGGCTTGGGTCCAAGATGGAGGCGCATCTTCATTAACGCCGACGACGTCAACGGGGCGAAACATTACAAATGTTGCCACGCTAAAAAGAAACACACGCACAGGCAAACATATGGACTTGCACCTGTGTGGCATGTACACCTGTCTTGAGACATCGTCATCGTCTGCTTGAAGAAATCTTATTAAAAACAAGAGGAGAAAAACTAGAAAATAGGGAGAAAAAACAGCAACCGACTGAAAATATGGCCCAGGCCATGTTTGTTTCTATCTTTGTTTGTTTTGTTGTTGCAGTAGCGGAAGGCACCGTTGCAAGTCGCATAAATTACGTGCACCCCCCTGTCCACCACCCCGTTTGCACCTCTCTTCAGGGGGCATTCGCCTTTTTAGCACCCAAAGATGATTATGCCAAAGCATGAAATGCGATTTGGCGTGGCATCATCATCATTATCTTTCATCTACGTCATCATCGCCAGACATCGGCCATCAAAGGCGGCGTTAATTTCTTAAACAAGATTTGCTGCTTCCCATTGAATACAACAAAGTTTTCGAGCTATCTGTATATAGGTGAAGTATAATGGAGATAGAATTCGTTTGGCAAAAGGAAAACAATTCAAACTCCCATTAATGGGGTAAGTACGTTTGAATTGTTCATACAGGAAAGAAATTTAAGAAGAAATTTAATAATAATTACGAAAAATTGTAAAGAATTGGTAACTACATTACAGCACTACTGCTTCTGAGGTTGGGTAATGTTGATTGCTTAACTAGAATCGAAACTCCCCTCTCAACAGTTCTGATTTCAATTGTTCATAAATTGGAGTTCAATTGAAATGTAATCACGTTGCAATGCAGCCACAAGTAAGCCACTAGTAATCTCAAGTCTGGAATTTCAAAACCAAAACCAATTAAGGCTAAGAGGGAACCCCTCAGGCCTGGCCATTAATTAGCTAATTGAATATAACTGACCGATCTCGTTATCCCGGCGCTAATTAGAAGCGAACAGGATGTTGCAGCTGAAATCCCTCTGACCAGCCCGCAGCGAAATCGTTGCAGGACCGGTGGCGAATGGGGAAAATATTTTGGGTGCTCAAAAAGCCCGTCTCTTGGCATCTCAATCCCCCTCCCCCTCACTCTCCCCGTCCCCCTCTTTGACCCATCTACACCTTTGGTTTCAAACATTTTGTCGGTCAGATGTCATCGGGATACACTCGGAGAGGCGTGGCCGATTTCAACTTTTTCGACTGGTATTAGCTTACATGGAAACTGACGTAAAAGTTGGGCACTGGGCGTTGGGCTTTGGGCTGCCGATTGGGGGTAGCGAGCGAACGAGAGCTTTTCGTTCTCGGCTTTTATGCAACAGTGCACTTCGAAAAGTATCTGACAGTGCAAGACTAAGCCACACACACACTGGGTGCCTAGTATGGTTTCGCAACAACAACAACAACAGCTACAGCAACTAGAACATGAACCCAGTCAGCATATGAAAGTCGCTTTAAAAGGCATTAAAATTCATTTAGGTTGCCCTCGCCCCTTCCACCGCCACCCACACAAAAGCCCCCGGGGAACGGGCTGGGGAAGGGGAAGGGTAAAGGATGAGGTTGCCGCATCGATATTGAAATTTATGCTACAGATTTAACTAATAATGCAGTTAAATCCTGTCAGACCAGACCAACTTAGGAGCGGAGCTGTAAGTAAAGCAATCACACGCTTCATAAGCCAAGGCAGACGCGACTTTGTGCCCCGGGGGTTGGGGGTGGTGGATAGGGGGGAGGTTTAGCCCGCCCGACTGGTTTAGTGGGAGTGTGGGGGCACAACAAACACAATTGAATAAGCGAGGCAATCAATCAAAATACAAAATCTATTAAGGAGCAGGAAGACGCAGACATTCGCCCCGAAGGAAGTTTTCCGATGTCGAAAACAGTGGGGCAAAGCAGGAAACATTTGAAACCTACTACACAAGATAAGTATTACGAATGCCTTGGTTCAATAAAAGGCAACCGTTAAAAACGTTAAAGTCTGCTTTTAAAAAGATTTGTGCTTACACAGAGACAATTATGACGTTCTCAAATTGAGTATTTATATTCTCAATTGAGAATGCACTAAATTTAAGTAGAACGTTTGGTGAAAAACGCATTTTGAGAAGAGTTTCACTCATTTTAAGAAAAAAAAAACTTGAATTGATCACAAAATGATCAAGTTAAGGAAATGCGCTCTTAAATTTTCAACTTAAGAATAAATATTCTCATATTGAGTAACCGAAAAACTCAAAATGGAACTTTCACATTGAGTTCTAGAATACTCATTATAAATCAGTTTGGCAAACGAGACGAGAGATGAGCGGCCTTTAGTTCGTTGCGTCTATTGTTGTCTTTCTTCCTCACTACTGTGTGTGTAAAGTATCATTTGCACAATTTAAAATGCTAATAACTTAAATTTTTAAAGTTTACTTATAAGTATAATGGATTAAAATAACCATCGGCTCTTTTGGTCCATGGTAATATCCTACTCCAACTAACTTTGAGCCTTAATGAGCTTTGCAGGGGACAACACTCAGTTCCAATTATAATGCGTTAGAAAATCTCTTCCGTTCATTTTGATCGAACGTCGGGGCTAATTTGAAAATGCTGCAGCTCCCAGTAAGTAAATGACATAAATTAATAATTTCATCGCTTTTGTGCCCGGAGTGGGAAGTGCAGACCGTCTTTCACCGTGGCTCTAAAATGGAGTCTGAAACAAAGTGCTTTCCATTTTAATTTATTAATTTAATGATGGGCCGGGGGCAAGGGGCGGCTGTCGATGTCGTCGAGTGGAGAAAGAAATTGCCTTGCCAAGGCAAATTTTGAATTTTTAATTCAATAAAGCGACAAAAATGTTTCCCATTGCAAAAGGGACTCCCCAGGAGGTCTGGAGGGCAGGAGGGCAAGAGAGTTGCGCCAGGAGCAAGGATATTTAGCGCGACAGTCGTTGAGGCCATAAAATTTAAGGCAGCCCAAAAAGTTTTCCTCCCGGCTATTTTTAGAGACAAAATATGGGCAGTACATTAAATTTTCCGGCCAAAAAGTGCGGGGCGGAGTATGTGAGGGCGGGTTTCGGGACGGAGGCCAGGACAAACGATGTCTTGGGGGCACGGAGAAAGCGGCAAGTCATAATGCTTATTGGATTTGAGCTGGCCAGAAATATAATTATGGCTTAGAGAAATAAAAAAATCTGTGGGGAAAATAAACCAATGGAAAAAGGAATTTCAATTTAAGTAACAATGTGTTCGGGTATATAGCAGAGAGAATGAATCAGTATTTCGGGATTTCTGTTGCGGCAAATAAATGTTTAAAAATTTAATTAAAACGCAGAGCATAAATATCAAATTGGGTTTTAATAAAGAGCACTTTTAGGCGCTCAGCTCCACCCGAGCTCTTCGCATAATGAAAGGCTGCCCACAAGCCCTTCGGGAACCTTTTGTTACTCTGCCCCTATTTTCTCTTCCCACTCTTTATATTTTCCTGAGCTAAAAGTTTGCTTTGCCTAATGAAACTTGAGCGAAACGCTTAAGGAAATGCTTGAAAAATGCTTTGTTCAAAGTTTACTTTTATTTTGTATTTTCTCCCTGTTTGAAGAGCCCCATAAAGAGCCAGAGGCAGACCGAGAGATTCGTTCTGATTCTGAGCTAGCCAAACGATACTTCTGTGATTGATGGTCAAGTCTCCAGCTCAACTGGGTTCAGTTTGGCTCAGTTTCGGTGCAAATTGGTTAACAAACAAAGTTGGACAAGAAGTCGCTGATGAAGCTGGCAGGCGAGAAAGCACGCATTTCAAGTGCCGTTCGGCGGCCTCTTTCAAAGATAATCTACAAACGCAAACTCAATTTGGGGCCAAAGAAATGACAGAAATGCCAGTTCTTAAAGGTTAGCTGCTGCTGAATTTAAAATCCACACAAAAACAACTCCTTCAGAAATACTTCAGTGCTCGGATGGAGGTTTTCCGTGAAATTCATACATTTTTCCGACGCAAAAAGGGAATAAAAATCTAAACAAATACCGCACAAAGTTTGCTTTTAGGACAGCCAGCAGGGGGATACCCGAAAACGAAAACCCAACCAAAACCAAACCAAAGCCCAACCCACACTCGCAGCTCAGAGCACCAGCGGAGCAGTTATGCAATATTTTTGTATAACGAAAATCACTTTTTGAAATAATTGCCAGAGCCAAAGCGCTGGGGTAATGTGTGGGTAGCTGGAAGCTGCTGAAAATATGCCAAACGGTCGGGAACGAAGAGCTCTACAAAGGTATATCTCCCATACATACCTATGTGCAGGTTTACAGCTAACAAGAGACCAATTTTGGTAAGCGCATACTCTATCTAATCCAGTACATCTGCTTAGTCAAGAATCATCCAAAATATTACAATTTGGTTTCAGAAAATCACAGGGTTCTCGCATAAAAATTTTAAATTTTTCAAATGAGGTAACCACCAATAAAATTTCGAAATATTTTTAAAACAAAAGTGAACTTTTTTTAAATTGATGACAGTTTTTTTGATTCGATGGATGCACAGATTTAATTGTATACTCCTAATAAATAAAATGGCAAGCTTAAAGCAGACAAAATGCAGAACCATTTCAATCTTCATCATCTACTTATACCGATTTGAAGTTTCGGGTGCACTCGAGAGCATTTTTAATTCGTTTATCCGCCTTTTGGAAAGAGATCCCGGGAACTTATGCTGCTTCTCTGCCACACAAACACACAGTCGCACTCTAGAGCACTCGCAGATTCACAGACACATGAAAATAAATAGCATTTAGTGCATATTTAGTACAAGCAACGACAACGTGAAAAGCCATTCCGAAAAGGAGAGAAGGAAAGCGAACCAAGCCAAACCAGACCAGACCGGGCCAACATACCTGCAGAAAAAAGGCAGCGCCCCGTCCTCCTCTTGGCCACAACTGGCTGGGCTGACTGGGCTGTTGTTAGCAAGAAAAATGCATCAATGCATGCAGCAGCGGGCAAAAACCGACGAGAAACAAAAAGAAGCCAAAGCAACATAAAATTCAGGGGATAATAGAAACGCGGGGCGCGGAAGGCAGGCATGCAGCCAGCAGAAAATGGCCAAACATGTTCTATGAATAAACGGGGGCCGGAGGCAGGTTGGCCAGGAAAACTTGGCGTGCCTCCTCGCCTTCCGAGCCGAAGTCAAAGTTGTGGAACCTGCAGGTTTTCCTTTTCCTCCGCCTTTCCAACAGTTTTCATTGCCACCGAGCTGGAAGTTGCAAACATGTTTTCCTGGTTCAAGTTGAATCGCAATCTTGGCCCGACCAAAACAGCAAAGATATCCGGATTCGGAGCCACCGCACACATCAGTCGGTCGGTCATTCATTCATCCCCACCACTCTCCTTGGTTTTGGCCACCGAAAATCCTTCAAGGGTATTATGACGGGTTCGGTTCGGATCGGTTTGGTTTGGTTTGGTGCAGTTCAAGTAGCTTACATGCCCCAGATGAACCCGAGAACATGCAACGTGCAGCAATTAGGAACAGCCAAAAGAGCTGGAGGGAGTGGGACGAAGCTCAAGAGTTTCCCGCAGAAAATCCTAAAAACTTCTAGTTCAACTTTAAGTTGCGGTTGCTTCGCAACTTGTGTCAAACTTTGGAGCAGTCTTGGGTGGATGCAACTTTGATGGGTGGATACATTTCGGCGAGTGCGATATAATGAACTTTCAATCAATATGCAAGCAAAGCCCATTTGGGGTGAATTTGCTCAGCTGTAGTTTAGTTCACTCGAAACGCTTGGCTGAAGTTGGCCGTCGCGGGAGGGCTAATCTCTTTTTATCAATTTTAACAGCTTTTTGGCCACTTCATCTGGAACTAAATGAGGGCAAAATCTTGGCAACCAAAGTAAAGCAAAAACTGTTCAATGTACTTTGCCGTATACTTTGTAGAGTAGGGGAGAAGCAGTCCTTTTGGACTCCATAAAACCGCCCTCCTGTCTGTATTTGGGAAGGTATATATACGAGTTGGAAATGTTGCTGAAGCCTGGAACAGATTTTATTGCCATTCCTCGCAGACATATTAAAACTTATGAAAATGAGTAGCTACATCGAAAAAAAAAGTCATACAACAATTGTTACATTAATTGTACACTCTTGAGTATCGATTCGGCGGCGATAAAAGGAGTATTAAATTATTACTTCCAAAGTATCAAACTAAAATGATTCAGTTTTAAAAATAATACCACAAATTCAAACTCTAGACTCTTTAATATAGAAACGAAACTGTAAGGTAGACTTTTTATTATTTAGTCTTGAAACACAAACGATATTATAACTTAACTTTTTTTTTTTTTTTTTTGGTTTACTGGTATTTCCTTCACACCCCAAAACTCGCGATCAGAGGTTAAACTATTCTTTTCCACAAAATAAAAAAAGCAAAGACGATATATATTACTAGCATGGTAGATCTAAACTTAGTATATTTATAAGCAGCATTTATCAAAGAATTTATCTATAAAGTATTTGGAAAACAACCTTCCTAGAAATGTACCAAAAACTAAGTGACAAAATATGATATTTAAAAATGTTCAGCTTGAAAGTGCAGCGAATTAATAGATTTCTGGGAAATTAGTTTTCCGAGTGCAGCAGTGCAGCGGATCTCTCCTCCTCTAAATGCACACAAAATCGACGCGCGAAACTTTAAAGAGGAATTTAATTATAGCCAAAGCTCCTTCTCCCCATCTCTGTCCAACTCGTTCTCCCTCTCTCTCTCGCTCGCTCGCTTATCTACTTCTTCTTCGCTTCGAGGGAGGATGAAATAAAAATTAAAATCAGCAACAGCGAGTACCAGGCCCGTCCCCCTCCCCGCCCCCAAACGGATCCCCCTCGAGACCCGAAAGTCCGCCTACGGTGGTTCTCCGCTCTCTGTCGCCGTCTCTTTCTCCCCCCGTATACCCCTCTCTTTCTGCTTTCTACACTGCTTCTGCGGCTGCTGCTGTCGGGTTTAATGAACGGAAATCTCTTGCAAATATTCAATTGCTATACAACTCTGAAGCGCAGACAGTCGCAATATACACACCGATATGTACATATCGCACCGAGTGGAGTATGCCCAGGCCGGTGTGTATGTAGGCACAGGCACACAGATGCACCCAGTGGAAGTCAACAGACAAAAGAGGCGCATGTCGACGTTGCCCACGAGCAATGTGCAATGTGCACTGTGCGATATGCGTTCTCCGCCAAGGCGATGATGGAGTTTTGATACTGATAATGACGTTGCCCTACGGCTGAGAGCAAGAGAGACGTAGCTCTGTCTCCCCGAAAGATTTGCAATTATTTCTAGCAATCAACGGATCATCTGCAATCTCGGTTGCGAAGAAAATCTTAATCCTCACATTTTTTCACACATCATTTCGGGGGATTTGGTTTCTTTCAAAGTCTGGGAAAACAAAGATTCGCATTATAATTTGCGAGACTTCAATATTAGTTTTTGTTGTGGGAAAGTAAATATAAAAAGTTTAAGTAGAAGCCTTTTTCACCTTTAATTAAGAGTTATAGCTTCTATACATAAGATTTTCTATATATTCTGCAGAATAAAGAGAATTCATGTAAAATAAATTATAATACAACTTATAATATTTTAATTCTGACTTCCGCTGTCTTTGATTTCCTTAAAATTCAAGATAACCTAGGAAATCTAGACAAAAACCATAAACCCCGAGTTTATAGTGATGTATAGCTTCTACCTGAATTGCTCTGTTTTTCCCAACTCAAATCCCCAAAAAGGGGCTCGACTTCGAGGTAAATCACATTGCAACCGGTTTCGTATCACCCATCTAACCGTAACTGTGAAACACTCGCCTAATCCACCCCGATACGCCGTCTTTAAGGCAGATAAACCCATAGTCCTAATGCCAAGTCACATTTATAGGCTCGGATGCTCAGTCGCCGCTCGGTACCGCCACTCTGCTCTCCGCACACATTTGCAATATTAATAATCTGCTTGCCATTGAAAGCCATACAAGGCGCGACTTCGCCGTACGTGTCAACATTCGACGTCGACTGAGGCAGCGACTGCATGCGCGACGGCGCATATAAATTTTGTGTTTTTTCTCTTTTTTGGAGTGGTCTAGGAACTTTTGCGCCGTTGCGAGTGGCATGCAACCCAAGAGCAACAGCAACTACAAAACTCATTTGGCAGCCAGGCAGTGGCGGAGTGCCGAAAGGGGTGCGCGGGGAAGGGGCACAGGGAGGAGACCAGAGCTGGCACAGTGGAGGCCATAACCATAAACAATCAGGTGTGGGAAGCTTTTGTGGTCGAAACGCGGGCTGCGGCGTAATTCCCAATTGAAGCTAAATTATTTATTTCACTAAAATTGTGTCAAGTCATGTGTGAGGAAAGAAAGTAGGGAACCAATCTTGTTCTAGAATTGTAGTTCGAAAGCAATTCCCGTAATAACCCCTGGTGGGGTGACCACCTGACCGAGCATGATTACAACAATGCATCCAACTAGAAAATGAGTTTGGTTTTAATTTTGCTTTTACATTTTTTAGAAAAAATATACTTTTGAATAAGCAGAGGTTCATTCAAATTCCCAAAGGGCTTTTTAAAATCGTTAAGATTTTTTTAACACGTCCAATCACGTGATACTTTTTCAAGAGTATATATATTGGTAAAGCACAAGGTTTGGACCTACATATCTTTGTTTTCAGACCTCAACGTCTATTATCAGCTTTAACTTCAAATGTTTCTAGAGATCGAATTGTTTATATCATCGAATCAAGCCAATATAGCATCGCTGAGAAGAGCGAAAGGCGAAACTCTCTTTCCTTGTTTTATGAATTAGTTTACGTAGCTCACAGTTAAGATTAATTGGTTAGAAAACTTAGAGATACAAATCTTATTTTCTCACAATCACTGGGTTGTTTTCGTTTTGCACTAAGGAGTCATCACTCCGTTTAAAGATAATATTTGGTTATTGTAACGTTGGAGAGATAACTTAAAGGGTTATTCAACCGAAATCAGGAGGGTACATTTATTTTACTCAAATTTCGCAGGTTCTCGGCCCACTGTAACCGCAAAATGCCTAGGCTTCTTCAGTCTAGTGCTAGGAATGCCGGGCGAACTGCCTTCCCATTGGCCTTTGTCTGCGCCCCTCTCGTCGCGCCCCTGCCATTATATGGTGTGCCCGCTTTTGTGGATCCTGGTCCTGCCCGCTCCGCGTCGCACCCCGCCCTTCTGCCCTCCTGGCGGCTTTGGCGTCGAGTGCACAACAAATATTGTCGCCGGCTAGGTCGGGAAATCAACGCACTAAGCCCTCTGCCACGCCCGACCGCCCTGGCCCGCCCCGCCCCTTTTTGCAAATGCCGGCGGCGACAGTGAGCGACAACAACACAAAGTAAATAGTAAACAAAAATAGTTGGCAGGCCAAAGTAAAAATGCAAAAAAGAAAAACAAGGCAGTAAAAACAAAGCAAAAAGAGGCAAGCAAAACGCATGGGCAAGTGAATAAAAATAGAATTTTAAATAAAATGCGAAACAGCTTGTTTCGCTTGCCTCTCTTTCCTGCTGTATTTTGATTGCGTTCAACTTAAATTAAATCGGCAAATTAAACACACCAGCAAGACAAAGCACGAGTAGCTGAAGCCCTTGCACACGGAGCTCTATAAATACAAATATGCACATTCATACGGACTCTACCGACCGATTAAATGACTGCAAGAACCGGCGTCCAACGGAAAAACAAGAACTGCCAGTACGATCATAAATTGATAAGCAATCGGGCAGGGAGATTAATCAGACATCCGAAGGGGGGTGGTGAGGTGGAATACAACCGCGATAAATGTGTAGTAATGTGTTCCCTAACTTCATGTGATTTGTACACTGATCTTCCCATAAGAGATCGAGTTTATATCATATCAAAATTACAAAAACAACCCTTCCCTTATTGTCATAATCATAAATCATAAATATTATTACTTGTCTTGACTGCGGAAATATTAAAAAATAAATAATAAATAAAAGATAGCTTGTACTTTGAAGTTTCGATATCATGATATATTTCACGATATATTTCAACTATTTTTGTCAGTGTGACTAAACTTTCGAAATGGAACTTTATAATCGGTCATATTTTAACGATAACAGAAAACATTACGATTTAATCGGAAATACCTGAAAGCCATTAAGACAGATAGCCTGCTCCAACAACTACGTAATTAGTGAAATTGTATGTGAACATTAATATGACAATTCCGTCATAGTCGAATTATGCTATTGAAAGCAATTATTAACCACGTAGTTTATCTGGAGCTATCGCGTATCGATATCAACTGTACAATTAAATGTCTTTCAATTTTAATCAGCCGACAGCAGAGTTATCCAAAAGAAGGTCAACTCTGTGACCTTGAAGACAGCAGTTGCGAACCCACAACCCCTGCTTAACACCCCCTTTGTCCTTTCCCACAGTGACTCCGTCGTAACGAAATGCTAAATTATGCGAATTAAAAATAAAAACAGAACAACACTTCGAGTCAGATTAACAAATTGTGTGTACGTTAAAAATAAAAAGATACAAAACCAAAATCAAAATGCAGCAAAGGCAAAAGCAACACAAACAACAGGCAAAAAGGCAGAAACAGCGAATCGCGGGCAATGAACGCTTGATATACGCAAAAAAATAAAAACACAAGCAAGCTACGGCCAAAGAAAAAGCAAGAGGAAGAGAGCAAGTAACCAACGGAACGAGAAACACACACATGCAGAGCCGATTGTGCTGCACTTGCACTGAAAAAAATGATCTACTTTATGACGTGAAAATATATACCTGGAAAAGGTCAAAACAAAATGGCATTCTTAAGTCAGAAAAGTAACTTTATTAAACCCCTTCAGCATACATATGTATTTTGTTCTTATTTTTTAAAAACCCCTTCTGTATTTTAGCCATTTGTTTACCATTTGCACTGACAGGATTACACATTTTTTTGCAAAACGAACTACATTTTTATCAATGCCATTTTTTTCTCCTTTTTCAGTTTTGAAAATAAAGAAGTAACCCCCCTAAAATATTGTTTTCAGTGCAGTGAGCGAGCGGGATACGGAGAGAACTTAAACATTTGATTGAGTTTGCGATAGAACAACAACAAAAACGGATAAGGAAGAGGAGAATGAACTTTTTCCTTGCTCACACATTTGAAATGCACATAACTTAGCGAAGAATTGAGATAGAGTCTCCCGAGAGAAGTGCTAATGTTCCACTTGGCGTATGAGTAATGTCTCGTATGTGGGGGAAAACTGGTTTGCAAAGGTTTAATGCGGAAAATATCACAGTTCAAGCGATTCGATGGCGTCCCAAGTCAAGCTGAAGGTCTTTGGGTTGGACTATTTTCGTATTTTCGTAGCTATCCAATTACCCTGTCAGAGCAAAAACAATAACAACATCAGGGGAGGAGCAGGCCCGCAAACAGAGCCCTTAACTAATGCACAATGCATCCGACTCTCTCCCTCTCCTTCCTCGCTCGCTTTGTAAAAGTCAAACTATCAATTACAATTATGTGCGCAAACGAGACAACAATGCAATGGCAAATAGATACTCGATACTCACAGATACATCCAGTTACTCGCTCAGATAGATACTGCCAACAGCAATAACAAAACAGCAGCAAACAATTAGCCAGAAGTCAGCAGAGCACAAAGCCTTAAACTCAAACTAAATCGAAAAGAGCGAGCGGAAGGGAGCGATGCCAGAGAGAGAGAGACTGCTAGTGCCCGGACTCATGTGCCAATTTTGAAAAACGAGATACTTAGATACAATGGGAAGACGAGGGCTTTGGGGGCTTCAGGGTTCAATATGGCTTGACCCAAGCCTCAGAACCCCCAGCCAAATTGAGAGCTGCAACTCGGTCCCAAGATGACTAAGCGGGTCAGTCGAGAATCGTTCTGCGAGGAAAGTTTATTAGTTCGATAAGTCAGCAGAGCAAATCATTTATGGGCCAATATTTATAGAAATATTGTGTAATAAACAATATCGTTTAATGAAAGAATACTGTTATAACCTTTTAAATTTATTTATTGCGGAAGTTTTCTCTTAAAAGGTGCACATTTCAAAGCAATACATCCTTTATGCACGCAACGACTACCGCAAGTCGAAAAAGAATTTTTAAAAAATAGATATTCGTCAGTTTACGATTTCAATGTAATCCCCATGGAGCTGCATTCGCCCATTCCCTTTGTCGCATTAAAGGAAAAATCATTTTCCGTCGTTTGCGATGTAAAGAACATTGCCCTTTGTTTGATAAATACTCTGTAACCTTCGGTGCTGGGCGAAACCAATAGCTTTTCTTGTTTTTGTTCAATATTATTAACAAGCAAGCTCAACAAGACCTGTCGGGGGCAAGGGGACGGCCGCGGGGGGAGAGAGAGAAGGATAGGTAACAACAATTACGCTTCAGTGCATCTTTAAGATATTGTATCTACAGAATGCATGTGCCGCCTGTGGGCTGTATCTATATCTGCGGAGCTTTTGTGTGAGTACTCTCTCTCTCTTTGTGTACGTATTTAGATAGCTTTTGCGTGTAGGAGAAACTCGTACACGGTAGATGCAGTTGTATCTGCTGTGCCAGCTATAGCTACATATATCTGACGCCGGACGAAACGCAGATGCATCCGCAGGCCAGACTATGCAAACGACAGACAGCAGAATGTTGCAACTTCACCTCCCCCCGTTTTGCACTGATAAGATAAGAGCGGCTGACACTCGCCCCCCTCCAGCCGTCTAAAAAACATTGACAACTTTTCTATTAACGGCCGGCCCGCTCGACGAATGCGAAAGGCAACGGCAAAGGCAATGTATCTCTCGGTTCGTTTTGTATCTACACAAAGAAATCTTGCTCAGATCTGGGTGGAGAAGCGCTGGAGAGGCTGTGTAAAATGCAATGAGGCGGCACAGCGCTGCTACAAAAGTCTGCAATTGATTGCAGCAAAAGTTAAGTAGATTATGATGGAAAAGTTTCTGACACAGGCCAGGCAAGGAGACGAACCTCTCTCGGCCATGATACGAGTTTTTGCTACTGGATAACCACCAGCTGCACGGGCCGGGAAAACTTTTCTTAAGCCCGAAAAAACAGGCAGAGAAGTTGCAGGAATAACTAGTTTTTCCCTTGCCAGAGAAAGATGAGTTTTCCACAATTTCTCTAATACTTATTTGTCAGCCATCAAACTTATACGCTGCTCTTTAGAGCCGCTCCCGAACCGACCGCAATTCAAACTGATTGAGAGGGAGTCAGAAGTCCGCAGTGCAAAATAAGCGACTTCCTCTCTCTCGGCCGGAAATTATTAACTATTCTTGGGCGCGCCTTGGGTCCAAAAACCTGATTGTTCAAATATTGATTGTGCCAGTTATTGTATCAAGTTTGTAGTGGCAATCCAAATATTGATATAGATCAGAGTTCCGAAGACGTATAAGTAAAAACAAGGTCTGCTTATGCTGCGCTATTTGCGAAAGTAATAAATATCTTGCACAGTTGATATTATCGATCTTGTCCCTATTAAAGCAATCCCAAAGTGTGTTTCTTCCTCTTTATCTCAACACCACTCATGTTCCACTGATTAATCCTAATTTGTTGATGGCTAAATCGCTTGCTAGCCAACTAGACTGATGAATGCCGTAATTACTGAAACATCTGCTACTGGAAAAAGTTCATTCCGAGAAATCTATTCACAGCCAGACATTTTATGGGCGGGAAAAATCTTACTCGAAATGGGAGATGCCTTCAAAATTCGTTGGCACAAAATTCAATGCATGGACACGTACCTGAAACGAGAGGAACAGAGAATATAATGAATATACGTTTTAAAGCAAGTGGAAAACAAAATAGTTTTAAATCATTCAAGTAAATAAATCAGAATCTCCACCGGAAACATTTGCATATGGAATTTACTCAGGCACAAACTTCCAATTTACTAGTAACTCAAGCAGAGTAAATAATTTTAGGACGGGAAACTAAATGAGCTAGGGAAAGTATCTAGAGGGTAAACAAACTTGGCCGCTAAAAGATGAATTTATTGGATTTTTCCTCTTGCGGCTGTGTTACTTTGGCAACCAGCTGTTGGAAAACACATTTGGAATGTTTAGATTAGACCAGGAAACGGAAAATTACTCCTCGGTCACTGCAGACAGTGCGTATCTTTAGGAAAATATGGCTTTTTAGTTTAAAAACCTCACTAGTTTTACTTCTTAAATCGAATTCATAATGCAAATAAGATATCCGATCTAATCTTTTGTTTCACGCTTTGGCCTATTAGCACAAGGAAGCTGTCAGGTGGCGTTTAGGATAAGTCCGGTTGGTCTCCATGCTGGTTTTATTGAACCGGTACTACATGTACCCTTGACTTGGATTTAAAGACTGGGTGTATGCTTTCCTAAACGGCGATTCGCACGCATATTAAGCGAATTATGACGATATGGCATAATCTATTGTTGTCTCATAGTCAGGTGCTCAACTTAGCCTAGTCTCTTATGGGTTTTAATAATTGTGACGTCACGGCGACTTCGAAACGGAACTGGTACTGCTAACCCCTAAACGCACAGATGTTAAAAGCTAAAGTAAACCAGCTCAGCAGGTAGCTAGTCAGTCAGTCAGTTAGTCAGTCAGTCAGTCAGTCAGCCAGCCAGTCAGTCAGTGTATCTATCATTTGGTCAAGTGGGGCAGCAACGGCTAATCAAAGACAACTCCAAAAATTAAAACCGGACACAACTTTGTCTGGGCCTTCTTAATTGCCTGGACAAACTTTTATTTGGTAGCTCGCATGTCAGGCATAAATAGAGAATTATGGAGGAGAAATGCTCGGAACGCATATGGGTCAGCTTGAGAATGCGAGAGGGAAATAAACAACATATAGGCAGAAATGATGTGCACATAATCCGGGTATATAAAATAATAATTAAAAAATCGCATGTCTGACAGAATTTTTGACAAATTGTTGCCCCCGCGCACAATCCAAAAGTTAATGAACTTGCCTGAGGAAAAGAGCGAAAATCCCAAGAGCTAATGATAATGCCATAACACACAGAGCACACATTTTCAGCTACAGATACAGATACAGATACAGCCGCGTTGAGTATATGAAAAAATAGCGCGTGCTGCCCCGCGCATAAAAAGATTTATCATCTAAAACTGTCCGACTGACTATGAATGAAAATGCCGACACATAAACAAAGGCAAAACCAACAACTGTGGCACACACACCCATTTAGTTTACTTGATCAAAAGCGAAAAAGCAACAGCGAAAAAAAAACATTTAAAACCAAATAAACAGAAACAGAAGGCGTTTTTAGAGAGCCATCATAATTGTTTATCAAACACAAAGCTGGAGAGCATTTCCACACCGAGCGCGAGCGTAAATTAGAGCTTCTCGCGCTATGCGTCACGTTTAAAACAATTAATTGCCGGACAAATTGTTTACACGAATCAGCGAAAACACCATTTGCCAAAACTGAAAAACGGTAAGACTACCATCAGAAAGCTAATTTAAAAGCGCACGGAAAAGCGGTAAAAAGTATGGAAGATTCGTGCAAATATTTAACCAATTCAGAAATGATCTTATCAGTTTGTGAATGACATATAGTAAGTGTTTTTGCCTGGTAATCCCTTCTAAAAAACACCGAAACATTTGTTCAAAAAAGGTGATCACTTTTATAGCATTTTAAAATATTTTCAATGTATTCCCAAAGAGAACATGTTACATTTTTGAAGTGATCTTTAAAGTTTATGAATATATTAACCCAGTCACAATATTATACCTCATGCAAAAGGCTTCCAGATGTTACAACTGAGGATACTTAAAAACAGCTTTTCAATGTAGGCCTTCGCAGCTCGGTAATTTTTCAATTTGCAGGGAAAAAATTGAAAAATTGTAGGTTTTTCTGGAGAGCATCTAAAATTATGGGCCACCTATGTTATATTTTCCGTTAGAAAAGGGAGTGTTAGTAAGTCGCCACAAACTAAAGCCCCTGCATAACTAAATTCCATTCCAAGTCAATCATCCGCAATCTCTGATACGCTTCCATTATTACGAGCTACGAGTATTAATCATCAAATTGCCTTAATAATCCCATACGCCCCGCAATTGAAATGCTCTCCCCGACTTTCCTCGGGCCCCTTCTGTATTTTCTCCTGCTCTCCTCGTTGAAAGCATTTATAGGCAAGCCCACACATTGCAGGCAGTTTAACTCAATAAAAATGTTTTTATTTTTATCGCGCTTTTGTGTATTTTTTGATCAGCTTTTGTATAGAAATTTGCGAACAAGATATTCTCTGTCTCTCGCCTGATTTGCATAAACAGGTCGATGTCGACCCGTTTAGAATTGCTCGAATAGCCGACGTTCCACAAGGCGTATCTTTAAGATACATATATTAGGTGCGAGCGGAATTGATATGTTGACATTTGGCTTCGGGGTAACAATGCAGTTTACAGTTGCTAATGATTTCGAGCTGGCAAAGTAAAAAGCATCCAAGCAATGTGACTCCGACAAATTGGGCAATTTTTGCAGCCGTTTCTTGGGAAAGAAAAATCTTTTTGCTTTGGCCAAATATAGCGAGCGACGACACCAATATGGGCAAGTGGTTAAAGCCGCTTCGACGTCTTTGGAAAAATCAATGTTTATTGCAGTCTCTGTGGCTTGCCTTTTTGCGGTTCGCTATTTGGCTGTGTGGTAATTAGCAACAACAAGGCTGGGACAGCTGCTGCGGCGAAAACGTTCCTAGAAATGGGCATGCCCATGATTGAGTAGATGGACGAATGTCTGGCCAGACACATGCCCCACGAGATGCGGCCTGGCAACTGAGAGATGCAGGCAGAGATGGCCAATTTCCGAATCTCCGAATGCGTTTTTAGATTGGCGAAAACGATTGCCTGGTTATCGGATGGAGTCCGACAAGATGCAATTTGGGCAACTGGCCCATGTGTACATTTTGCAACTGTCAACGGCATTGACGAAATATCAGCCATTTTCGGTCTTAATGTGCCCACCCAACTGGTTTTCCGCACTGCAGACACACATTTCGAGATGCAAATCAAACTGGTTGAAGCGATTGCGAGCATTTTTTCAGATTGACTAGATATCATTTTGAATTGATAAATACTTCCTTGACTACCCAGTGAAATCATACATTTCGGTAGAGGAGAAATGTATCCGGGATGCTTTCAAAGATAATTGCCAATAGTTTACGGCTGGCTACGTTGAGACTAGAGACAAGAAGACTATTTGGCAAAGAGCAACGGAAAATGTTAGATTAACATTAATATTAACAAATGCCATATATTGGTAAAATTGATAGCAAACAATACTAGATTGATTTTACATTCTTAAACTGGAGTTAGTTTCTAAGCCGTTCTCGTTTACCATCAGTTTAGAAGATTGACAGAAATCCTTCTGGTGGTTCCTCTTAGTGAGTAATGACTGTGCTATGTGCTTGCCATCTGCAGATATTGCGAACCAGCGAAATATGCTTGCATTTTCAGCTTTACCCTTCGCGTGCAATTATGGAGATTGATAGATACATTCCCTCCGAATCCAGATCCTTTTCCCACCTCCCCACTGCCTCATGCACGTCCCCCTCCCCCCCGCGTGCCGCCAAAGCAACTTCCTGCCACACAAGCTGCCCCAAGTCGCTCGAGTCCTTCACTCCTTTGACAAATCTGACAGCTGGCCCGAAAAAGAAACGAGCGTTTCTGTTCTCCAACCCCCAAAAGGAGCTCAACAACATAAAGCTTATGCTGGCAACAAAGGGGGATGAAGTGGAATGGGGAGGGTGAGGCGAGGTGGTTAGAGAGGCAGCAGTCATTATCAAAGCCCTTCAAGGTCTCTCAAGGCAAGCGTCTGTTTTACAGATTTTTATGTTCACGACACGCACACTCTCGAGTGGGGGTGGTCTCATATATTTTATGAAAATTAGGAGAACCTGACTGAGTGCTGGCCGGGAAGGGGGGCGAAGACGAGAAGTCGGAATGTGGCCATAAATAAATGGTCTCGTTTACGACTTTGGACATTAACCTGTTAAATTTCTAATGTGTGTGACGGGTCCTTGGTCTCCTTAGGCGCCCGGATCGTCAACGTTTTGCATATTTAAGCAGCCTCAGCAGCAACGGCTTGGATAATCTAACATACTAATGTGTGCGAATGCCCAGTCAGCCCCCCTCCCCTCCCTTCCGGCCGGCTCAGTTCCGAGTTCTCCGTTCCAGAGAGACCGGACCACAAAATCAATAATGATTACATTTGCCTTGCATATTTCACCAGCCAAGAGAGCGGACAAGAGTGGGCGGGTGGGTGGCTGGGTGGGTTAAATGACATTTGGTGGCATACGCCAATTGGTTGGCAGGTCAGGTGGTGCTCCTCCACCGCGCCACCACATCCCTCGGTGGAGAGTGTGAAAAGACAAAAGCCAAGAGACGGAAAAGCGGTTAAGTGGCGAGGTAGCAGCAGCACCACCAGCCAAAAGCCCTTACGGAAAGAGCCTATGCCTATGCCCACTTCTGAACAACAGGGCGGCCTCGATATGGCAAGTCTTTGCCAGGAGAATGGAATGGAATGTACTAGGGTATTCTTGCAGCAGCACGGAAAACATACATTTGATGGACCAAAGCCATTAAGACAACTCCTTCGAATCATCGTTTCAACGCAATGATTTATGGCAGTGATTCTGGTTGGGTCTTTAAATTACTCTCTGGCGGGCAGATAAGGAAAATTAATATACAGTTCTGTCCGGACTCTAAAATACCAAGTAGATATATTGGTAAAGAGGTAAGTGCAATAAAACGCCGTCAACAATTCTGTAAAACAAACGCTATAATTGCTCAATTACTGGATAAAGACTTTAAAAACGTTAATGGCACCGATTACCAATAGTAAAGAAGCCGGAATGGCCAATTATATTTATACATATATATATTTATACTCTGAATTCAAGTAGTAACAACGTAATCAAACACTAACTGCTTATTATTTTTATTTTCTATAAGGAGCATGTACATACATCGCGAATTCTTTAGAGACCTTTTTGAAATTTTTAGATTTTTTCGAAATAAGAGGTAAGAAGAATGATCCTCACCTTAACATAGACATTTTATATTACGGTACCGATAAGTACTGAATGTCATAAACTAATTACACAAAGGGATCGTCTAAACCGACAAAATCAGTGCTTTGTGCAGGTATGCAACTACAGAACAGTATCTTTAGTGAGCAAATCTAAGCCAAATCACCCAATACTTGAGATCGATCTGAGATACGGTAAATGCCAAGAAGTTCCCGCACCGGGGCCCCACTGTACCCCAACTGTAGCCACCACCAAACGGGTTGAGTGCCTGGCTCTGGTGGGGCTTCGAAGCAAAAGAAATGCACTGCACTGGCACCAGAAGCAGCGGAAGGCAGAAGATGCAGGCGAAGAGGAACGAAATAAGTGGCGCGCAGGGTCAACGATAAAAGGCGGTGCAGGGGGAGTGGCAGAGTGGGCGAGGGGGAGTGGCGGGCAGGAAGGCGACGCCACTCAATGCAGTCAACGGCCTACGGACTGCGGAGTGCAGAATGCAGACTGCTGACTGCATACTGCAGCGACTTAGCCGCGATGGGTATGGGTCCTAGCCAACCAGTTAGAAAATGCAGGCGGGCCGGAGCAAGAAAGTGCAACAAAGTACAGACCTCAATCTGCAGTTCAGCCGACGCACTCACAGATACCCACTCACACAGGCGCAGGCTGCCGCCCCACCACCCACCGCCCCTTCCGCCCGCCCGACAGGTTGAAATCCAACGCAGCAGAACGAACGAACGAGCGAAGCGACTGGGGAAAAGTAAATGGAAAACGGCGAGGAAAATGCACACAACAAAAGCGAAGCGCTGATGACGTTGACGACGAAGACGACGGCGACAAAGCGATTGCACAAAACAGGCCGAGTGCGAAAAAATTGCAGAGGAGGTGGAAACACATGCCCAAAAGGAAAATGCAACAAAAGCGTAAAGCGAAGCAGTCAAAAGCCGTGGAGCCGGAGAAAAGCGCGGAGAAAGGGGCTGCGGCATGGGAAAACTGGCTGGGAGCGAGCCAAACAAGAAGTTGGGATTCCTGCTTGTGTATCTGCGACTTTTGCAAAATCTACGCGTTGTTCTCCTGAATATTTTCAAACAAAATTGAGCCTTGTGATAAAACATCTTTGTAAGCATACTTATCGCAGTAATATTACATTTGTTGGTATAAATTACCTACTCATCACAGTAATATTAAATTTGTTGGTACACATAAACTGCCTTTAATGATATTTGGTATTTATTAAGTACTGACTGGCTTTATGATCTATTTATTTAATAAAACTCTTCAAACTTTAAAAATCTTTAAAATCAACAATTTACTTTAACCAATGGCCCCTGTATTAATCTAAAACGTGCTAAACATATCATTCCACACCATATCGCTAAACGAATTTTATAATACAAACTTTTACTTTCCAGTTAGTCGGTTCTTTTATTTAAATGAAAACGAAATTCTTGCGAAATACTAGTTAATTTTGCTTATATACCTTCAAAGTGAACTTCGGTTAAGTAATGGTTCAGCTGATGTCGTGTAATGCCATAAAATGTGATTTCAGCACTAATTGGTGGCTATGAATAACCGAATGAAATAATTGCACTGAACTGAGCTCCGTAAAGTTCCTCCCCCCGTATTCGTAAATATAGTAAATGATATTCCCCCAACAATAATAAAGAAAACATGAGGGTGGGGAATGTTTGGGTAGGGCGCTGCACTGAAACGAAAAGTTAGCTAAAGCTAATATCAAAACTGATTAAATTAACATTTAAGATCGACATTTATTAGTCTTGGTTAAACTTGATTAGTAGCTTAGATCAATAAAATTGTTTTTGAATGAGCGATGAAGAAGAAACTGATTTAATTTTTATAAGAGTTTGAATATTTAAAAACCAATCAATTTAAGCATATCGAATAACTTATTTTTATTGAGACAAATGCGTTAGTTAAACATCAAATTTCATAAATTCCTGTATAGACTAGAATATTTTTAAAAAATTATAATTTTTATATTGTGTATTCTTAAAAGTACCGAATCTCAAATGCGGAGCATTCTGTTGTAACAACATTTCTAGATTTAATCGAAGTAAAACCCGTTTTAAATTTAGACTATGTCCAAAAGTTTATCTTTTCAATTTTATATCTGTCAAAATACACATGCACTTATGATAATCAATCACACACAACCGCGAAACTAATTTAGAACACAGTTCACCGACTTCGAGTTATTCAAGTTAGGTTTTGGAACGCATAGTTCTCAGTGTAAGACAGATTCAAATCCGTTTTCAAGTGCAGCGAGGCGACGACGACGGTTTCGCCTTCGAAAGTAATCACAATTGAGTTTCCCCAGCTGCAGGCAGCAACAAAAATAACAATGAAAACAGCAAAGCTGCGAAAGTTTCCCCGGGATGAATTTGTTGCCTTGGCAGGTTCTGATAAGACTTATATTTCGTATATATACAAATGTATCAAAAAGGAGCCCTGGCAACGCCTTTTTTGCGAGCCAAACATTTGACGATGCGGAAGTGATTACACAGCACAGAAAAATAAGGGGAAAAAGGGCAGGTTACCAAAATTGATTCTTTTAAGCCAGCCTTATTTGTATTGTGTGGCTAGGCGCCATCTGACTTTTCCATCGGAAAGTTTCGAAGTTAGGATAAATGAGTTCCTAATGATTTGAAATGAGTTTTTAGTACGTACTATTACTTGTAAGGATAAAAAGACAACAAAATACTCATTTAAAATTACAAAGCCGTGATTTATCATAATTAAAATATATTAGACACCTTTAAATTCTAAAAAAAACTATTACACTGAATTCTACTTTAAAATGTATTAAATCGAACACCAAAATTGCATGATCGGTTTATGTATATTCTTTACGTTAACGTTATCCACTAGAATAACAACTTTATCCACACACAAAAATAAAATACGACTGTGGGTATAAAAGCAGATATAGAATATAGACAAACTCAAAGGACATTATATTATAGAAAACACTGCAAAATTCAGGAGCACTTTTAATAAATCCAAAAATTCTAGAAAATAAAATCTTAGGGTTCTTAGGACAGATACAAGTCAAAGACATCCGACTTGATTGGTTTTCAAAACTAGATCTACTTATGAAGTGACGAATGGAAAATTTTGAACAGAAAGCTTTTGATTTGAGATCGCAAACGGTATAAGAACAGTCGTAAAGTCTCTCCCAGTAATATTCTTCATCATATTTGAAACATGTATAATTTTAAGCATCGGAACTGCGATTTTCTTGCAATACAAACATCAGACCGAAATCATAATACCCTTTGCAGGGGATAAAAGATATTCCATATTTACGATAGGTCAAAAATCAGAACTAGCTTTAGCTGGTCAAGAATATACCGAAAACAAGTACAGGGGGTCCTGTGGGGTTAACAAGCCAGAAGAATCAACAAAGAAGCGAGGCGAAGGAAAACGCGCGCTTTGCTCGAGCCGCTGCCCACTCCAATTAGAATTTTTAAGTCCAACTGGGCGGCGCTTTGCAACACTGCCCGACGCCACTCGCACACACACCGCACGCACACCAGTGCAGCCAGAGCCAGTTTGTCTGGCAATTGAACAATTGAGCGAGAAGAGCGACTTGCGCCGAGAGCGCGAGAGAGTGGGAGAGAAAGACGCGCGGTTTTTGCCAAGGGTATAGAGAGCATATTGGGACTGGTTTTTGATTTGGGTTTTCGGGCAGCAAACTGCAGAGGCAGAACTCGTCAGGGAAATGGGAGTGAAATGTTTGTGCCCCCTTTGGGCCGGAGGAATAGGGGTGGCTTTCGGCACCAAAACAAAGCTGGCCCATCACATTCCGTCCTGCGGACCTACAGGGTATCACGGCGAATGCAGGCCCAAAAGGGAGTCGGCAATGACAACAAAGAGCGGAGAACGCGAGAAGGCAAATAGGAAAAATAACGACGGAACGACGGAGGAGAACAAAAATCAATTTGAGTGGATGTGGATGCTGGACTTATTTTGTTCGCTGCTCCTCGCCTCTTCCTCTTCCTTTTTGCAAAGTTTAAAAAGCTGTATGCAGTACACACACACACGCACACAAGCAACGCGGGGAGACACAGACAGCAACACGCGACGGCTTTTTTCGCCGGTTGGGGTAAAAGCAACTACTACTAAGCAGAGAAAATGCAAATCGCCGAGAGAACGCTTTAATTATGCCTAATTCGTTGTTAATCAAACACAAAACACCGCTTGGCCGTTAAAAAGCAGGGCCCATAAAGTTGGAATTGGAGTAGGGGAAGCTCACGTTTTTGCTGTAGATGTAGATCGGAATCGGTATCGGGTTTGGGTTATTGCCGGATTGTTATTTCACGTTTGTTAACAATTCTGCGCTGCTTTGTTTGCCTCACTCCGTTCGCTGCGCACACTTTAGATTTGCATTGGCAATGCGACAACTAAACTTCGATATTTCGCTCGTTACTCTTGCAGTTACTCCTACACACCGTGAACTTGGAACTTGGCTGGATCTTAGGCCCGATTTTTCTGAGATATATTCTTAGCTCTGCGAGACTTTAGAGACTTTGCCTTGCGCGACACAGAACCGAACACCACCATTAATTTTCGCCGAATGAACGTTCAAAGCAGAGGCGGCCAAAGCAGAGGCGAAGCGATACACCGATGAACAACGGAGCAGGCGACGGGGTGGGAGCGGGCGTGTTTTGCGCTCAGAGCGCGAGAGAGTGAGCGAAATTCTGTACTTTTAATGAACAGGGGGGGGTGGGAACGGGAATGCTTTGCTCTCAGAGCGCGAGAGTGAGCCCGATATACCAGGGAAATTCTGGTACTTTGCCACTGCCTCGGTATTTTTCTTCTGCGCAGGCGCGGTCACACCGGAGCGTGGGTGCACTCAAACGGGGACTATGGTCGTCCCGCTCGCACCCACAGCCGAGTGAGTGAAACTCGGAGAGCGAGCCCTGAGTCTTTTCCCGCTCACCCAAGAGACCTTTCCACTCCACTCACTGTTAGACTTAACAGAAATTCTGATTTGATTTCCCGATCACTGCAGTTTCCCATTCGATAGTTCCAATCGGAAGAGTGAGTGAAAGTGGGTTAAATTCTAAACCCCTTTTTCTCCTTCGCACTCTGCTCGCAATTAATGAAAGGATTAAAATTGAGGCCAGCAACAACAAGCAAATGCAAATGTAATGAATTGCTTTTAAATTAAATTATGTAATTAATTTTACGCCGAAACGGCGACAAAACGACAAAGGATTACACAAATATTTTCAGTTCATTATAAATGAGCGAGCCACAATAATAACAACCGAATTCCAATTAGACACGACTGCGATGGGATTTAAGTGCTCCTGATTGGATTTTCCTGTTTTCGTTTCAGCGTCCCAAATGACCTTCAGGTGTGCAAAAACTGCAATCGAACATAGTTGAAAACTTCAGCAAGCCAAGGGAAAAGTAACGAATATCTTTATTTATCTGGTTGCTCATGTGAAAAATCTGGTTGGATATGGGCATATCCGCCAAATAGTAAACCAGGACCGAAAAAAATATTCATAGTCATCGTATTTTTTTTGTATTTACATAAATAAATTTAACAATAAATTTAATGCAGTGGACCCATAGCATATTTCATTTGTTTTGTTGAAGAAATTTCCCTGAAAACTGAAAAAAATTACTTTTTCCAAATTTACTTTCTTTTAAAGCCATTTTGATGTTTAATTATTTCGCAAGAAAAACATATCAATTGTACTTATTTCAATAAAAAACAAATGGAGATATTTCCTTGGGAAAAGACTCGATAGAAAGCTACATGAATCCACTTTAAAGGTAAAGTGATTGCTTTAGAATATTCCATCCCAATTCGCAGATTTTTGCATTTTACTAGATTAAGCCCAAGTCATCTTACATTTTGAGTACGTTTGCGACCGCTTTTTTTTGCCAATATTATGAAAATGATAGCTCAATAAACCCCATCATTTACACTAAACAAAGATCTAACAATATGCTATCGAAAAAAACTTTTATTTTCTTTTTTTATTTCCACTAAGTGTGTACGCGACCCTTGGAAATGCCCATATGCTATTGAACATTCATCTTTAACTGAACGAAAGATTTCCAAATTGATCCATAAACTTATCCAGACACGAAAGTTGAGCATAATGACAATATAATAAAAAGGAGCGTCGGCACCCTGGCGATCTTTGTGCACGAGGACGTCATCGTACCCGTGTCTTAAAACAATAATGTAGAACTGTCACTGTTATTATTATTATTTCTGTTGTTTCATGTTATTTTTTCCTTTGTTATTTCCATGCGTTTTATAGACATTAGGTTGGCTGATCAACGCTTAAATAAATATTAACACAAAAAAAAAACTTAATATACTATAATATCTTTTAAAGTGGAATTTTCATTTATCATATGTTTAAGTGTATATTTTATAATGGTTTATTTATAAAATATTGGCAAAGAGATTTTTGAACAATTCTTAGTTTTGTTTGGGCAAACTTTACGAATCAAAAAATTTTTGTATTCTAGCCGAGGAAAAAACTTTAAAAAGTAGACTTTCATAAAAATTCTACATTTCCATTGATGCCAAAAAGTACATTAAGTAGGTTCAAATTATGAGTAGATTTAACTTTTGTTTCGTCAACATCATTGGTTAGGATCACTGGCCGGGTCGAACTAGCCATGTCCGTCTATCCGTCTGTCTGTCCGTAGGTATGAGCGCTGAGATATCGGAAACTATAAAATTTGCAAAGTTCGGACTAGGCATGCAGATTCTTGACGTTCTTGCGCTGCGCCCACTAACTCTCACAGCACTAAAAACTGACTAAATTTTTTTATTTTTTTCAATTTTGTAAACATCTGATTATCAATACCCATATACATATGTATGTACAAGCCAAAAATTGATTAACCCGGACCCATAAACAATTCAATAATAAAGTATCAAATCTAGGATGCAGCCGATTTGCTCCATACATATATCCGTCTCCCTCGCACTCCACTTAGCTGAGTAATGGGTATCTAAAAGTCTTAACTTTTCTTTATATCTTGAGTTTTGGTTGGATATATCAATAAGTAAGATTTGGTCTACCAGGACCCCATAACAAAATAAAATTTAAGTGAAGAAAAAAAAATGTTAAAGGAACAGCATTCTAATTAAAGATTTTATCAGATTATCCATATATAAAGAATTTAAAACCCCTTTTAAAAATAAATTTAGAGCTGGTAGTTTGACAATCATTTTTTTTATTCAAACCGCCAGGACCTCAAAACAAAATAAAATTTGAGGATTATCGACATATCAACAACTTAAAACCTCTTTTAAAAATA
The DNA here is from genome assembly GCF_043229965.1 of Drosophila suzukii. Taxonomy (NCBI): domain Eukaryota; kingdom Metazoa; phylum Arthropoda; class Insecta; order Diptera; family Drosophilidae; genus Drosophila; species Drosophila suzukii. The sequence goes on along the minus strand of NC_092082.1, from coordinate 24,779,362 downwards.
TTTGTTGAACTGCTTATTTGAGAATTATTTTTTTTTTTTTAAGCCGCATCTGTGTAGATATAGACCATTAGTTCGTATCCCAATCTGAAAACATTTTTATTAATCGCAAAAAATTATTATTTTATTTGTTACAAAAACAATAAAGTTAAGTCGATTTTACTATTAATTAGCGAGTGATCCCTCTAGTATGTGTTCGCACTAGATAATTACTAATACTATTTTATTATGCTGAAAATAACAGTTCAAACCATCTGGCTTCTAACGATTGAATTTTTGTGGATTATACGGCTTAATAAAATTCTACGAATAACGTAAGACTTCCCAATTGTCCAGTAAAATAGTTATTATGCAGATAAAATGTTTACTTTACTGAAAGAACAACATTATCAAGTAAAATAAATAGTTTTGTAATGGTTTTAGTTGGGATTTAACTATTTAGCGGTCCAAAAAGCAAAACAATAACTGGTCAAATCTTCATTTGTTTAGGTTTAAGCGTTTGTCATAAAAATAAACAGTTTTCTACAAAAAAAACTGCGGTTACAAAGCTTTATTTACTTGTTTTGAGAATTTTTTACATTTGAATTTAATGGCGATTTTTATCCTGCATTTATTTGTTTGGAATGTGAATGTGCGCTGCACGCAACACATGACTAACTTGAACAACAAACACAAAGGTAAAGTCAATTAATTGATTCAAAATAAGAGGAAGCGGCGGAAAAACAACTGCAAAAAACGGCAGAAAAAGTGGGCGCTGTGAAAGTGCACAAAAAACACACGGACATTGGTCGGCGGTGGGCGTGGCACTGCATTCGAATACGGCAGCCAACTTTCGTTTGAGGCCTTTGTCCGTGTGGGTTGTGTAAAAACGATAAGTGCAAAATTTAATTAAATTTCATTTCAGGCGCAAAAACCCTAGAGAAGAGCATCGCGCAGAGCTCGCACTGAAGTCCGCTACAAGCGAAATGCATTAAGCCCACGAGTTTTAATTAAATTATTATTAATCTCATTTGACTGCGTGCGTGTGTGTGGGTTAAGTCCGTCCGCACCTGACTCCGCCTGATAAAAAAGCGAGAAATTAAGTTTCATAAATAAACAAACCGAAATGGAGGAAAATCAAGTGGCAAAAAGTTTGACATGTCCCACAAAATATTCCTATCTGGGCCAAAAAGTTAACTGCCTGTGGTTGGCGGTTAGTGGGCGGTGGGAGGTAGGCGGTGGGTGGAGTGGTGGTAAAAGCTGCCGAACAGTTTGACAGGCAAAATTGGGTCGTCTGAATTTTGAATGAACTCTAATTGTCCTGAAATGCGGCTAAAATTGTCAATATAACCGATTGCCACCGATTGAGGGCCTGCCCACACCGCCCGCTTATCAACTGCACAATCCACTGATTATCGATTCGGATTATGCAAATCGTCATTAGTCAGCTCCATAATCAATTTCCCTTCGCATTGACTAAATACTTCTTTGGAAATAACTTGTATGGGGTGCATAAAGCTTCTTGCAGGTGTACCGAAAATGGAAACTTCAATGAAAGGCAAAAAGATTCTTGTTTTTAAAATTCTACAAAACCACTAAATTAAATATTTCCCTATTTTGAAATGTTTAAATTTCTTTAAAGTTATATCTAGTTGTAAGCAAAAACAAGGCTTACCCTAGTTTATATTGGATACACAGAGATAAATATTCAAGTAATTTGTTCTTGAATTAAGAACATTCGTTCTTAAAAACCGTGTTAGTATATTTTGGTATCAATGTTCTTAATATTAGAAGGAAAGTTAAAAACAAGATATTGATAACTATTAGTTTATTTGTTGAGGTATGATATGATGTTAAACAAAAGGAAAACGTTTTCAACTTCAAAAACGTCGATCTATTTTTAAGAACATTTTCAACTAAAAAGAGAACGTCAGAATTTTCTCTGTGTACATTAAAAAAAGCTATGTGACAACTGGACTATTTTCTTATAACTCTATTAACAAAGGTGTAGAGGTCGTAACTCAACAAAAATTTATTCAGAATTTACCGACTTAAATAAAATTAATTTTGTTATGGTTTAATTATATATATCGAAGCTAAGTAAAGTATGAAAATCCGATGTATACACCACTTTGTGATTTAACCATTTTCGAATATATAAGTTCGATAGTATTGGTCAATCAGCAATAATCCATAAAGCCTTAATTATGAAACCCTGAAATTCTTCACAATATCCCTTATAATCAGAAATTCCACCCCACACTTGTTGAAAATACCACTGAGATGTATCCTTTCCCTACCAGCTCCTTCTCTCCCAGCATTTCAATTTACCTCAACCTCTCTGTGAATCATTCACCTTTCATAAGCTTTAAGTTCTTAGGAAACATTTAAATGTAAATCTATTTGAGTTGGCCTCTTTCAGTGGCTTAGTGGTTGCTAACTGAAATGGCCAAAGCAGGGCTCGAGCAGAAAACGGCAAGTTCATTTAACTAATAGCCAACAATTTATAACTAGCTTCAGCTGACCTCGTCCTCCGCCGCTGCAGAAAGCTGGCGACGACACACAACTAATGGCCTTTGCCCACCTGAACCGAACTCCCGCCCCCGCCCCCGATTCCCGGGCAGGAAAACTAATCCGCTTAATGTTTTGCCTATCTCCTAAAATATGACCAGCCCCGCCCAGGTCCTGCAGGATAGGACAGCCTCCGTATGCCGATTGTGTGTGTGCTGGAACTTCTTCTACTATTGATAAGGCAAAGGAAGTCCAGAAGGCATCGACTTAAACTCCTCGTCGGGACAACCGAGATAGAAAGAAAGTGCTGGGTAAAAATTTAAATAAAAGTGCTATGCAGTGCGTGAAGAAAAGTTTATCTGAAATAACTTAAACAGCCCCCAAAGACGGAGCATGTTGATAATGCGATAAGCAGTTCGTGATGCGAAATGATGAAATGAGGACCAGAGCCTACATGTGAGTCTGCTAATTAACTAAATTGAAGCAAAACTTTTGTCTCTGAGGCTCAAAAGGCACCGACTAAGGCTGCGGGAATGGGAAAACATTTGAACATTCTCGATACCCTCGATGGTGTCAGCACTTAGTTTTTACATACTTTACATACTTTTTAGGACATACTTAAAACAAAAATATAAAAGTCAAATTACTTTTTTAAAGAAACAACTTACGTGCTTTCAAAGCTGTCCTAATTTCTTTTAATCTGAAAAAAACACAAACGAATTATTAAAAAATGTATTCATTTGGTAATATTTTTTTATATTATTGCACTAGTCATAACTTGTAAATTAATGCCTGTAATCTCCTAATAAGTTTAATCTGTACTTCTTAACTTCCAAGAGCATATTTCTGAATCCAGACCGTCTGTAATCAAAAGGACCAAATCGTAGTATGTGTTATGGTATATTGGCAATTGTAAAGCCAAAAACTTATGCAGTAGACGGCTATGAGCTTTCGCCAATTAAAATTCCACCTCGAAATTTGAATAAGTCCTCCGTTTAAAGGTAAGGTAAGTAAGTATGGTAAGGCAATAATAAATATCTTAATTAAATTAAATTTTGGTTTATATTTATATTGCAAGTCTACTTTTATTTTTGATTTTTACGCTTTAAAGTTTTGATTAACGGTTATGTCACTCAAAGAATTTTGTTGAGCAAGACTTTTTGTTAATTTCATTGAAGTAAATGCCGTATAAAGCCATCGAATTTGAACTTTGTACTCTTCCAAATTGTTTTAAAATTCTTTGATATGCTTTTCCTACTCTCGTTATTTCTGATAGTACTTTTAAATTCAATAGTTATTGATTTTAGATGTTTTTTATTATTGCGTTATCATCCTGCGCAGATTCACGGGTTATTTTGGGGTTGAAGCAAAAGGCAACATAGAGATTGTTTAAAATGTTAGTTTTAAAGTTTTTTAAAGAACTAAAGGTAATGCGACACGACTTTACAAAGAACATAGTCATCCTAGAATTTATAAAATTGTAATTGGAGCGGTTTGCTTGATATTAATCTTTTAATCTTAAAATATAATTTTTCTTTATTTCAGAATACAATAAATCAGATTTAATCCAGTTTTCTTTTACAAAATATAATTGACAATAGTACTAACCACACTTCCTAGCCCATTCTCATCCGTAAATTATATTTTGAACAAATGTGTACACAACTTACCTCATCATTTTCTTGATTGACTACTAAGACCGTAACCCGCTAATCCAGCCCCAAATGTTCCCGCATTATGTGCTCCCAGACCGGCAAACCCAGTTCGGCTACCCCCTACCCCTAAAATGGACTACCCCCACACACACTCACCACATTAAAGCGAGCAGCTGCGAAATCGCTTATGAAGCTTTAAATGTGGCACGAAAAGCGCGACCCCGAAATTTCCGTTGCATACTTTGCTGCGCCCAGACTCACAGAGGTGTTTTCATACATATGCATGAATGTACTTTCAGGATGTATATCTGGGTGTACGAACGCTTCGCTCGCTTATTTAATTTGCCACAAAATTGTATACACATAGCCAAAAAATAAAACGAAAACAAAAAGTTGAAAAGGCTATGAAAGCAAATTAAAAACTTTTAGTCCGGAACTGAGCGAAGTCAAAACCCCAAGCGGAATACACCAGTAGTTTTTGTTGTGCCGACTCTTGCTTTGCAGCATTTAGGATATTTATATTGTGCTGCCGGTTAATGGAAATTTGTTGACTTGACACAACGGCTCAATAAACAACAGATTTAAACTACTAAAGATACATAGATACAAATGTAAATATGTCCAATGATGATTTATTTATTTAAACGTAACGAAGAAAAAGTACATAACAACTATAAAATATAAATTGTGAAAACGCATATAAGCTACAGCTTATTTATTTCTTCTGTGGTTACTGGCATAAAGTCCAAAACGAAATTTCGCTTAAAGAGGTCAAACCTTACGAATATATATATCTTTAAAAAATGGTATAAAGTATATAGAATACATATATATTAATACACAGTGGTGGATTCAGGACTTGGTTGTGGGAAAAATATAAAAAAAAAACAGAAAAAGTCTAAAAAATTTAATAATATATGTACATACTTTAATTGTAATACTCTATAAATTTTTTTTTGTTTTTACTTTTCAACCCGAGTGAGGGTATTTTCCCCCATAACCCCCCGTAAATCGGCGCATGTATATATATAACTGTTAAAAAAGGTTAACTCCAGTTTTTTCGTTAATTCAAATGACTATGAATTACAGCTGTCTTTTAAATGGTCCATTTAAGACAACAGTAATATACAATTTTGACCAACCCAAAGTTTATAATTTTAGTCACTAATATGGTTAAGCTGAAACCCTTAAGAAATAATCTGTCAAAATTATATTTTTTTAAAAGAAACATTTCCTTAAAAGTATATATAATCACAGACAAATTCATGAAATTATATCAGCAGAGGGGTCAGATTATTTGAATTTATTTATATTTATGTTATCGATTCATTTAACGTTCTTTTTCACCCACGATTTTTCATTTGATGAAATGATTTAATGAAATACGCATAGCATAAACACAATAACAGTTCATATTTTTTGACATTAGGCATTTTGAAATATGAAAACATTTTATTCCCCTTACAGAAAAAGAGCCTCATAGGTGTCTTATCCCAGTCCCAGTCAAAGTAACTATTTGAATTTCAGTGCGGTAACATTTAGTTTTCAAATTTGACTTCAGTTGTGCACAATCAATTGCGAAGTCAGCTCATGAATATTTATAAATCAGTTTCATATACATACCAGAAGCGAGTATGTGGCAAAGGCGCCTCGAATTGACCAGCCCACCTTGCCTCACGCCACCCCCTCCGATAAAAAGGAACCTCAAAAGCAAATTCAATTAACCCTACAGACCGTAGAGAGCATAAGCAAATACACTCAACCAATACAAATACGACGACCGAGACAGACAAACCGAACTCCCCTTCCGGCTGCCGGTTCCCCGCCCCTGGGAACTCCGTTTGGGCCTCCTCCGGACTAAGGCACGCGCCAACTACTACAAATCCTCCTCAGAGCCAGTGGCGCCCGGGACGCGGGGGGCTGACCAACCGCAAGGACACAAAGTAGCTAATTATCTCGCCTTAACCCCTTGCCAACAGCTTCCTGCTGTGTTTACTCAGCACACCACCCCTCTAAAGTTCTCCTGCAGCCTCATCGCACGTGGTTGGGAAACCGACCCAAAAAGCGGAAAGAAAGCTGGGGAAAATTGAATGCAAACCCGATATGTTTTTCACATTTGAATGGACAATGGCCAGCCGGACCGGAAAGGGGAACTTCAAAAAATAAATGCAAATGAAATGTGTCAAATACTGACACATGCCGCGCCTGAAACTGGAACTCTTGGGTTAGGTAAAAAGCGAAGGGGTGAGGTGTTGCAGGGATGCCCGAGGAAAGGAAACCCTGCCTGAAACAGGGATCTCGTCCGGGGAAGTGGGACTTTTCACAGCAATCACCGGCTGAATGAATATTTATCGATAACAAACCGAAAACACCCAACCCCGACCCCAAAGTCGAGCAGCCGAACTTCAATTCCATTTCCACTCAACATAACGTCAAACAAGCGAAATTGGGTGAGGAGTCGGGAGTTCTTGTTGGTTCTGGAGTAAGCCTTCCATCCTGCGAGCAGGAGGAAGCCCAAACACTGGCCAGACCTCCGTCTGCAATCTCGAACCGGGATGGATGGATGGATGGATGCCAGCTATTATTTGGACAGCACTCGTGGCGCGTACACGAAATGAACATGGCCAACTACATCGCAGGGTGTGCGGGTCTGATTTAGGAGGATTTCCACGTTGGCAAATGGCACGAGCCATTGAGCTAACGATCGAAGTTGTATCTCGCACGCATGTTTTGTATCTGCAACTCCAAGCGCAGCACTGAAAGAAGCTACTGATGAAAAGGCAGCAGTATGCAAAACTGCATTATACTGAACATATTTAAACATAAGTCCATTTTTACAAAAAAAAAGATTAGTTAAGGTTTAACTTAATTAATAATTTTTTGGAAAATACTTTTTTTCTGATTTTAGGTGATCTTAATTCTAAATATATTAAAGCAAATCTTTGCAAGGTCGTATGTTTTCATTTGGTTTGTCAACTGATTTGAGCTTTCTTTATTTTAAAGATTATTTTTTAAATATCTAAAAATTTTAATTATTTTTAAAAATGCGGGTCTGTTCTAGGAGGATTTTCACATTGGCAAATGGGCACGAGTCATTGAGAAAACGACCGAAATTGTATCTGGCACGCATGTTCCGTATCCGCAACTCCAAGCGCAACACTGAATAAAGCTACTCTGATGAAAAATAGTCATGTCATATGAAAAATAGTAGTATATTTAATTTTGTTATAATGATTTTAAGTATAATGGCTTTTTACAAAAAATTAGGGTTGATAAAGTTTCTACCCATTTGAGTGTTTTAGTCCTGGGAAGATCAAAAGATTTGCAAAGTCGTATGTGTTGAACTGGTTGTTCATCTGATTTCTGCTTTCTTTATTTCGATGTATATTTTTTGCAATATTTAAAAAATGTAATTATTCCATATTCCATAATTACATATTTTGAAGCATATTAATTGAAATCCAACGGTTTTAAAAAAAATAAAGAAATACGCTAAAATTAAAATTTTATATCAATAAAAAAAAATATAGTGATCGTAAGAATCAAAAACCCACGTGTCTTTCTCAAGAATGAAAAATGTGATTGGCCACAATTCAATGTTTATCATTTAATAAAAACATTTTATATATATGCTATTATTATTCAAGTAAATATTGTAAAATGATTTTTAATTGGAAAGTAATTAAGAGTCTTATTGTAAGACGCATGCTTAAACCCAAACTGGTTTTATTAAGGAGAAATTTAAAATTAAATTTATGGGATGAAGTACTTAAAAGAAATTATCTTATTTTATGAAATCTAAATCAAGTACTATTTCATCCCAGTGCACTAGTGCACACTTCGACAATCGAATCTGAAGTCCCGAGCGTTTAACGTCAAATAAAAACCAAGTAAATAATTTAGCAGCCAAGGCAGCCCAACGAAGTGCTCGATGCGAAGACGTAGGAAAACTTTAGCGTATTTATTTGCAATTTTCGCATTTTAAGCCGATAAAAGCGGGGCGGAGGGTGTGTGTTTGTATCCCGTGTGGGAGGGGTGCAGTTGGGCGGTTGGGCGTTCAGGGGTGGTGACCGTATAAAATGACAAGCGTTTGACACAAGCACCGGAATATCCGTCAGTGTGGCGACGAAGCGGACGACACGACGTCCTGCGGCCAGGAGCAGGAGCAACAGCAGGACAAGGGAGCCGGAGCCGGAGCTCCAGGAAAACGACAGGATGGCGATGATGAGGCCAGAGGGGGGCGGTGCAAGGGGGAAACCTAGAACTGTGTGTCCTGCGCGTGCAGTGTTTGCTAGCGTGTTACGGCCACATCCATAATACAAAAGGATGCTCCGGCCAAACCGAGCGAGCATCATTTCCCGATGCCATTTTTAGTTGTGTCTCTCGGTCTCCAACTGTGTGTCAACTATTCTAATAGTTCCCGCTTGAGCGGTGTGTGTGTGCAAGAGTGTGTGCGGGTGTGTGTGATTTACAGTTGCGCTGATTGCAAGGATAATGCCAAAGTACTCTCCGCTCTGGCAGGAAGTCTCCGGCGCGCTCTCGTTCTGGGCTCGCCAAGGAAGTCCCTGCCAAAGCGGATGTTAACTTAAAGGTATTAAGAAATTGAATCAAAGTGGAAATATTATAAGAAAAATACGTACTTCTATACCAGATAGGGAGCGGGAAAGTCCGTGCACCAAGAGAAATAAGTTTTTCAGATTTAATTCAATATTTACAATAATTGTTATTTAAATTAACTTAAAAGAAGGATTTAATTTGAGCAATGAAATATGTTTCCCAAGACCTCTATTGAAACTATAATCACTATTTAAAAGATTTAAATAGTGGACTAACTGACGAAATTTAAATTATTAATGTATACCATCACAAAATGGTATGGTATGTAAGGTATATATGTATTTCGTGACCTTTTTAAAATTACTATACGTAAATGTATGTGTCGTCGATTTGTGGTACTTGATTTCTTTATGTTTTTCAAAAGCGAGTTAAAAACTTAGGACCTTAGCCAAACTATGTCATGAGATTTTGACTTTTAACAGAACGCTTACTTTCTGGGCCGGTTGTTGATGAATATAATCAATATAAATATTTGAAAACGTTGCCAAACTAGTAAACTTAACTTTACAAATATCGAGTATTAAAAATAGGATATTCAAACCTAAGTAAACTTATTTTCCCTGAGTGCATTGGAGTCGTGCGACGGAAGGGCAGAAACTGGTAGAGAAGCAGTGGCGGATGCTGCAGTTGAATTTGCCGTTGCCTAAGTGCCGCTCCGACTTTGAACTATGACGTTGGCTTTTAGTGTATTAAGAAAATGTCAAAGGAGCTGGCAGCTCAGCCCCAGTCGAAGCTGTACCAGGTGGATGGCTGCGAATTCGGGGGGGCAGGGCCAGGGAACTAATACATAATAATGCAATTTCGCCAAGGACAACGGCAATGAGCAAGGCGGATTCATTTGGCTTAGGCCAAATGCCAGGCTGAATTTAAAATCTTAAACGAGAGAAAAGTAATTGAGAAAAGTGAAAAAGCTGAAATGAGGGGAAAATGCGGTGCTTACAGGATTATAATTTTCTGCAGCCATTCCGGGCATTCTGGTGAACAAAAGTGTACGCAGCATCACCGGCACTCAATAAACAGAATAAACAAAACAGAATATACATTTACCCAGCAAAACTCCATAAGCCCAACATAACAATTACGGCCATGTTGGAGCACATAAATGTTGTATAAGGCCCGAATCCCAGGGATCCCCGTCGCAGCATCCACCTGTTTGTACATATACACATAATTCAGCCACCTATGTATAACCACTGGCAGTCCCAAGTGTCCTGCCCTGCACTTAATCTCAATTTGATGCCTACATATACCCCGTAGTCGGGTAACGAGGGTGTACTAAAAAAATATTGTAGCAAGGCTATGAAAGCTTCTATCAGAACTTCTTCGTGTTTCTTTATAACATGTTTATATGGAATTTTCATTTCACTTTTTAGTAGAATAACAAAAAATGGTCTGCTATATTAAATATGTTTAGCTAGGTGCATCCAAAATAATTATTTACAATTACAATTTAACAGCATTGTTGAAGTCGCAGTAAAAACATGATAACAGGTATCTCGTATTCTACATATTTGCTCTCAGCACTCTTGGTTGTTTTATCATAGAATTTCATATGCATTTTTATTTTCGCAATTTATTACATAGCCCTACCAAACCATGGCGGTATATCCTGGCCCCTTCCTATAATCGTATATGCCATAAGCGTATTAACGCAATTCAATTTCGAGCCATTTTGCCTCCCTGTACAGGACAAAAAACCAACAATACCAACGATAGGAATAACTACAGCAATAAGAGTTGGCCGAAACAATGTAGATTGCGCCACCTGCGCATAGCCAGCGGATAAGAACGAAGCTTTCATGACCTTCAGCAAGTGGAAATATACCCACTTTAAAATAGATTCTAAGGTCCTTTTAATCAAAAACTGTGCTCTATCTTTAAAATAAAGAAAATTGTTTATTTCTAAAAAATCAACTGTAATCGATTTACCATCCAAAGTTCTCAACATCCTTTTATCAAGCACCCACATATTTCAAATCTCAAACTTTGCTTCTCTTTTACTTCGTCTTTTAAAAACAATAATGAAAGTTATATTACTAAATTTTTTAAAACCTTTAAAACTTGACTTGACTTATTGGCGTTTGGGGCATCGAAATGCCGCGCCGTTTCAAGTAGGGCATCAAACGGTAAACGTATTAACTTCCGTTCACTTTTATAGGCACAAGCAAACACACCCACACCCCAGCAGGGCACATTGCGGCACACATATGCCAAACTCAACTCGATGATGACCAAAGGACACGTATGGACACCGCCTCCTGGAAAACGAGGGGAAGAGCTCCGGCCCTAGGAGACCGGAGACCCGGCAGGACAGGTCTACATCGCGTGTTTGCCCTAGCTCATACATATGATGGGGCGAACAATTGGATGCTGGCAATGGGTTGCTGGGGGGGGTCGGTATTTTGTGGGGTTGCACGAGTATAACGACTGGCCGTACATGTCGCTTTTTGTTTACTCACTGTACAAAATTTACGGACTACCGAAAATCCTTTTTAGTAGTAACATTAAACTGCACAATACAATGTTCCAGAGTGTTGCCCTTAGCATTATAATTTGTTTTCATTATCAAAACCAACAGTTTTGTTTGGGAAACCATTGTGTTTCACAAATGCTACTTACAAAAAAAATACTTTTTAAGTAATTTTAAACAATAAAAATGTATCCCAACTTAAAAATAAAAAAGGGAGATGCAAGTGTATACCCCATTGCATAATAAAGATCCAGTGTTAACACAGTTCTAAAACAAAATACGTTAACGTTTTTTAAAAACCCGATTTTTCAGCAAAGGAACAAATACAATCTTGAGAGATAAATATAAAATAATAATGTTCAACAAAGTATAGATATACAAGACAAGTTATAGACGTACATCTTAACAAATTTTACCTCTACGAGTACTAGTAGCAGACCGTAACTAACGGGTACAAAAATTACTAAATGCTTTTGGTAAACTTCGCTTTAAGAATCGTTTTTGTCACTGTATCTAAGGTTGCTGCCTGACGCTGACAGTCAAGAGTCCGTTCAATTTTGCATGGCTACCTCCTTGGTCAACACATGGATGCCGACCTGTACGTGCAGGGCTGCCAGGCTTGCACTTTGTTTTTCCCTTTGCCTGATTCTGAGTCCCTGTCCTCGGATCACCGTCCTTTTTTATGGGTCACCAGAGCGAGTGCCCACGGACAAAGCGGAATGAAAATATTTGTCTGTTGTGCGTTAGACATTTTCGATTGTGTAAGAATCGGATTGGACGATTTGGAATGATGCGGATTTTGAATATGTGCTTGAAAGGGTAAGCACTGAGTGGCGTCGGTGTGTCTTGACCGAAGAATAGGGAAGGTTGACAGGTGTTTGACAGGCAGGAGTTCCATTATGACACTTTTATTTTATCGCAGCTACTCATAGAAACCCCCTTCATTTCTGTTCTGTTGTTTAGGTAAGTTGCAAAAAAATGTAATACGTCAAGTAAAACACTTCCGACCCAAAATGTTAGCAGTGATTTTAGAACCATCACTGGGAGTTGGGTATAATCAGACAGAAACACTCGAATCTTTGTTGTTCGAGAACAATGACCAAATATAAAAGTATAGAAGGTAATTGTAAATAACTCTTAAAAGCAGTCACACATTGCCTAGAAAAAGTCTGTTGCTTTATATTTATAACCGTTACTCGTACACTCACGGAAAAACACCGTGCTAAAAACAAGTACAAACAGCCATGATTTAAGAAAAATTGCATGGTTACCATTTAAGATCGTTCGTGCTCAAAAAATTCTCATATTGAGTACTTTTTGGAATTTTAATGTCTGCCAACTCTAATAATTCCCAATTGTTTATTCTGAAAGTACTCGGTATATAAGGCCCATAAATTAGACAGTGTTAATACAAGCAAGTCGTAAGTAAACTTAAAGTATTAATATTATTTATATTTATCTCGTTTATTTCGTTTAGCATAAAATAAAAACTCAATTTAATTTCTTAATATTTTTATATTGATTTAAGAATTATGCATCCTTAAATCATGCCTGCAACTTTCTTACTTTATTATCAAATCGTTCTCGTTCTTGTTTGTCATGCCTGCAACTTTCTTACTTTATTATCAAATCGTTCTTGTTTTTAGTCCAAATATGACTTGATTTAAGAATTATTCATACTTGATTGAAGACCGAAAGGTTCTTAAATCTAGTATGATCGGCCTTGAAAATTCGTGCTCGAATCTGTATTTTCCATGCTTGGCGAAGTTTTTACACCGAAAATGAGTGTAGAGAAAAGGGTATACTAGATTCGTAGGAAAGTGTGTAACAGGTAGAAGGAAGCGTTTCCGACTCCATAAAGTATATGTACATATTCTTGATCAGGATCACTAGCCGAGTCGATCTAGACATGTCCGTCTTTCCGTCTGTCTGTCCGTCCGGATGAACGCTAAGATCTCGGAAACTATACGAGCTAGGCTATTGGGATTTGGCATGCACATTCCAGGGCTTCTAACGCAGCGCAAGCTTGTTTGGTGCCAGGGTGCCACGCCCACTCTAACGGCCACAAGCCGCCCACAAACTTCAAAAAATCGTAAATATTAACGCGGATACCTCGGAAACTATAAAAAATAGAGAATTGGGATTTAAGATTTAGATTTCGTAGCCTTGTACGCAGCGCAAGTTTGTAACGCGAATATGCCTCGCCCACTCTAACGCCCAGATCTGTGGCGCCCAGAATTTTCATGCTAGATAAAAAATTGTAACTGAAATGTATTAGTCTGGTAAATACCTATCGATTGACCACAAAAAGTTGGCCACGCCCACTCTAACGCCCATAACGCTTAAATCAGTCTACCGCCCACATAACCATATATTGAGATTGCGGGTAGGTGCCGCATTTCAATCTCCATTTGCTCCTTGCATATCTCCATTTCCTTTTGTTCCCTTAAGCTGAGTAATGTGTATCTGATAGTCGAGGTACTCGACTACAGCGTTCTTCCTTGTTTCTTAATAGTATACAAAACAAAATAGATAATACATATAATCCTTAGTATTTAACAGAGCATATATCGTTATAATACGCCAATAAAGAGTACACATACGACAAAAAAAAAAAAAGTTTTGTATACAATTCTCCGGGACCAGCCTTCATTTATGAAACATCTGAAACTATTCAAGTATATATCGAACATCATGGTACAAACGTCCATGTTCGTTTCATAAAACTTTTTGAAATATGTGTTCTGAAGAACATGCTAAAATACAAAAAAGTCCAACAAACTCCTTGAACTTGGGGTTGTTTTCATCAAATAGAAGTAGTTTCCTTTACTTTCAATCAATATCTCAACAAATTTATTGATAAGTAATAACTAAGTTTTCCCTAAAATACATTTTGTGATAAAAAGCTTTTGCCAAACAAAGCACTTACACGACATTTATGGAATGTTTTTAGTTCTGTGTGTCAAACTGCTGAAAACTTTGTCAGTGAAAGGTTCCTTAACAAACCGGGAGAAGGACGAAGATCAATGACAGCCTTTGACAAAGTCAAGATTTAAATCAACTTATAAATGCTTTCAGCTGGTTAATCTTGAGACGGGCGAAGGACGAGAACACAGCAGGGACGTGCCACCTAAACTTATCAGTCGACATCCGGTGTGTGTGCCGCAACAAGACAAGACAACACACCAGCAACCAGCAACCAGAAACCAGCAAGCCGGCAACCAACAACCAAGAACAGTGACAACAGGCCACCCACATGCACAGCCACGTTCACATCCCCATCCCCATCCACGTCCACATCCACAGAGAATGCCAGCCAATATCCTGCACAACATGGCGATACAGTGCAAACAATGCCGTCCCTCTCCCTTTCGGCCATGTAAACCAACTAATGAAACTGTCAACTGGCCACAACAGTCGGGGGGACCGGGAAGCGGAAGGTGGATTGAGTTGAGAGCTGCCCGCTTTATCGGGCAGCCTTTCACGTTTTCACTCGTCCTTATGGCCAGCCACCCATCCGTCTGTCCAACCCACTAACCCACCAACCCACCAAGCCACCAGCCCACCGACGAGCAACAGGCTGATCCTCCGGAGCGGGTCGGCTTCATTAAAAGAGCTCGCCACCAAATTGATTGCCCAGTCAGCGTTTGATTAGCACTCGAAGGCTTAAAACTTATCAGCGCCCATCCACGTACACAGGGCCAAGACACAGGAGCGGTTCCTTTCCAATTCGAAAATCCAATTTGGCCCGGACAATGGCTGCCTAGTGGGTGATTGAAAATTTCCATGTGCCGCGGTATTTTTAGCCTGGTCATAATCGCAGAATGGGTATGGGAACGAGACTGAGCCCGAGACTGAGTCGGTTATGAAAATGGATTTTCCAGCCATTCACACACATATGTCTATTATGCATAAGCCATCGTCTGCCTTTTGCTCGGTGGGCGGGTGTGGGGAGCAGTCGCAAATCGGAACAGCTGTGTTCAGACGATATGTAGTGCCTATCAAAAATATTCCAGTCATTGCCCGGACCAGAATTGCTTATTTGAATTGTATCTTTTTTTGCCATGCTATGAATCAGCAGTAAATATTCTGGCGAGGAAAGTTCTTTCCACCAAAAAAAATGTTGTGTTATAGGGTTTATGGAAATCAAGCATTGGAACAAAAGTTTTTATAGTGTATTTAAATTAACATTTCAGTACTTTTTTAGGGATATAAATGGTTTGGCTTGTTTTATTATCAAAAAAAATACTCTTTCTTATTAACATGATTTCAAATCTAAAATATTAAAACAAAATTCGCCATGGCATTATGATAGATCAACAAATACTTTACGGTCGGTTCACATTTAGAATATGAGGATATTATACTCGTACATATGTGACTAAATTGACTAGAATGTAGGGATCTTGCTTAAGTTTCTGTTATGTTTGTTCCTGATGTTCTTTAAATCTTCAAATAGATGGAATTTGAATCGGGTTTTTTCTCAAAATTGATTTGAAATCCACCTCAACCAAAGGTCTCCAAAGTTTTCCCATTGTTTCGAAGAGAGACTTCAAAAATCCAAGGTCCAGCTTTAAGATCGAAAGAGTTAAAGAGTGTTTCCTGCGACCAGAAGTACGTGTGTTATATGGGACTCAACCTTTGCGCGCATGCAAATTTATGACAGGTGGCAATGGGCTGCTGGGCTGTGTTCGCTGGAAACAAAGGCGGGATGGGCGGAGTGGGCGGGCGGGGCGTGGCCGGGGGCGTGGGCGGTATATCGGATGTGTGCGGATATGTTTTGCCGCTCGAGTGAGCGTGTGTATGTGCGAGAGCTTTTTTCCGTGTGCTTCTTCTATAAAATAAAAGAGTGGCTTTGTATGTTATGAGCAGGCGATGGGGAGGTTTTTTGTTTGGGTGGTTGAATCTGTCAACACGGGGCTGACACACACACACCCACCCACACACAGGAAGCATTTGTTTGCTCATGTTTGTTGCATGTGTTTGACGTTAACGCGACACAATTAAGTCGCTGAAGAGCGCCTACACACAGGCACACGGACATACAGCCACACAGACACATGGACATATAGACACACACCCGCCAGTCAGCCATTACACATTTCAATTTTGAAGTGACGGGAGCGAGAGGGGCGAACAGCCGTCTCCCTCCGACACAACTTTCTTAATGAAATTTCAATTTATCTTCATCTGCGAAAAAGAGAGAAAGAAAGTACATGTGGGCATGCAAATTACATTCCCTATTCCGATTCTCTCTGGCCCTCCATTCCATTCTCCGCCTTCCACTCTCATTTATAATTGAAAGCATTATATGCACACATTTTAATTACACGATTTGAAAGGATTATGATTATGATTACGATTATGCACATAAAAATCTCCTGGGAATTTCAGCGCAGCAAAAAGCTTTAAAGGCCACCGGGGCCCGGGGCAGGCGGCTTTCACTAGGTTGAGTGAAAGTTGCCTTGAAGCGAGGTAAGCGCGCTAGTGGGCTCTTCAAGGGAAATCAAGCTTGGCCTGATAATCAAGTGGTTGCATTGAGTGGTCATTATAACGCAGTCAATGCCATTGGCTGTGATGATGGTACTGATGGTTTCCCCTTACCAACACACCTTAAAGACCGTGTCCTTATTCCAGGAATTGTTGAAAAAATATGGAAGAACTTATTAAAAATTGCGACGGTCATTGGCATACTAATTAACCGGTACTGGTAAAGTAAAATGGTATATAACAAGAAAGGAAGTTAACTTCGGCAAGCCGAAGCAGTTATAATTATTAAATTTAAAAATAAGAAAATTGATATTCCCAAAAGTATAAGATAATATTTCAAAAAACACCGAAGCTATAATTTGTTTTATATTTTTTTCCCATCAATTTTCCGATTGTTCCTAAGGCAGCTATATGATATAGTGGTCCGATTTTGATAAAATTAAATTCAAAATTCAGAACTAATAAAAAAATGTTATTTCCAAGCGTAGGAGGTTATATGTTAAAAAACACCGAAACTCTAATTTGTTTCATACTATTTTTCCACCAATTTTCTGATCGTTCCTATGGCAGCTATATGATATAGTCGTCCGATTTTGATAAAATTTAACTTGAAATTCAAAACTAATTAAAACATGTTGTTTCCAAGTTTAAGAAGTTATATGTTAAGAAGCAACAAAGATATACTAAAAAAAAAATTTTTTTTCCGATTATTCCTATGGGAGCTATAATATATAGTTGTCCGATCCGGCTGGTTCCGACTTATATACTACCTGCAAAAGAAATTAGAGTTTTGGGAAAGTTTCAGCCTGATAGTTTTAAAACTGAGAGACTAGTTTGCGTAGAAACGGACGGACAGACGGACATGGCTAGATCGACTCGTCTATATATACTTTATGGGGTCGGAAACGTCTCCTTCACTGCGTTGCAAGCTTCTGACTGAAATAATTATACCCTCTGCAAGGGTATACAAATTAGGGATTGTGCAAAATAATATATAGCGCTGAATTCAGGGGGATTTCTTAAATGTTTTTTTAAATTAAGTACCGTTTCTCTATATCTTAAAGAAACATTTTTCCGGAAATATTAAAATAGGAATTTATAAAATCCAACAGAGATTTGTTTTCAGTGTAGGTTCACAGCTTTCCCAGGCAATGCATGACTCATCGGCAGCGAAAGAATACCCGTCATCTAATTGCAACTTAAAACGGCCATCCGGCAACACATTGTCATTTAAAGCCAGATTTAAGCACACACATGTCTAATTAGCAACTCATTAGCCCGCCAGTCGATGCAACACAATGTCGTCCCATCCAGCCAGCAAATGGCAGGCCAGTCCCCGCCGAGAGGTGATTTGGGGGGCGGTGGGCACGTGGAATCAATGCTTATCGGAAAAGTGCAGCAACCGCAGGAGAAAAACCATGGGAAGTGGACAACACTGGGGAGCTGAAGTTTATTGTTTCAAGCGGGTGATATAAAGTCCACTAGTGAGGAATTGCTGCCACCGACCTTCCTTCGGGCATAATGACATTTTCAGTTGAGCATTGTTGGGCCAATGAATCGGTGTACCAGTATCACACTTCTAAAAATTACGGCTTAAAACATTTTTAGTTGGTTAGTTTTCCCTATAAGTTAATGGCAAACCATAATACATTTATATATCATCTGTAGGTTAGTTTTCCATATGAGTTAATAGCAACCGATTAAAAAAATAGTTATTTAAAATATTTCAAAAAGTAATTATCACATCCTTCTTTGTATATATATAGTCTTTCCATTGTCTATATGAGCAAAAGATTTCTTTGCAATATAATACTATGCCTATGCTACGAATTTCATAATATCTTAAATACCTGAAACAAAAATTGTTTCTGTCTATGCGACAAAGACGAAATCATGAAATGCATTCGCAATTTTATAGAGTTAAATAGGCTTTGCCTCAGCATTTCATGCATTAAGTCAGATAACATAATCATCTTTCGTGTCTTATTGAATTGATTTAGTGGTGCCTACACACACACGATTCTGCCCACTTAATAAAACGAATATTAAACTAATACCGGATATCCTAAGGTTGGAAACATAAGTGAGGCCGAATATAATCTGTGGAGGTCTAGATCGTTTGAACATGAAGTATCTGGAATTTTTACATGTGCAGGAGAACCACTCCCACTCCCAGAGAAGGGGACCAGAAGCAGTAGCAAAGCCAGAACCAACGGCTATACGATAATAGGGCCAATGAATGCCATATGCAAATGGCCAAAGCTCTGCCCTTCTGCTATTATTGTGGCTGATGGTCGTTGGTGACTGTGTGGCAATTTCCAATTATCGATAAATAAGTGAAGTGAAGAGTTGACAAAATTATTGTCATAAAAAATGGCTTGTAAATTCAGCAGCTGTGCATCCGATGGCGATGAGGACGACGACGCCGTCGGTCAGGCAAATTACAAAGAGAACACAAGGAAGATGAAAGCCCGAGAGGGTAACATAAAGTCGAATTGGAATTACTCTGTTTATCAGGTTTAAGAAATTTTAGAGCTTATATTATAATGGTTTCTTCAATGATGTTATTTTAAATAAGTAAAATATATATTGCTACTAAAAATCATTGGCATTGTATATCAAAACATTTTTATATGGTTCAGTACAGTGGTGTTTTCATATGTGGGCGATGTATATGAAAACGTTTTTTGAACCAACCACATTAAGCCACATTTGAGATACAGCCTTTTGCATATCCCTACATAAAAACACACCTTTCTTTTTGGCTTGTACCCATACGAAATTGAAACTGCTCTGGAATTTCAAAATGCTATTGCACAGCACGTCCAAAGGCGCCAGGAGCATATGGAGATGAGGTCACCCATAAACAGTTTCTTGTCCAGGATGAGTCAAATGAGTTAACAGGAAGTGGAGCGAAGGATATGGCAGCAGGACACTGCCAAGTCGATAAACAAAGAAGCAAACTTCGGACCCGGGCGAGGTCCTGTGCACATGAGCAGACGTTTTAATTTTATCGAACGGATGACAGGCTGCTGGACATCGCAGGACATCGCAGGACATCGCAGGACACCGACCGGACGAGCCAGGACCAACATCGGGCCTCTCAATGGAGCACGCTTGGTGGCGCAAATAAGTCCAGTCCGGTCCAGAGGAGGCGTTGCCCATTGGACAATGACAAAACCGTATTGGAAACTGTGGGAAAACCAGCAGAAAGGAAACAGCGCTCACATGTGAGGTGGATGCTGGTGGAAGGGGAGTGCATTTTACAAGCCGCTGCTCCTTAATTTAAATATGTTTCAATGCACAAAGCTAAATTAAAATGTATTTATAAAGCACAAAGGTGGGTGGCCGCAAAAGCAGGGCGGGCCAACGAGCAGGAACAACCCTTTTAATGACTATTTTTATCAATATGCGCGCGCTCACCTTGCGAGTGCTCAGCCCAGCGTTAAGTACAAAATCCTTTAATAAGGCTCAACCCGTGCCACCCAGATCCGCCCCACATCCTACCCCACCCCCTCCCACCTCCACTTCCACTCCCACTTCCTGTTTGTGTGCACTTGCTTCATTTAACCAGCTCTCCCGCATCCGTTCACTAAACAGTGTCAACCGCGAAGCCAAACCAAAGTCCCGCTTTTGCGTCCAAAGCAGCCGCACATTTTTGGACACCCGCGCGGCAGGGGTCCCCGGGCTGGGGGCCAGGGTCTGAGGGCTAAGGGCTCCCAGTCCCGCGGGTAATTAGCGGGGCGAAATTGGGCGACGGAAATGTTCCCACAGACAAAACGGTTCTGCGGTGGATACGTGTGTCTATGCTGGATATTGGGGGAACATTTCGGGATATAACGCCTTAAAATTCACTGGGCAACATTTTTGGCGGCTTGGAAATTTACATTTTGTACCTTCCTATGTCTGCCTATGCCTATGTGAAGTGCGAATGATACGCTTGATTGCCCTTATATATCAAGTTTTACACCGAATTTTTACGTCGCTACAATATCCAAAATGTACTGTTTTGGCTAAAACTTTAAGATTTCATTAACATGGTATTCATACAATCATTACATAAGACTAAAGTATATATATTCTGTTCAGGATTATAAGCCAAGTCAATGTAGCTATGTCCGTCTGTGTGGCTTTAAAAGTGTCGCTTTGGGAACCAAATGTTTAAAGCTAGAGTGTTAAAATGTTGCACGTAGATTCTAGTAGTGCCCAATTTGTCTGTCCGTGCATATGAACGCTAAGATCTCGGAAACTATAAAATCTACAAAGTTGGGATTTGGCCTGCAAGTTTGTGAGGTTCTTGTGCAGCGGTAGTTTATTTTAGCAGGGTGCCACGCCCACTCCAACGCCCTCAAAACCTGTCTGATTATCAATACCCATCAACATGTCAAAATTTGTTTAAATCTGACAATTCATTAAAAAGTTAGAAACAAATAAACTGTGAAACCTCGGAAACAACCGGTTTTTTGAGTAATGGGTATCAAATAGTTAGATATAGCGTATATATATTGACGTGCCTAAAGTTGATTAAATCGGACCATTAGTTAACAAGACAAATAGTTGGGGTATATGATAGGCGAGGCACTCAACTATAGCGTTCTCTCTTGCTTAACTCAAAAGAAGTTTGTTTGTAGTTTTGAACCGGAATGTGTTTTGAATTTGCTGTTAATGCATAACTAATCGTTGCAAAAAGTGCAATCAATCGGTCATCAGTTCCAAGCAATACCCTCTGAGGTAATTGCCGTCAGAAACTTTACCTCAATGGCAACGAAGCCGTAGACGGAGGAGTTCAATTAACGCTGCCAAACCAAACAGATTCATCCCCACAATTAGCACCGAATCAACAGCGATCCATGAGTTGCCTAACCCCACTGCCAAGACTATCCTGCAGTTGGACACGGTGAAGCCAAACAGGAAAAGGAGGGAAGGAGCCGACTTTTCACTGCAGCTATACACTCAACATAATCTCAACCTAAATTTAGGAAATCGAAGCTTAGAGATTCCCGTTTTATCTGTAATTAAAATTTAGTACTTTTACAATTTCAGAGAATATTTTGTATTGAATAAATAAGTTTCCAAAACATTTAAACATTTTTGGATATTTTACATTTTATATTTTAGTGTCTTGTAAATACGTTATTCGTAGGGTTATTATTATACTACATTTGTATACTTTTAAGGCAATTTTTCCGATCTATTTCGAGTGCAGTTTCGGAAAAGAATGCGGATATTAACAAATATCGAATTAAAATCAGAATTGTAATACGTTAAACCAACAATTTTATATTGTCCAGATGAATACAAATACTTTAATCCGATTTTCCCGATTTGTTCCGAGTGAAGAATCAAAATAGTATGAGGATAATTAGAAATATCGAGTTAAAATCAGAATTGTAAGTACGTTATATGTACGATTTCTATTGTCCAGATGAAAACAAATATTTCCAGACTTTTAAGCCTATTTTCCCTATTTGTTCCGAGTGCAGAATCCAAAAAGAATGCGGGCTTGCAGATGTGGTTCCCTTTACGGACAACGGACTTGAAAAGCCGCTGCAGAGTCAGGTTCAGAGCCAGAATCGGAATCAGCATCAGGATCGGACTTGGCCAGCAAGTGTGGGCCTGGCTAGAACAAGCCGAACAGGCGGCTTCGTGGCCGTTTAGGTTTATTCCCCTTTGATGATGATGATGGCATTTTTTGCGCGACCATTGAAGCATGCAATGGACTGGCTCACTCCAGCAAACATCAGAACCAGAGGCGAAAGCAAAGGAAAGCGGGGTGGCTGGATGGGTGAAAGAGTGCGCGCTTGAATAGTTTGCCTACTCCTCCCTGGAAACTTTGGGGCAACTCCTTTCCTTTGCTGCAATCATTTTGCGCAGCGGAAAAAATTAACTTTCAGTGGCTTCATAATAATCAAGCTTAAGGTTTCCCCCATCCGAAATAATTTTCCTTTATTTTGATATTTTTGCCGACCAGCCTAGATGAGAAAATTCGAAAAAAGGCCAACTCAGCTCCCAACAAAATTGAATTAGAGTAGAAATTTAAATGGCAAAAGGCAGGCCAGAAGAAGAAAAACGACAAAAAATTGGGCAGCAGGAGGGGGCACGTAGCAGTTTGGCTGGCCGTCCTTGTTTGTATATTATTTATTTTAATGATTGTGATTACCCGGAAAGGAGCCCACAACCGAAACTCAACTGGGCGGAACCCAGTTTTCTGTTTTTTTTTTTTGCAGCCCGAAAAGCTCAGCCCAAAAGCGTGCTAGGAAATCATTTGAGAATTGCTTCGCTAGGTGGAAAAGGGGGGGAGGTCGGTTTTCAGTTGGGCATGCCAACTTAAACTTTGATGGTTGAATGCGAAACCATGTGAAATATTAAGGGCTAATTTGTCACGAAAGGGCCAAGCAAAGGGGTAGCCAACGAAGATTGGTATGCAATTTATTAACCAACAAAAAACCAAGTAAACAGAGAAGGGAATAGAGTAATGGATATATTCGAACATCTAAATTGTACTAGGGCAGGCAATGTTAAAAAAACAATGATAATTATGTGTTCAAATCTTTAAAATTAATGCAATGTTTGCTTTAAAAAAATAAATGGTTTGTAGGTCCGACATAACTATTTCTATTAAGAGTGTTTTTTTTATCAAAGAAAATTGTTCTGCTATCTAGAGTATCTAAAATGTAGTTCAAAACCTCGTTATAGGAATTGTGGTTAGTTAACGTAAAAAGCGACTGTGTTTTAATAACTGTATTGTAGTCTAACTGTTAAATTAATCTATTCTTTTGATACTGTTAAAAATTTAACAACTTCTGTTTGTTACCTTGGTCTTATAAAAATTAGGCATGTTATTGATTTTTAATACAACTTTATATAGAGGTAGAACAAAACTTTTATGGTAAAAAATGGTACACGACTGCCACAGAATAAATCTGAAATAAGCCTGGCTTATAATTTTTTGACCAAAAGCTTAGTCACTTAAAAATATTCCAAAACAATTTTTTTTTTTTAAATATCTGAGAAAGTCGGCGGCACCAACTTACAAACCGTCCCAGCTTACAAAACGAAAAAACAGAAACTGTATTACATAAATCAAGAAAGAACGCTATTGTCTAATACTTGGCTATAAGATACCCATTACTCAGTTCAATTGAGTTAAGGAAGCGGCAAAGCGACTGTACCCGATTTTCTTGATCTCAGAGATCAGCATTCCTAGGGACGGACAGACATTATATAAGTACCGTTTAGGGTCGGGAACGCTTCCTTAGTAAAAGCTGGAGTGGTGCTTTTTTATGTTTCAGCATTAAAGCTTTAAGCGCAACTAGTTTATCATATCCATTTTCTGAAAAATTTTTTAACGAGCGTGGTCCACAAACTGACTTATGTTTGGTTGTTTATAAGTAGTAATTTCGGATATAAAAGAAAATTCTTAAGAATGGTTTGTAATACTTCTACAAAAGTCTTTAAAAGATCTGAATTGTCGTGCTTTTCATATCTTTCCGACAAAAATGTAACTCACAATGGGTCTCAATGAACATTCAACAAATGTTTAGTACTTGCCCAAAGCGTTTTATGATTACAGACACATCATAAAAACCCAATTTAAACCAGTCACGCCTCCACAACCTCCGTCGGCAAACATTTCCCCGGCCCGGCTCTCCATGGATATTGACTGAAATCTCAGCTGCGGAAATATTGAAATCTAAAAAGCAAATAATTTAATTCGCTTAAACTTTCAGCCTGAGTCAGGATCAGGATAGCGACAGGTAGTGGTGGCGAGGGGCTGGAACTGGGACTGGAAATGGGAATGGGGCGGAGCTGTAGAGGACGACATAGACAAGCTCCGCTGCTGTTGCCTCACATCCGGCAACGAGGGAGGCGAGGGGAAGGTGGGTGACTATGGGGCGGGGGAGGAAGCCACAGCCGCCATCAAATTTGAATTCGCAAAATGGGAATTAGGGGAAAGGGGCGCCGGTGGAGAACTGGCTGCAGGGGTGTTTCTGTCACGCATTAACTAGGAGCTGGGGCAGCCTGCCTGCCCCGCCCCACAAGACACTCAACGTTTTTAGCGCAAGCTGTCAAGGCACAGGACACACAGGACACAGGAGGAACAGAGAGACACACCGGCTGCCAAACACTGGGAATAATTACTTATAAATTACACATTTTTTGGGACTGTACTCCTTTTCTTTCGATCTAAATTATTCCCGTAAAAAGAAATAAAATTATTATTGCATTTCAAGAAAAGTTCCAAAAATAAAAAATTCAAATGCAAATTATCGATAGAGTTCAGTTTTAATTTTAAATAAAAAAAATATAATCCCATATGTTTTTAATTTTGCCATTTAACTTAAGAAGGAACGGCAAATTCATGCATTAATTTCATTTATTTACTAAGGTATTCTAGGTAGAAAAAACATACTGGTATCCTGACCCAACCCACTCTAAATATATCCTATCCTTGTAAGCTACAATCTGTTTTTAAACTAAAAAGTCGAAGGAATACTTGTAAGTTTTTCTCTAAGTGTATGCGTGGAGGCTGGTTTCCTGGATGGAGCGGACAGCCCATGTCTGTCTCTCCTGTCTCATTTGCTTTCAATTTTTATTTGCCGTGTTACAACCAACACGGAGAATGGAGAATGGAGCATGGAGAACGGCGAAGAGAACGAGCAAATGGGGCTAAGAACGGGGAACTACAACAAAGTTGCCCGTGAGGCATTTGACGCGTCGCAGAGTTTGCCTCTAAATGCTTTTGGGCCAGCACTTTAGTGGATAAGTTGGGGGGCGGCGGGGCCGGGGATGTGGTGCTCGGTGGGGGCATTGTTGGGACTTGGACAGGTCCTGCTGCTCCTGCGGCTGCTCCTTTCCCGCAGGCCGCTCCACTTGAGCAGATAATTTTCACGGTTGTGTTTTTATAATGATGATGTGAAAATTCCGTTGGTTTTTATGTTGCATGGGCGGCGGGCGTGTCTGACCGGGATTTGTTGTGACACTTTTTGTAGCCAGCATTCTATGTAGTTTGTCATATTTCGGGGATGAAAGTGGCGCATGATGTGGGCGAAATTCATCCTTCTAAAAGTGGTCAATTAAAATTCATAAAAATGAAGGACATTCGAGGTAAGCTTTATAAACATGGTTCAGAAGTGGTGGTCCTAAGTGATGGAATATTTTACGCTTTTGTAGGTTTTCAGAAGACTAACAATCAAAGTTCCACTAATTCACAAAGTGTCTCATAAAATGTTCCTAAGTATAGAATACAATTACAATTTAATACAGAATTAGGTGAACTGTTTAAAACTTTTTTAAAACGACAGTAATGTATTTGAAGGGTCAGATTCGTTTAGATTGTACCCAAGATTTGATTTCCTTTTTATCTGGACGCCTCACCGAGATTCCACAGATATCAACTTCCTGCCACCTTCAAATTCTTCTTAAAGTTGGTCACCAACCACTCAACTTGAGGGACTCGACCTGGCTAACTTCTCCGTTTACATGCCATCAGGTTCTTTCAAATTTTATAACCTCCCTCTGCTCCGGGTGAGTTTTGATTACCGTTTGAGGAGCTGCATTCGAAATCAGTTTTAGTTTGCATATCCTTTAGCGCAGAAAGCGGAATCGAAATTGAATTTTCGATGGAACCAACACTTTGATGTTGCTGTTGTCGTCCCTAAACAAGGATAAACAACAGGACAAAGCACAGGACACTTATCGCTTTTGGGGCATTTAAGGACTGGGTCGCAAGTGACCTGCGATTCCTGGCTTTCTGATTTGTCCCCGTTTGATTGACTGACTGACTAACTGAATGCGTGAGTGAATGAGTGACGGGCTGACTGAGTGATTGACTGATTGCCCTCGCATGTCCTGCCCATGTCAGCCAGCTCATTCTCCCTCTTTCTCGGCGGCTTTGCAGAATGCCTGCGGCTCGTTTTAGTTGGCCGGGCTAAAAAGCTTTTTTGTGATAATCGCAGTTAAGTGTCAATTTTAATCTAAAGGCATCCTCTTAGTGCTTGGCTTTGGGCGGGGATTCCTTTTGATTTTCAAACAGTCTTAAAGACTACAAATGTGGAGGAAAAATGGTTTAAAATAGTAAGACGTCTGCTATTCATTGTAAAAAGTTATTTTGAATTAAACGGCAGGACGTGTCTGACTTTGGGCTAAGATGAATTTGTATTTCTTCTGATTCAAGGTAAGTGGTTTCTACAAATCAAATACTCACAATAATAAGTCGCTTTCTTTTCGACCGCCTTTCTTGGTGTTCTTAGATTATATTTATATAAACTTTACCTTGCCGAAGAGAGCTTTCACAGCATATGCATTTACATATTTTTTCCCATCAAAATCGTGGCTAAACCAGAATCGGTCGGTTTAATCTAGTTTCTCAAAAATGTATATAATTTTTACCATGGGTAATTTGACATATTTTCGCTGGTCAACATTAAATCTCCCTTTGACAATTTTTTTTGTTGTTGTTTTTGATCACGAAGCTTATTTTGTAAAAAAAATCTGACGGGTCGGAAGACTGTATCATATAACCGCCATAGGACTAATAAGATCAACTTTGCTATTTTGATAAATTACATAAAACTTTGAAAATACTGTTTAAATATGATGTTAAAGCCGTATTATTTGTTTATTTATTTATTCTCAGGTTAAAAGGCAATTGAGAAATTAAAGCCATATAAAAATGTGGAATACATTAGAACATTATATCTTATTGTTGTCATAGAAAACAAAATCGTTAGATATAACTTCACATTTTTAAAAGTAGAGTAAAAGGGTATACTAGATTCGTTGGATAGTATGAAACAGGTGAAGGAAGCTTTTTCGACGCTGTGAAGTATATATATTCTAGATCGGGATCACAAACCAGTCTGCCGACCCTATAAAGTATATGCATTCTTGATTAGAATCACAAGCCAAGTCGATCTAGCCATGACGCTGAGATCTCGGAAACTATAAAAGCTAGAAAGTTGGGATTTGGCATGTAGATGATTGAGCTACTAGCGCAGCGCAAATGTGTTTCGGCAGGGTGCCACGCCCTCTTTAACGCCCACAAACGCGCAGAACACTAAAACCTGTCTAGCGCCCAAATTTGTTATATTTACATCTACATTCCAAAAAGAATTCAAATCGACCCATTCAATAAAAAGTTATAACCAAATAAGGTGTGCAATCTTGGGAACAGTCGATTTGCTTATCTCCATTTCCCTCGCACTCCCTTTAGCTTAGTAACGGGTAATTTATAGTCGATTGCATCGACTAAAGCTTTCTCTCTTCTTTTACATTTTTTTAAATTTATTTCTTTGATCATTCTATATGATATAGTTCTGTCTGATCCGCCTCGCTCCGAATTATACACAACCTGGGACTAGTTAGCGTAGAAACGGACAGACGAACGGACAGAGAGATAATTGCACAAAACTTAGTAAAATCCATTCAAACATGACATGAAAACAATATTATAAATTTGGAGTAAATCAGAGGAATATACCATATTGAATATAGCTTGTAGTTATTATAGAAACAAAATTTGTTTGAATTTACTTCACATTTCTATCGTTTTTCGTTAAAGATATAGCGATATTTAAAGTGGTCAATGATGGCACTAGGTGTTTTTGCCTTACATTAATAAACATTTTAAATAAAAGTCTACTTCATATCTTTAGCCCACAGTGCCAAAGAAGGGGCTTTTTCTAAATTTAAGGTTATATTAGGTTATCTAAAAAATACATTTCTTCAAGAATCGAATAAATTGATTAATTTTAGAGAAGTGGACTCCACTGGACTCGCTTTGTATCTTAACTTAAAAATTAGTTTTAAAAAAAATATTGTTAGACTGCTCACTTAAACTCTTGATTACATACAAACGCTTAGTACACACCACCATCCTTTGAATTCATTCCAAGAACTCCCTTAGAATGCATTTCTAATGCCCGCGAATGAACCTTATAACAGCTGTTATCTATGCAGAAGCGGCCCCTATCGAAATTGAAGAACATTGAAGATTGGTCTTCAGTTTTAACGATTATTAAGAAATGGGTTTTGGACAGAAAAAGTGGAAAATTCGGCATAGTGATTTGTAGGGACTTCGACATGTTACCTACTTTTCATCGTAAACATGCCCTTTTACTCAATGAGTAACGGGTAAAATAAATCGAATTCCATGTGCAATTTCGAGCATGGAATTTGAAAGCGTAATCGCAAACTGATAATGAACTACCAGTGAAATTTTAATTATTATTGAAGGCTTCGGTTTCTGTTACGTATTTTACCAATTAAATTGGTAATTTTTCAATTCCACATGAATTTTGCATCGCATCTTGCTCTTCTCCCTATTTTATCTCCACTATACCCCTATTTCTACCCGCTGTTTAATATGCAAATTACTTTGTTTCTAATTAAAATAACTCTGCACTGCTTTTGGGGGTTTCTCTGCGTTATTTTCACTTTTCCATTTATTTTTTGGCTCTTTTTCGAAAACACATTTTGGCCATGCCACAGGGGGGAGTGGGAATCTCCAGAGCTTGGTCTATTATCGTTTGCATTGCAGCAGCGGAGAATGAAAACCAGAATAGCATTCCCAAAAGGGGGCGTGGCTCAGCCACCACAGAAGGTGAACGATTGTTGGCTTTGGGAATGCTTTCTCGTCTCGTTTTCTAGTTTTCTCGTTTCTGTCGCCCGCTTTGAATTACAAAAATATTTTCCGCCAGAGTTGCCACACTTTGCGCACGTCAATTATAAAGTGCTCCCCAACTTCTAAGGGTTGACTTGGTTAAATTCGAGCAATTTATTTAAATTAGAGTGTTGAGCTTTAATGAGCCCATAATGAGTTTGCTTCGGGTTGGGCCTCTATTAGTGGGTGCTTGACTTAAGCCTGTGGAGGCAAATGGGTATACAGCGGATTAACGACGTATAAAGAGTGCTCACTAGAGGTAAAACGAAATTTCTGATAAGCTCTGTTGAGTTTATAAAAAATATTTATACATTTCATTTCAAATGGTCTCTTTTCAAAGATATTTTTTCATCATATTTATGTACGTATTTCTTTTAACCAAGTTTGTTTAGGTCGTAAAGAATTTATATAATTTCCTGAGCGGTGAAAATTCAGTAAATTCGCTTTTTGTGAGTGATTGAAATAACTAGCAGTATTTATTGTGTTAATTTAAAGTCGTATTTTCGATTTCATTGCAAAATTACTATGGTAGCCTTAATAAGCGTCAAAATCAAACCAATCAATATTCATTTCAATTTCATTGAAAGCTAACTTATAATTACAATTAAGTTTGAAATCTCCACGGCTATCAACCGCACACACTTAGACACTTGCCGTTTAATCTAAGTAATTACTACTCCTGTACTGTAGAATAGCAATAATTCAACAGCTATAAGGACAAAGGGAGAGATAGAGGGAATTCAGTGAAAGAATTCCATTTGGCAAATGCCTGGCAAATGCAGACAAAGCCAGCAAAGCCCCAAAACATCTGCAACAAATCAATTATTGCAACAACATTTCAACTTCGCCCACACATTGCATCCAATGCTGTGCAGTTTACTCCCAACGAATTTTTATTGGTTTTGGTTTTTCGGATTTTGGGGATTTTCAGGGGGAACGAGGGTTTATCGATTAACTTTCGAATGAAGTGTGGGCACCAGAGGGGCGGAGCATCCAAATTGAATTGACCTAAGTTGGTCCGGCCGGTCTGTTGCTGGCGTAAGTGAGTCGAAGACTTCACTTTGTTTCTGATATATCAAAGGACTTTAAATCAAAATTCAATTACACTGGGCCCCGCACCTCCCGCACCGTAGAACCCTCAAGAATTGGGGGCCGGCAGGGGGCATGGCCAACCCCAGGCCCACCTGAGTATCAACACCATGGCGGGAAAGGGGTGGGCAAAGGTAGGTAAGGGAGGTCGATCGAAATTGTGTCGAGAGGAGCCGCCTGGCAGTGACAGAGTTCAGAGGCTTTCAGGCTCACTTTGAAGTGTTTGATTGTGGCACTGGCACACCTACCCAGTTGCCACTTCCCATTTTCCATTTCCATTACCATTTTCCCACCCCACTGCATCAGCACCCACCGAAATGAGAGCAACCTTCTGCAAACAGAAGCGAAAATCAATCCATGCAACATTCTGCATATTTAAATTAGCCAAAAACCCAAAAAATATCCCCCGCCCACTGAAAGCCAAGTATGGCTCCCAGCTCTCCAGGGAAAATTCCCAATTTTCAATTTCCACATGGCATTTACCGGAGGCTCTGCGGGATCCGAGGGGCGAAGGGGTTGGCTATGTCATGGCGAGCACTTACAACAACTTATAAATAGCCTGAGTCTGTGCAAATTTTCACATTAATTAAATTTCAGCAGCGACGACGACAACGCAACCAGAACAGAACAGACCCAGACTGAGGGGCGGGGCAGGGGCTATGCCACGACAACGTTGACATATTGAAGGAAAACGACAGATTTAGTACATAATATATAGACAACATATATGCGCCTCGGATGCAGACACAACAGAGAGAGAAATCAGCTAGGGCTGCATCCTCAATAAATCGGATGCACTCGTTCAAAATGGTCATAATGCTTGTCAACAACAAATAAGTAAGTGGCGTAACCTACCATATAAAGTTGTTTAAAAAATTGTAACTTTATAACTTAATTAATTAACTAAAAATGTAAAAAAAACTTTATTAAAAGGGCAAGAGGAAATGCAATTTACCTTTCACCCGGATGCTAATAAAATATGTTCCAACTAAAGTTTGTTGGATATTTTTATAACGGTTCGATTTCAAACGAATTTGCATGGAACAGATGCTACACCGTGGTATGTCAAGCTACTTTTTTTGGCAAGAGACCCTTTTTTGTGGTTGATAGAGGTTTGACTTACAATCTTCATCAAAGGACATCGATTTATAGCTTACATGTTATCTGTAGTGCTATAACATATAATTCATACTCAAAGGGGCTTGCGGGGATGAAGAGGACATGTCCAAGATTTGTTTCCACTAACGGGTATAAATGGGTCAATACATAATTAAGCATTGACAAGATAACAAGGAAACAAAAACTCAACATGATAGCTTGAATGGCACAGATATAACTATAAATTATTGACTTTTAAAATAGGGGCAGAAGCAGATTAACCGGCTGCAGATCGAAATATACATAGTTAAAGTCCTTTTTAGAAACTTTGACTGACTTAAGTTAGTTATATGTGAAAACCGAATTCAATATTTCAGCTGGGGGTATAGCTCAGGGGCAGAGCATTCGACTGCAGATCGAGAGGTCCCCGGTTCAAATCCGGGTGCCCCCTTATTTTTTTTAAGCATTCTCGTTATTTTTTCATGCACACTAGAAGATATTTCTGGTGGATTCTCTTCTCGAGACGTTTCCCACGAACATTCTTCACATTTTCCTCAACTATTCCAGTGTCAAGCTCTCCATGCCCGATGAAGCTTAAAATGTTGCCATTGCCGTGGCATCATAAACCACTTCTCCTGGCCTGAGCTGCGTAAACATTTTCCGCCCAGTGAGACTCTCCAAAAGGATAGCACAGTGGCTGTGATTCGGTGCTATAAGGATACCTCTATCATGACAGATAATGGTTGTTAGGGATTGGAAAACTCCTAGAAAAATCGTAGCAATTGGTGATAAGTTTTGGTTGTAATAATTGCATGTGGCTAAGTGGGATATTCCGAGGACTCACAGATCCCTGGATCTGAAATGCCTGCCTTTCCCACTGTGCCGGGAAGACGAAATGGTCGAGGACAGACCCAAGTTGTTGCCCCCAGCCCTGTGACGACTCTCGAGCGTTGTTGTGGTGCTGAGGCCACTGCATTTGGCATAGAGCGAAGAATCTCCGTCCATCCGATCCGTCCCGCCTCCAAAGTGGCGGATGGTGGACCTCTATAGAGGCGGTATCGGGGAAGGCGGAAAGATTGGGGGGCACTTAGGAGTGCCAGCGCCGTAGTTGTAGTTGTCGTTGTCGCCGTTCGCTGACGTCGTGTATTTATAGCCGAGATTTCTCTGCTTTTATTTTTCGCTTATTTTCTTTCTTCTCAGCAATTTTCCCTTGCCATTTACATGGCTACGCAAAAATATGCAAAAATTGCAAGTACAGCAGCAAAACAAAACGAATAAATTTATTTGTGTAATTATTTTTGATTTTTGTGCATGTTTTCTGTATGGCCAAAGCACACAAAATAATTGTTAAATTAATTGAAAGCTACGCATTCGGCAAAAACTATACAAATATCTACAAGTTGTAGAATATCAAATCTGAATTCCGAAAAAAGAACCCACTAATTGGCGTATGCGAAAACATGGGTCGAAATGACAAGCCAATAAAAGAGATATGTCAACGAGCGGGCATAAAACCACATTTCTTATATAATGTTCGCAAAAAATATCTTCCAAGAGTGCCTGCGTAAATGAAGAAGTGAATCAAGCTCGAATCGCAATGAGTTGGGCTATTTTCCAATACAAAAATGTATATTTTGGTAATGTAATTGGATTTTGATGACCAAAGAGTTGCAGGCTAGGCCCTCATTTTGTTAAAGTACTATAAAGAAAGTGAATACGCTTAAAAATTTTGGTACTTTTTAGTCAGGGTTCAAAGTAAACTATAAATACTAGGGATAAGCTAAAAGGACGGGATTCTCGACGAATACTGCAAAGAAAGATACTTTTCATCTTCCCCATAGTCAAATACAAGTAGAGCCATACAATTCTATATCTCAGCTATTTATACTGCAGAGAATACTATTCCGGTGGAAGCATATCAAACTGAAATCAGTTTAAATATATTACGCACACAAATCCCCCCAGAAAAGGCTGAAGAAAGTGGAGACGAGGAATCAAGCTTGAAATGTTATTTTGCTGGCAGCCTCGGCTGGAGATACGTATGATATATCTAATGGCCATGTAAAGAGCATGTAAGCTCCCTCCCACCCACCTCCCTTCTCCATTCGCATCCCCATCCCCAAGTGGCATTGTCGGCCACATCAATCATGTGCCGTGTCCTTGTCCAAGTGCACCGAAAAGTATGCAACGATGCTTGCACTTAAGTATATGTATCTGTATCTGAGCTTGACTCCCCTGCGACTGTTTGTGTGTGCGTGAATTTATATTGTGGTCCTCAGAAACCGCACAAATATGCTGGCTCCTTTCTAGGCAAGATTTGTCAAGGCAACCGCATGGGAGGCATTGGAGGAGGCTGCGGAGGAGCCGTTTCCCGGGGACCACTCACTCGCACCGCCTCATTAAAATTTTAAATAAATATTACGCTGGGTCGGGCAAAGCCGAGGGTGCAAATAATTAATGAAAAGTAATATCAGCACCACCAGTGTTTTGAGCCCACAGGCAACCGAACCGCCTTCGTCAAACATCGGTTGACCGCAGAAAGTAGCTGCCTCATAATTCAGCAGTCACTATGCAGCGCCAGCTTTGGCATCCTAATTTGATTAGCATCGGCCCAGGAAGGCGTTTGCCACAGCTTTGGATTGAAGTACGGCCGCTGCCGCTGCCTCCATTTCCCGATTGATGGCTTTCGTCAGTCGAAAGCGGTTTCAGGTGAGCCTGGGGCCGGGGCCCAGCGGCAGCTTCATTAAAACTTTTACCTCGCAACGCCCCGCGTTTCTGCAGCGAGCGATTGGTTGTGGTCTGCGCTAGAGCTGCAAACAGAAAGGAAAACCACAACTTTTCATTACCGCTCCGGTTGCCAACACGGCTCAAGATGCGGCAGCACTTCTAATTGCAACGCAAATCGAAATCGGTTTGCCTTCCCTAAGTGATATGCATGTAATTACAGCAAAGGACTCAGGGTATTGATAGGGAAACCGAAATAATTTAAGCGATTACTTAATGTTTTCATTCTACTTTTGATTTGGCCTTAAGTACAGATGTCCTTTATCTTTGGCAAGAAATTCGGGCATAACTCAGTTCCTAAAATTACAAAGGGCATAGCTGAACCTGAAAAAACTGCCCTAGAAGATTTAACAAAATTATAGAGGAGAAATTGATTTTTTAATGGATATGAATTCCGATTTTCATTCATTTTGTGCCCATGGATTAATTCGCAACTTCAAAACATGTTCCATTATATATCTTCTGTTAGATGGTTTTAATATTTATAAAAAATAATACATTTTGAATAAGCCTACAAGATTGACAGCCAATCTTCGGTTTTTGTATCATTCTTTAAAAATAAATACAATCGCGAGTAAAATTATTAACAATTCAATTAATACCCGTCTACATTATATAAAACATTCATAATTTTCTGAAGGAATAAAAAATAAAAAATGTAGAATTTATAATTTGGTTTATTATACCCGTGTAGCCATGTACCATGTACCCGTAGCCATGTCCGTCTGTCTGTCCGGATGAACGCTAAGATCTCGGAAACTACAAGAGATAGGCTATTGAGATTTGGCGTGCAGATTTCTGAGCTTCTTACGCAGCGCAAGTTTGTTTCAGCAGAGTGCCACGCCCACTCTAACGCCCACAAGCGGACCAAAACTGTGGCTCCTACAGTTTTGATGCTAGAACAAAAATTTTAACTGAAATGTGTTGTTCTCGTCAATACCTATCGATTGATCCAAAAAAAATATAACGCTTAAATCTGTCGAGGTACTCGACTATAGCGTTTTTACTTGTTTTTACTTATAAATTACTGTATCATAACTTATATTAACAATTCCTGAATTTGTTCTCTCTATTTTACTAAAAAGATAACTTTTCTAATTAATGGCAAGAAAAATTGTTCAACGTAAGCTATAAGAATGTCAGCTTAGGAATGTTTGCCAACTTTTTCAGTTCGGTTTCTAAAAAAAGAATGTAAAAGCTTGCAATTGCCAATTTTCATATTCCAGCATTTTTTCGGGAGAAATGCAGTTCCTGTGAGAAGCTCAGCTCAGCGGCTGTCAAGCAAATAACAAATAAAATGCCAAGGGGAGCTGCGAAGGACGAAGGACGAGTGGGAGGAATTGCCCAGGCGGAGGCCAAGAGAAATCAACAAAGTGCGCCAGTTACAAATCAAAAGAAGAAACCGAAAAGAAAAGGATTTTTATGCAATTTTTTCGCTGCTTCTGCTATTGCTACTGATGTGCAGAGAGAAAAACTGAC
This sequence comes from Drosophila suzukii, assembly GCF_043229965.1. NCBI lineage: Eukaryota > Metazoa > Arthropoda > Insecta > Diptera > Drosophilidae > Drosophila > Drosophila suzukii. The sequence continues at coordinate 24,743,529 of NC_092082.1, read as the reverse complement.
AATGCTGAATAGAACATTTCTTTCTAAGTCAATACAATTTTATAAAATAATATCGTGTAGAATTTACTAAGAAAACAAGGAAGAACGCTATAGTCGAGTACCTCGACTATCAGATACCCGTTACTCAGCTATATGGAGATATGCAAGCAGCAAAGCGAGATTAAAATGCGCCACCTACCGGCGGTATACAGATTTAAGCGTTATGGGCGTTAGAGTGGGCGTGGCAAATTTTTTTTTGGATCAATCGATAGGTATCGACGAGACCAATACATTTCAGTTAAAATTTTTTATCTAGCATGAAAATTGTGGGCGTCACAGGTTTTCGCGGTTTGTGGGCGTTAAAGTGGGCGTGGCAAACTTTTTTTTGGGTCAATGGATAGGTATTGATGAGAACAATACATTTCAGTTAAAATTTTTATTCTAGCATCAAAACTGTAGGAGCCACAGTTTTGGGCGGTTTGTGGGCGTTAGAGTGGGCGTGGCACTGTGCTGAAACAAACTTGCGCTGCGCAGGAATCTCAGGAATCTGCGTGCCTAATCCCAGTATTGTAACTCTCATAGTTTCCGAGATCTCAGCGTTCATACGGACAGACGGACAGACGGACAGACGGACATGGCTAGATCGACTCGGCTAGTGATCCTGATCAAGAATATATATACTTTGTGGGGTCGGAAACGCTTCCTTCTGCCTGTTACATACTTTCCGACGAATCTAGTATACCCTTTTACTCTACGAGTAACGGGTATAATAAGGCCGAAACTTTCTATTTAATTCGAATTCGATTTCAAAGACGTTAAATTGGATTAGAACATCAAGTTCTTATTCAAATTCTTATCATTTTCAAATGTTCACCTATTTCTTTGGAATAATGATGTGAAAATATAAATATAAATTTACCACAAAATGTAAAAAGAACATCAAAACAAACGTTTAAAAGAACATAGACAACTATATAAAAGATTTAGTAATAAAGGAAATATTAATACTTTTAAGAAAGTCATATGCAAGAGGCTAGTATCAGTTTCATGATTAAAACGTCAAAACCTTTTTATAGTGGCCTTGGGTTCCAACTTGTCAACAAATTGCACGTCAAATTTGATTTACAAGCCAATTAAAATGTTTTCAAAAATAAAAACAAGCTCCATATATGTCAATCATAGACATTTAAAACTTGAAATCAAAACACGTTCTTATACATTTTAAATCATTTTAAATATTTTATATCTTATATCTAAATGGGAAACGAAAATTCGACTAAGAAGATGGTTCTTTCAGTGAACTGCCCGGATGCCAAGCTGGAATAGCAGCCAGCGGGGTGGCAAAAGGGGGCGGAGAGGCGTGTCTGGGCAGTGGGAGGCGGCTACACAAAATTGGCCAATTTACATGCGTTTGTGTTTTGCGCTGTTGTTGCTGTACGAGAGGAAGATTGAAGTTCAATTTTGAGTTTTTCTGTGAGTGTGTGGGTGAATCAAATGCAAAGTGGCAAAGTTGCAGGGAATCGGGAGATTGGGGTTCGTTTTCGGGGCTCGGGGTTCGGGGGTTAAAGGTTGCCGGCTGGAGGTGGTGGGGAGTGAAATTGCAAACTGCTGCAGCGTTGAAATGCCAGCAAAGAGTTTAAGCCCAGCCAAGCGAAGCACTCAAGAGGCATTAAGACAGGGACACAGACAAGAAGAAAGATAGATAGATGGATAGCTGTAGCTGAATAGCTGGATAGCCGGAGAAAGCTGGGAAGAGCGGGAAGAGCTGGAAGAGCAGAGCAGGAAAATGAAAATCGCTTTGAAAGCGTCTGCAACGGAAGGGCTTTAATAAGCCCAGGTGAATGGGAGTGGGAGTAGGAGTGGGTGGGCCGCTCGGGGGAACGCTCTTGGGCAAACTGTGGTTTCCATGGTTTACTTACAATTTAAGCAGCCGCTTCCTTGCAGCACCCCCCTCATACGTTGCGTATACGCAGCGTGGGCCCCCCGACACCTCGGGATCGTCATGCAACCGTGGCGAAATGACAACATTGTTACTTGCATTACGCTAATGAGCTTATCAGAGCCTCCAATGTAACTAATGAACCGACTGTGGCTTTCGGTTCTGTTTATATTTATCCTCAGAGAGGACTTATGCGCCATGCCAACAAAGGCAGATTTGTTATTTTTGAGTTGCATTTCAGGAGATTACAAAATAATATAGCTAAGATAAGTTGAACGTGTGTAGATATGTGCTTATGCAAAACCAATTTGGTCCGGTATTGCAGAGTAAATGGTCCCTGCAATGAACGGATAAGCAGGACTATTTCATTACGTTAAATGCAATATGGAAAAAGTCCTAAATTAACTTTGAAATTACTTTTAATTGTAACGCTAACAATTTTGTTCTGTTTCTGTGTCACTCGGAATTAAAAAAAATTAGTAGGGGAGTGTAGGATTAGGTGACTAACTCGACTAATCTCAAATTTTCAAATAATTTTAGTCGATTTCTCTTATGATAATTTGTTTGTGGGATAACTTTGATTAAAAAGGTGGAGCATATATTAACAAACCTATTCAATTTATATGTGTTTCAGCAGAGGCTGAGCAAGTATATGTGGAAAACCATTTCAGATAAATAAATACAAGTAACAATATTATCCTTAGCAACAGTTCTTGGTAATTAGTGTTTTTTCTGTTGCGCATTATAATAGTGATGTACATATATTACCAACAGTTCCTTGTATGGTATCGTTAAGAACAATTTGTAGGGTATGAAGATTAATTTTTGTTCGGCATTTGTAGACATTATATAGTTATTTTTTTCTTTATTACAGCCGATAACTAAGAAAACAATTATTTGTTGATGATTTTTGTGAACTCGAAATTGAACAATAATTTGTTCAATTTATATTTAGAACTCAAGTAGACATCTTTGTAAGTGTACAGTTAAATTTGTAATCCAATATTGTACATTTTCAAGAAAAAATAAAAATATTCACATGCATTTATCAGTTCGACACCTCGCCCTACAACTTTTAAAAGGGGAAAAAATATTGGGTTACGCCAGTAGGTGTAGTCACTATATTGTCTATATATATATATCACTTTTTGTATGTAAAGCAATTTTTATCTTCAAACTGCTTCACCATTCGAGTGCCTTTAAGGTGAACGAGCTAAGAATTCATTTTATAAGCACCTGCATTGTAAAACATCGTCAATCTAGTTAATTAAAATCCCTGCTCCCGTGTACAGCTAACCCCAAACCGCTCCCAGACTTTAAACATCCGAAACTAAGAAAAAAGAATGTTCGCCGCACATCCTGATCCGTTCTCTGATCCGGCTTACCCCGTATACCGGGCTTCCTTACACTGCGTGCTAATCCCAACACTTTTCACACTTTAGCCAAGGGCCCACAGATAGAACTTTATCAACAGAACATCGGAGAATGTGCATGTGTGGCAAACTTTGGCTGCACATTTGAACATTGCTCTAATTACTTGCCCCCATACGAGGCATAACAAAACAATTTGAAAGTCAGGAGGGGGAGGTGGATAGGGGGAGGGGCAAACCGCACACACACAGGACAAAGTATCCCCGGAGGAGATGGAGATGGAATCAAGCCGAAACAGGAAACATCAACATGACAGAGAGGAGACCAGGACAAACATTTAACAATTTTGCAGGAACAATATTCAATTTCCGACTGTCTAATAAGTTTTTGGCCAGCACACTCACACGTAGAGGAGTTGGCCCATGTAATAAGCCAACTCTAGGCGTCTGGGCTGTCTATCCATTCATCGCCCCAGTCGGAGACCCATCGTATCCCCACTCCCGCTCCGTATCCCGAACCAACCCGACAAAACTTCCATTACTCAAACCAGGGCAGCGACGCAACATTTTCCTTTAATTTCCTTTTTAGTTTTTTTCGACGCCAAACTAACTTGCCATGCCCTGCCACAGCGAACTCCTGCCCATCCGGGCTTCCGTCCGTATCGCAGTCCCGGAATATTGTCAGCTTAAAGCCGGCCATTCGTGCATACACACACCCACTTACCACGCGCAGATCCCTCAACTTTAATGAGTACCCGCGGGCCAATGCAAACACAACAGTAACGGCTAACGGGCCATATAAAATGCATTTCGAGTAACAAACTTTAAACACTGTGAACGCGTTCATTTGGGACCGCCATGGACGTGGATGCTCCCCAAAGGGGTGGTCCCAGGATCTGGGGACTTGGGCGACTCCTAGCGCGACAGTTGTGGGTGAATAGTTGAGGGCTGCCTGCACAACAGTCAATTACGGCATGTAAAAATACAAGTTTATGCGCCATGATTTCCTGTCTTTGGGTAGCGACTAAAAGGGAATGATTGGAATCGTTTTCGTCAAAACAATGTTGCGGTACAAAAGAGGAGTTCTGAATAGGTAAACATTTGGAATTGAATATATTTTAAATAATACTAATAAATCTTGAAGAAAAATCATTCCTTAAATAGTCGTTTGGCAAAGTATGTGTGTTTGTCTATCTATACAGATTGAAACCCACAAATTTATATTATTAAGTCTAACATTACAACTTTTTTATGTAACATGTGCTTTTAATAAAAGGTTAATACATACTTTTGATTAATGGATTATATTTGTCAGCTTGTTTTTATTCCAAATATAGGTAAGAAATATATTTTTATCACTTTAAAGCATTTACAACCGACATAATTTCGAACAAAATAAACTCTACTATACTATAAATAGTGATAGTGATATCAAATCGAGACAATTCTACAGTCTTAAAGTAAATATGTGTTGAGCAGAAACTTAATTCGAACCGCATAAACGTATAACATTTTCGCTAGGCCTGCCCCAAAGTAAATACAGCATGTTGCCGGGCCGCTGTCGAAGTCGGCTCTATAAGGACGACCTCCCCCGCCTTTCAGGATCCAAAGCCATGCAAATAGGAGCCAAATGAGTATTGGAAAGAGGCAGACATGGGGGATATGGCCCAGAAGGATCTCGAACTGGGGTGGGCTGCGGGGTCCTGCTGCGGTTTACACTGCCGCCATGGAAATGACAGACGATGTAAAAGAGTTCATTAATATTGCAAGGTATGCTCACGACGACGATGGGACAGGTCAGGGGGTTAAGGCAAAGGAAAGAATGAAAGGAAGGACAACAGCAACAGCAAACGAGGACATCGTTTTGACTGCGCGCACAATTATTTTGTAATTTGTCATATTTTGTAGGCCTCGGCTCAAGTCAGACAACGTTGCACTTTGCACGGGACGGTGGCGGGAGAAGTGGGTGGCAGGAAGATGGGGCAGGTCATCACTGCTTTGTCCAAATTTTCAAGTAGCAGAGCCTCGGACTCAAGTGGCTTGACGGCCTACTAAACAGAGAATGTGGGGGCAGATGGTGCACTTAAAATAATTTATGACCAAAATCTAAGTTTATAAAAAATAAAAAATATTTTGTGCTGTTTAACGTCTGCAAAACCAATTTAATAAATATTAATATTTAACTTTTGACGTTAAAAAAATGGCCTGGCACTTATTATAGTTTCATCAATATAGAAGTGATTTCTCTAAGTGTACCTATGAATATTACAATTCTCCAAATGTGCAATAAATTGATAATTTTGCTTATATTGAAGACGTTACAATATAGGGCATTCGAAGCATTTAAAATTCATATACATTATAAAATGTTGTACTTTATACAAACATAATTCATTGAGCTTATTGTAAATAAATTATTTTCTCTGTACCAAGAAGTGGATGGGTAGCAAGAGAAGATCGCCTACAAACTGCATAATTGTTTGTATTTTACGCTTTACATGATAGCTAAGCAAATCTTTTGTTACACTGCCTAACAGAGAAAACTCGCTCATTCTCAAATTTTCTCTCTCTCTTAGCCTTTTTGTTAGCCTTATGCTTTGTGTGCACTTTCTAAACATGGCGGCGCCAAACAGCGGCTACCTCAACCTACTTTTTGTTCCTTCGCCCGCTACACAGAAAAAAAGATATTGTTTTGGACACATATTTGACTTAGTTTTAAAATAGTAGAACTCCAGAGTTGTAGTCCTTTCGACCAATAAATATATAACTACCTAATCATTTTGCCAAAAGGATAAGTTTGTTAGGTAACTTTCAGATCACTAGTTTAGCGAGACAAACAAGTATCCTGTGTCCATGATACCCATATTAACATGACCAATAAAATGAAATCCTAAATTAAAGTATCTTTTAAATGTAACAATATTTTCTTGTGTAGCTTGGATGCCGTCGTTCAGACTTTAATAGTTAGACCCTCTTATACCAGCCCCGCTAGTTACGCCCCTTTTGGTACGTCAACAGAGAAAGAGGCGCAGTCAGTCAGCCAGTTTTCTTGCCCCTGTTGTGTTCTGCATGTTTACCTAGCCCCGACCCCTCTGCCACATCGTAGAGCCACCCTCCATGGAACCGTTTCGCCTCATCGTGTGCCGCCCCCCATAATTATACCCTACAAATGAGTGGGCCATAAAGTGTTTCGTGTTAGAGCGAGCAAACATAATAAAAACATGGTATAATATTTAGTACATGTTGCCACCTTTGTTGTGAACCTGATTCTAAAGCCAGTCTGCTGTAGTATAAGGATTTAGATCTGTGAAGTATTGTAAGTAATATCATGTTTCTCTAATGTTAATTGAAAATTTCTAAAAACATTTCAGTAAAATAAACAGCTATTTGTTTAAATAATATTTATGTTCCTATTTCACAAAGTTTCACAATTTAAAAAGTGTAATATTCATGCTAAAATTTATAGCATTAACTAGATCCTTAGATCTACTTAGTACACTGCTTATCTACTTATGTATAACATCCAATAAATAAGCATACTTTTTCCACTTTTGGAGACTTCTTCACTACACCATTTGCTTGCCAGAGTATCACCCACTTTTACACTTTCACATCAAGGCTTGTTTTTTCGGCTCTCATAATTTTGATATGCAGTATTTTCAGTCCACTGCTTTTAGTTCCCTGCTCGCCCATTTCTTCGGTTTGCGCCTGCTTCTTCTATCATTTCGTGCAGTTTTGTTTGTGTTTGCAGTTGTTTTTGTTGAATTACATGCACACACACAGAGGGACAAATATTTATTTAAAACTTATGCCCGAGGCCTTTCATTACTGTGCACGGTAAAAATATATATTTCACTCTTCTATTCTACGTCCCCCCTTTTCCCGCCGTCCCTTGGTTTCTCTTTTCACCATTTTGTGTCGGCCGGTTCTTAGTTCTTGTTACTTTTTTGCGCTGTGCAAATGTGCGGAATGTTGCTTTGTGCCCCCCATTCGCTTTCTCTCCCGCCCCCTTTCTTCTGTTTTCCGGATTTTTGGTCCATGGCTACTAAGTGAAAATTTTTCAGTCCACGGGGCGGCTGCTTTCATAGTCTTCGCCTAGTTAATGTACTTGTAGCCGGCTCCTGTTCCAGATCCTTTCAGATCCGCCACCTCGCCACAGACCGCACCACATCAGCACCCCCAATTATGACGTCTAGCGGAGTTTTAATTAGTCTTCGTACTACTCCCCACTCAAGACCCCCGATCCTGCAGCTCCTCGCCCCTTTGTATTGTCTGTGTCCTTGTGTCTGGGCCATTGTCTTGCCTCGAAACGAACAAAATGCATTATGACATCGCAACAAAATAGCCAAAGTTGTTGAAATTTTTATGCGATTTACTCGGTGAATTATTTTAAAGTAGAGTGCGCTTAAGGACCTCTCTGCTCCCATGGCAACTCAAGGAATGGGGGAAAATTAAATACAAGTGGTTTCGTAGTTACAGATGATAATTACTTTACCAGTTAAGATTTAGTACCTCATAATTAAATAATTATCTTATTTCTTGGCTTTGATGGTAATTTATTAATTGGTTTTTTTTGATACCCCATAAAGAACACAACCACTTTAAATATTTTCGTTAAAACTTTATAAAAGTTAGAATAGTCAATGTGTGAGTTCCATGTGTTGTTGTTTTTAAATTTTATGGGAAGCTTCTACAACTTTAATTTGCTCATTTATTTTATGTTTTTAAAGCTGGTTCTTTAAAAAGAGTTTTTATAAAAATAAAAATGACTAAACCTATCTTTATCATACTGAAATTAAATAGAAAATATAAAATAAATTACTATAATAATAGTTTTTCGTAAACATTTTAAATGTTACTTATAAAGTAATTTTACAAACTGTTGAATGCTCCCAGATTTTATGAAGTGTCCAAAACTATTATAATCAGTACACATACAAAATGCCATAATAAATATTTTCGCTCATTGAAATAAAACATCAATCAAACACCCATTAACATGAGAACACCACATAACTACTCATATTTCCCAATAAAGCATTGTAAATATATAATTTCTGAACAGTTGTTCAGCACAGTGAAAACTCACCCGTCAATTTAGAAGCGCAGAGTTTACTTTAAACTTCGCTTTGGGAAAATTTGGTTAATTAGTTTGAATGTTTTCCTGCTTGTTTGTTTGTTGCTGCGCGGTAATGTTTTTGGGCGCCAAAAGGTACAGTCACCAACACAGAGGCAAAACACGCATAGAGCGACTGTTATTAGCTGTCGAAACTGTTATTTCCCCGTCTCTCTGTCTCACTCACTCTCCCTATCTCTCTCTTGCTGCGGTCTTTTTCCCTCTTTCGGGATTTCGAATGAAGTTAGCGGCGTTTTGGATGGTGCACTTGATCCGCTGTTATCGGTCGAAAATCGGGGGAAAACGGGAAGAGTTTTGGTAATTTTTCGGTAATTTCTGGTTTATCTCCTTTCGTCGAATTCGGCTGATTGATGGATGCCAGAAGCGCACACACTGCACAAGAAACACACAACTTGACTGAGCGAAATTGCACAAATAACTGAATTGAAATATCCCCCCGCCTCTCTCACACACACACAGACACCCCCGCAGAGAAAGGGAGGGAGAGCGAGAGAGAACAAGTGCGAGGGAGCGAGAAAGCATGCCTGCTTCGCTTATTTTCGTTCAAAAATTTCTTACAAATTTGCTAAAACCCAAAAAATGAGTAGAGAAGCGCGGTGCACTCGAGTGCATTTTAATTGATTTTTTCTTCATTTTTCCCCCGGCTTTCACTCACAGCAGGATGGCCTGAGTGCTCGCATCTCGCTCGGTCCCACGCGGCGTATGCGTAACATTACAGTTGCATTTCGGGGACTCGAGTGAGTTTCCTTCCGAACTGAGTGAGTTGCCGGTGGGCGATCTCCTGTGGGTCAGGCTCCAGTTTCTCTCCTCCATAATTTTAAGTTTTAATTAGCTTTTTGTTGCTGCTGTAATTTCGACAGCAAACAAAAGTTGCTGCTGCATCAAATTTTAAATTAATTACACGTAGGAATGCTGAAAAATTGATGGCCCCGACGAGGTTCCATTCGTTTTGGACAAACAATTAGCATTTCACTGTCCCAAATATAACGCAAGAGTATGAGGCCAAGTGAAAGAAAAGTTTGCGGAAGTTTTGTGAGGGATAGCTTTCGTTTTTTCAAGAAGGCAGTAGGGCGAGGAGTTAGGCTCGGCGTAGACAAAGTTTTTAATATGAAAATTGCTCGTTTGGGGTCGAGGAAATTAAGTGGATGGATTGGCGGCTGGGGAAATGGACCCTTTTCGATTGATTCAAGTCTAGGACGTACTTAACTTTGATGGAGTCTTTTGATAATGACTTAATTATGTGCGCTCAAAAATTGTACCTGTTCCTTGGTAGTTTGTTTCTCCTTAGGTGATTTGAGGAGATGTATTTGATTCGGTAAGAATATATTTTCTCAGAGGGAGTTCCTCCATATATTTGTGTACAATAGAGTGGTCCATAAAATAGAGTCTTGGTCTAACCCTTAGGTATTTCTAGATTTAGATGTTGATAAATTGTATTCAAAACTAAAAACTTATATTTGAGATTCTTTGATCATTGCCCAGCGGCCAAATATTACTCACACGACAGGAATGCCAGTTAGAATTTTGAGAGAAACAAAATAGAGCACGCTTTAGTCGAGTGCCTCGATCATCATACACCAGTTACTCATCTAACCAATTTACCATAGATATTGACAAATTAATGCAAAATTTACAAAGAAAAATAACCTTAAACAAGGAAGAACGCTATAGTCGAGTACCTCGACTATCAGATACCCGTTACTCAGCTAAATGGAGATATGCAAGCAGCAAAGCGAGATTAAAATGCGCCACCTACCGGCGGTATACAGATTTAAGCGTTATGGGCGTTAGAGTGGGCGTGGCAAAAGTTTTTTTCGGATCAATCGATAGGTATCGACGAGACCAATACATTTCAGTTAAAATTTTTTATCTAGCATGAAAATTGTGGGCGTCACAGGTTTTTGCGGTTTGTGGGCGTTAAAGAGGGCGTGGCAAACTTTCTTTTGAGTCAATCGATAGGTAATGACGAGACAAATAAATTTCAGTTAAAATTTTTTATCTAGCATAAAAATTGTGGGCGTCACAGGTTTTCGCGGTTTGTGGGCGTTAAAGTGGGCGTGGCAAACTTTTTTTTAGGTCAATCGATAGGTATTGATGAGAACATTACATTTCAGTTAAAATTTTTATTCTAGCATCAAAACTGTAGGAGCCACAGTTTTGGGCGGTTTGTGGGCGTTAGAGTGGGCGTGGCACTCTACTGAAACAAACTTGCGCTGCGCAGGAATCTCAGGAATCTGCGTGCCTAATCCCAGTATTGTAACTCTCATAGTTTCCGAGATCTCAGCGTTCATACGGACAGACGGACAGACGGACAGACGGACATGGCTAGATCGACTCGGCTAGTGATCCTGATCAAGAATATATATACTTTATGGGGTCGGAAACGCTTCCTTCTGCCTGTTACATACTTTCCGACGAATCTAGTATACCCTTTTACTCTACGAGTAACGGGTATAAAAATGTGAGCACATTACATTTTTGTGACTTGTGGGCGTTAGAGTGGACGTGAAACTCGACTAAACCACACGCTCTAGTAGAATACACCCAAATTTTAACGCTCTAGCCTTAACAAGAAAGAACGGTACAGTCGATGGCTAGAGGGAGCGTGAGAGAGATGGAGATATACATGCAGCAAATCGGCTGTTTTCGAGATTTTACACCACGCCAAGGGGCTTCACCTATCGGCGAAAACTTTCACTGCTTTTAATGAATAGTCAGACTTCAATAATTACGGTATTGATAAACAAAACGAAATACCATTTATACTTCTACAAAAACTATAAAGGCGTGGCACTTAGCTTAAACAAGCATGCTCTTCGTAGGAGCCACTAGAATCTGTAAACCATCATTCTAGCTTTAGTAATTTCCGAGGTTTCAGCGTTCATACAGACATAGGAAAAGGCATGGCCAGATCGATCCTGATCCTGATTAAGCAGATAACAGTGGGGAGCAAAATCGAGTACATGTTTGATAACTATAATAATCCTATACCAACATATAAATTTTGGCCAAGGAGCAATTCTTCAATAAAACATACATATATATATATAGAGGGGTAGAGCTGTTATATTTGGTGTATTGATGATTTTTTACATTAAAATGCTGCTAACGAAGAAAAAAATACTATTTGGGATAATTTCGAACCCATTTTCGTGATTATATTAAGCATCAAACGGAACAGCCCATAGGGAGCATAATTGAAAACATGCAAGTTGATTCTGTTAAAAAAAAAATCCGATTATTTTGTTGCTTTGTATAAGAATTTCTTAATTAATATTCAAAAAATGAAGACAACAAATGTGGTTCAATTGCATTGGAAATAAATTTTTAAGTGGGCTTACAGTCAATAGTTCCAAACTTGTACTCAATTTGGCTCCCTACCGAATACTTTATAACGCTTATAAAAAATAATTTGTAATTTAAAAAAATGTTGGTCAAATGAATCATATACATATTTATAAACTGTGGTGCTTGAGAGCTATCAATATGGAACCCAGCAAATCGAATAAGTCAAAATTCTTCTCTATGGAACAGAAATTTTTTTTAAGATATCTCAGATATCTCATTTTAATTCGTAAACTTTGCAATGGGATTAAGTCAACTTTCGTTCTCCTTTAAGTAGCTTTCCATAAACTTTCAATTGTTTCTTTGAAAACAAAAATTCCATGAAGTTCGCGATATTTCGGTGTACGTGTGTGTACAGAATGTAATATGATTTATATGTTTAATGGGCCACTTAAAAGTAGTAAGATTTACATAGATAGCGTTCCAAACAGATGAAGCCGAATTTATCTGAAAATTCACTCGGAATCAGAAAACTCAGCCTGGCCCGAAACAGGGTGTTCCGAAATCCGTGCACATCAAGGCTTGAGCATGCGCAATTGGCGTTTAAGCAGAAGAAACTCACTCAACTGGAGAGCAACAAGAATGCAACACCTACGCGACTCAAAAGCACACCTGGAAAACCCAAAGTAATGTGGCAAACAGAGAGGGACAGCCCGATAAGGGGGTAAGAGGGAGAGAGAGTGAGTGAGCGGGCGGAAAACGAACGTCAGCTGCATGAGAATCCAAAGGCGGGACGATTCCAATTGTGACATTTGCCATTGTTGGCCAGTGTAATGACACACAGCTACACGAATGAGTATGAATTCAGCGCGGGAAGGCTTTAAATATTTATGAATGAAATGTTGTGTACTTTTCGGGCACAATCGCCGGAACTAGTACAGAGAAAAGAATTTTATTCAATTGTCCATCAATTTAAGATTTCAGGTTTTAAACTTCAAACTCTAGGCTAAAAAATGAAGAAAGAAGTGGGTCTCAATTAAAAAAAATTCATCAATCATTTATGATGGCCTTAAAGGTAAAAATTATATAATCCCAATAGCAAGGAATGTTGCAATGGTCAAAAGTCAAGGGTAAAGCGTATACGCAACCTATACATTTTTTTCAATGACTATAAATTTTTTTTGCCTTTTACTCGTCCATTATCTAGTATTAAAATGTAATTAGCATTACGAATCATTGTATAGATCTTGTAAAATAAAATTGTATATATTTTTTTAGTCATTAAAACGAGTCAGACCCCATTTGTTGTTCCACTAGATCAGGTCGCGGTTGGATATAACAGCGACTTAAAGATTTGTTGTAAAACCCGATTTGTAAGGGGAATGTCTCTTAGGGCAATCCGAATTTCAGGTACAGATCATCTATGGTATTTTACCCAAAAACACAGAGAAGTGCAAAATATAAATAGTTTGTTTCAGAACAGCGAATATCAAACAGTAGACTCAGAAACGCAATGGAAATGTAGAAGTTGGTATTAAAATACATTAAACACAATATGGTATATCTACGAAATTTCAAAGCCTGTTTCCCGATAGGAGCATTTAAAATAAACGTAAAAACGTTGTCTTGTATTTTTTATCTTTATGTCTATGCCATTAATATTCTTAAAGAAATGAACAGAAAATTGAAATCGGCCCTTTAGATATAGCCAATTATTACTTGAAATCTTTACACTGCTATAATATCCAAGTGACTCGTTTCGATCAGTAATTTCATTTCATTTCAAAACCAACCTGCGGTTCCACTCAAAAACCGTAATAATGTTGCACAGCGTTATATATGAAAACGAATTTTAAGAAATAGGAACAGAAAAGCTGCTGTCTTAGCGACAACTCCCTGACGAATGTATTATATTTATTCGTAAATCCCTTGCTTCCTCTGTATGTGCATTATGCTTCCAAAAATTGACCACTGCAACTTATCAATGGGAGAGCTTTAGGTAACAGTGCAAAAATATGGAATACTATAACCACCATCGATGCATGACCAAGGGTAAAGTTTGTTTCCAAAACGTCCCTCACAATGAACTCTCGGCCAATGGCCAAGCTAATCGCAGTGGAAAACCCGAAAACCAATATGGTTCTAATTGTATCAGATTTATCATGGTTGACCTCATCCGAAGGGCGTTGATGAGCGTTGACCACGGTCCAGGCCGGCAATGAACCTCAAAGAGTGGAAACCACCGAACGCACATGACGAAGCGGACCATCAACCAATTTTAAGGTTAATGACTGTGTTTACGGAAAATAAATGTGAGCTCTGCCGAAAAAAAATGGGTAAGTAATTTAAATTGATAGCAAAACGACATGAGTAATCGAGGAGCTGCCCAAAAGGGCCCACAAAGTTTTGTTATGATTTGTTCCATTTTAGTTACCGCCTACTAAATACGTTTGAAATGCGTTTATATGGGGATTTCAAAATATTGCGTATACGCCGCTTGGGTCATGCACGAACGAGCAAACCAAGCAGCCGCTGATGGGCGGCCGATTAAGCTCCATTAAAAAAGCGTTTTATGCTTTAAAAATTGCAAACATTTGGCGGCGCTCTCTATAAAAACAGTTAATGCCGGACTTTTTCCATTCAGTCAACGTTCGAGGATTACACGCCACAAACACGGCCAGCACAGTCATGTCAGCGAAACAAACGAGCAGTTGCCTCTGGTTGGGATTGGTCCTGGTCGCGATGCTTCTGCAGCCTTCCGAGTGCCAGTACTACGGATATCCCTTCGGGTACGGAGGTGCCAGTGCAGCAGCGGGATCGGGTTATGGGAACCTCTACGGCAGCGGCATGTACGGATACCCCTACAGCTACGGCGGATATCCGTACTACTCGTACCCCGGCTACAACCCCTACTCCATGTTCGGCGGAGGAGGTGGCTATGGGCAGTACGGGTACCCCTATGGAGGATATCCCTACGGCGGCAGCGGCACGAGTGAGTAATCCGACTGCGCGTTCCCTGTTCTTTGCACCCAAGTAATCTTCAAGTGTTCTGGACCTGTTTTCTTCTCTAGACGTGGCCTACGCCAGCAGCAGTGGAGGATTCGCCACAGCCAGTGCGGGCGGAAGCGGGTACTACGGCTGAGAGATCAGTGATATTCGCGTCCTAAGCTAGTTTTACTGTACATACTGGTTAAGTTTTCCTACTATTTAAGTGTGTTAATCTGAATAAATATAATAGTTATGTAATTCGTAAATAAAGACAAAAGTATTTGATCTAAAGGGTGTTCTTGCCTTGTTACCTTAAGAAAACTCAGGCTGGGATAGAAACAATTATTAAATAAAAAACTATCCTTAAATGTATTTATGCTACGCCTATTTGATGAAATCATTTCATGAAATGACGCACGAAAGATGACAAAGAATTCAGTATCAATCCATGAAATGCTGAGGCACAGCCTGCTTTATTCTACAGAGCTCTTTACAAATATTAAATAATCTGAGAGTTCAGCTGATCATTTCATAAAATTGTCTATTTTTATTTCATCTGTAGGAGAATGCATAAGTTCATAGCATAAACATAGTATTCTCATGAGAAAACCTGGTTTATTGGCTATAACCTTGCAGGATACAATGAAAAAGATAATAGAACGTAGGGAAAGTGACGAACGTTTCGTTTTTTGAATGTCACTTTTCCAAAAATAAATATATTTCAAAGGTTTAAATGCAGAAAGTTGCTAACATATATTAAGCTTAATCCCGTTGGTAAAATTCCAGCAGAGTTAACTACTACCGCTCATGGCGTAAACCAACATTTTTTAAGCTTTTAAAAGTTGAAGAGTAAGTAACTGACAAATACAATACATTAAGAGTCTATGCATATGTAAAAATTATATATTTTTCTCCAAGAAAAGTCAAAATTGCACAATAATGAAATACAAATTTAACTTTAAACTTTAAAAAAATGTCTTCTGCAGTTCTGAGTTTAAATTAAACAAAAAAAGGTTTTCAATTTCTACTTTCTAAAAAATAGTTGTTTTAGTTATCAGCTGTTGAAAAGAAACAAATATCGAAATAATAAATAATCACACCCTACAAGGTACTGTTGGAAACAATAGAATAAAACACAAATTACCAAGAACTGTTGCTAAAGATCTTGTTAATACGTCTATATATTTAGCCTACTTGGTTTTGATCTGGCCGTGCTCAAACCTTTACAACTAAATTAAAAAGGTTTCCTAATTTATGCTCCGCCGTTTTATTTAAAATTATGTCACGAACAAATTAAGGGAATTCCTGGTTATATTATTGTAAATACATTGTCGGCACGATAAGAGAAATTGGTTTTAAATGTTAAAAACTTGACCTTCTACGACTTATTCAATTTAACATATACCCCCACTTAGATTTAAAACAACGTAGACCAAAGGAAAAGTGCAGCTTGGCCACATTTTATTTGCGACCGAATTCGAATCGAGCGCAATGTTGGCGCCCACTCGATGTCTTGGGTTAGTGTTGAAAAGTGCGCGGCACAAGAGGCCATGAATATATCGGTCTGTCGATAAGTCCCGGCCGTTAGCCAATTCGACTATTTCGAATCCTGTTCGCTGTATCCTGGTTCTCCAGTTGTTGCTGTTGTGTGGCCTCGTATGGCGTATGGCCTCGAGCCTTGTCCGACGATTGTCCGGAGGAGAGTGTCAAGGATAAGCATTCCACTGCCAGCTCAGGTCTTATTAAAATACAGCTGTCCAAGAGTTCAAAGAGCCGGACGGAAAAGAAATCCAAGCCGGATGAAGAAAAGACTGATTCTGAGGACGAAGAGGATGTTCTGTTAAGACGCGATCAAGAACGAAGTCGGTAAGTCTCAGAAGAAAAGTAAGCTTGGTTAAAAATCCAAAAAAAATGATTATTTATCATGTAACTGGAATAATGTTTTCTAGATCGAAGTTCCGTGAAGAAAATGTTTCTCTTAAGAAGCAATACCAAATGGATAAGCAGAGAAAAGATAAACTAGTTTCGAGTGGACTAGAGAAAGAAGCAAAATCATCTAAGATCAAAGGTCCAGCGAAAATTTTTTTAAGTCCAAGGAGAAGTACACTGCTAAAAAGCAGGTAGACTTTACTTTAATTTTCCAATTTTGAATTCCCTCGCGAAGTAGAGGCGGGCGACTTGTCGATACTCAAGATACTTTGTTCCGATACTTTATACGATAGCGGTATCCCATCTCCAACCGGCCGTTAGCCAATTGGACTATTTCGACCAAAAAATAGTCTCGCAAAACACAAAAGGAAAGCACAGACGTCGCGCTCTCCGCCAAATTCCGCCGCCGTCGCCTGAAAACTAACACAAAGTAATCCCAAAATCAGTGAAAAAATCGGCGAATAATAGAATTTAAAGGTGGAAAATGGGATAAATAGCCTGTTTAAAGGGGAAGGCCAAAAGGCGGCATAAAAACATTGCATTGCGTAATTGGGGCCAACAAGAAAAACAACTAAAAACACAAAGCCAACTGACTGCATTCTAATGCGCCTGTGTGTGTGTGTGTGTATCTACAGCTGAGTTGCAAATTTATTTGTTATTTATTTGGCCTCAAAAGGCAACTTACTTACGTGCTTGCTGTGTGCTTTTTGCTTTTTGCGGATGAAAATCAATTTCTTTAATATTGCACAGTGGATTGTACTTGACGAGTAGTGAATAGAAAGAGGAAGACAAAACAGCAAAAGTATGCTTACGTTAAAAAGTGCTTGCTCCACATTTTCGCCGCCTTTCTCCCTCACTCCTCTGCCGTCTCTTTCCCTCTCACGGGGCTGCTCACGCGCACCGTGGGGTGTTTTTTTCACTTTTTGCGTACCGCTCCTGCCCTCGCACCCCTTACCCACTGTTTGAGCAGCTTAATTTCATAAATCAAGGCAGCGTCAGTTAAAAAACAACAAGAACTACTTCTGCCCAAGTCCCCTTCAGAACCCCTTTTCTATCTTTCTCGTTTCGGCAATGGGAAATTTCCGTACCCACCGCACAGTGGGAATAGACAAATGAAATTACCCGATTGCAATCGGTGCTTTTATGGGCAGTTAATTCAGTTTCGAGCCCAAAGATGATGGATAAAAGCACAGACAAACTTTCATACCTCAAACTTAGTAAAACTGAATAAATATTTACCCAGATATCACACATCTAAAACTAGAGTTCTTTTAAGCACAACCTTAAACCGCTTCAGCCATACTAACATTTTAATAATTAAGACTATAAAACGAGCGTCGTACCTAAATCAATTTAAATTTTTTGGACTAACATAAACGTTTATTCTAAGACAACTTTTAAATTCTAAAAATATCAATTATACAGTTTATTTATTTAGTTACTTATCATTCAAAACAATGATCATTATAATAAGCATCAAATAATAATAATATAAGTGTACCACCTTTTACACGCACCTCTCCCACTGTGCGCATCGTAGACAGAACAGCTGATGCCCGTCAAATTTTATATAAAAGCGCTTTGAGTGCAAGTGTGAGTGAGCGAGGGAACTTGGATATCGATAAAAAAATAAACTAAAAAGAAACCAGTCATCAGTTCAATTGACAAACATTCCAGTTGATCTAGAACTTCTCGGCAGTACGTATATTTTTGCCTCGCAGTGTCGCCTTATCTGGGGGAGTGTCTGGGGCTTCACGTTTGGCTGCTTATCAAAATCACGCGACTCAGCGCGGACCCCCAATGAATTGCCAAGGTTGCTGATAAATGAATACTAATCAAAAGTTTGTTCGTTCCGCTGGCTTATCGCCCAGATAGCAAAATTCTAGGTGGCACGAGCCGACGACGACAAAGAACCCATAAAGACCGCTTATATAATTCGGCAGCGAAGCAGGCAGGCCCCCAAATCCCGACAAGATGTTGCGAGCGCTACGAAGTTCTTCCTCCAGATGCTCCAGTCTGCAGCAGAGCGTGATGAAGAGGTAATTTACATCGATTACTTACAAAGACTTTGGAAGCACCTATTCTAGTACCTAGAAATCATTTTCAATCTAATAGGTATAAAGTCCACCTTATTCGTGTTATAAAGAATTATATAATTAATAAGGTATTACTTTTATAATTCAATGATTTTATTAGTTTCTGATTACTCAAAACTCAATTGATTATGTTTTCCAGCTACTCTCGCAGTCTGGGCTCCGTTATACCAAACCTCAACCTGAAGGACTTCCCGATCGTAAATGAACCGATTCTGGCATACCGCAAGGACTCGAAGGAGCGCAAGGCCCTCGAGCAGGCTCTGAAGGGCACGTCCTCGAGCTGCGAGGATATTCCGATCGTGATCGGCGGCAAGGAGTACAAAACATCGGAGGTGCGCTACCAGGTCATGCCCCATGACCACCAACACAAGCTGGCCAGCTTCTACTACGCCGACAAGAAGCTCATTGAGAAGGCCATCAAAACAGCCGTGGAAACGCAGCCCAAGTGGGACCGTGTGTCGATCGCAGACCGTCTGAATATCTGGGAGAAGGCGGCTGATCTAATGGCGACGAAATACCGCCAGGAACTGAACGCCGCCACCATGCTGGGTCAGTCCAAAACGGCTATCCAAGCGGAAATCGATGCGGCAGCGGAGCTGATCGACTTTATACGGTGAGTGACCAACAATACATTACCATCTATAAGCGACAGTTGTACTATTTCGTGTGTGTTTTACATATATAATAAAGCTCTTATAATCAGTCCTTTTGATTCTGAAACAAAATCCATATTTTACATCGCAGAATGAATGCCTACTTTCTGAAAGAGGTCACTAAATATCAGCCCATCAGCGAGGACATCAAGGTCACTAAGAACTCTCTGCGTTATCGTGGCATTGACGGCTTCATCGCGGCTGTCAGCCCCTTCAACTTTACTGCCATCGGCGGCAACTTGTCCTACACGCCAGCTCTGATGGTAGGGCTAGTCTATCCTTGAAATTTCCAATAAAGTAACCATCACCTCCTCTTTCCCAGGGCAACGGTGTGCTGTGGAAGCCATCGGACACAGCCATGCTGTCTAACTGGCTTATTTTCAAAATTATGCGCGAAGCGGGAGTGCCCGATGGAGTCGTTAACTTCGTGCCAGCCGACGGGCCCGTGTTTGGGGACACCATAACCGCCAGTCCACACCTGGCCGGCATCAATTTCACCGGCTCAGTGCCGTAAGTAATTGTCGGTCTATTGATTTTCCTATTGTAACCCAACCCTTCCGGCGACAGAACCTTCAATCGCCTGTGGAAGCAGGTGGGCAACAACATTGACAAGTACGTGAACTTTCCCCGCTTGACTGGTGAGTGTGGCGGCAAGAATTTCCACTTTGTGCATGCCTCAGCCGACGTTGAGTCGGTGGTGACATCCACGATACGCTCGGCATTTGAGTACTGCGGTCAGAAGTGTTCCGCCTGCTCCCGCATGTATGTGCCGGAGTCCCTGTGGCCAAAGGTAAGCTCAAGGGCATCATATTACGATGTTTTCACCATGCTGATCTGTTAAACCCCTCACCTGCAGATCAAGGAGGGCCTACTGTGCGAGGCGTCGAAACTGAAGATCGGCGACGTTCAAGACTTTAGCAGCTTCACGTCGGCTGTGATTGATGACAAAGCATTTAAACGCATTACGGGCTATATTGAGCATGCCAAGAAGTCCTCCAACCTCGAAATTCTCGCTGGCGGCACGTACTCGGACAGCAAGGGGTACTTCGTCAATCCGACCATTGTTCTCAGCAAGGATCCCAAGGACCGCATAATGACCGAGGAGATTTTCGGCCCCGTACTGTCGATTTATGTGTACAAGGAGTCGGACCTCCTTGAAACCATGAAGCTCGTGCACACCTCAACCAAATTTGCTTTAACCGGAGCAGTATTCGGCCAGGACGAGTAAGCCGAGTCCCCAAATGAAATAACCTTTATTTTATAACATTTTCTTTCAGGGAATTCGTCAAGTGCGCTCTGCAGGAGTTCAAAATGGCCGCCGGAAACTTCTACATCAACGACAAGTCCACTGGATCCGTGGTGGGCCAGCAGCCATTCGGCGGTGGTCGAATGTCCGGCACCAATGACAAGGCCGGAGGACCACATTATATTCTGCGCTGGACGTCTCCGCAATCCATCAAGGAGACTTTTGTGCCTCTGCGTGATGTCAACTATCCATATATGTGCGAATAAGCTGAATGAAGTAGGATGTGAATGGGGAGTGGGATGAGAATTAGTAGAAGCAGAAAAAACCGACAGGAATCTCATATAACTACTAACTATATAAATATATATAAATGTATTTTGTTGAAATATTTTTAAACACCACCCCATGCCCTACCCCGTAACACCTATCTACTTCAGTTAGCTACAATTCGTATACACACACACTCTAAGAATCTCAGAACTACCATGAGTATGCCTCAGAAAAGATTGTAAATTGATATGCTGATACCTTTCGAACCACAAACACACCGTGACATGGATATTTTAAATTAATACTATGTAAAATCATTAATTTAACGTACGATTTACGCAATGTGATTATTTAATTATATGATTTATAATTACATGGCCCGTCTTTTGTTTTTATCTATACCGATATTACTCGTGTTCCGTAACACCCTTTCCAGTTATAAACTATATATGCGCGTCTATGTACACACCTAAGTATGTGAAAGCAAACACTTGACAATACATTTTGATTACTAAATGTGGAAGATCATGAAGAGATAAATTGAAACCTAGTTACATATAACGTAAGCATCAAATTCATATAAATAAATAAATAAATTTCAATGCTAATGGATGTATTTCTAACGCCCATAACATACCTTTACTTTACTGATTTATTATATTATTAGACCAATAATTATATCCAGCTCCATTGCATTTTAATTATTTTCCCTGAGAACATTGACTATTTTTAAAATATGACAACTATCATTTTTATTTTAAAAATCACAAGTTAGGAATGATTTTCTACTTTTATCAAAAAAATCAAAACTAAGAATTTTTTTTATTGCGGCTTCACAGTGATGAAGATATGCGCCGCATTCTCAACCATATTTTAGAGAAAACCTTGATTTTTACTGCTCTTTGTTATTCAAATCGAACAAACCATACACTTTTTCAAACTGAACCCTTTTTATTACAATACAATGCTTACTTGAAATTAAAAACTTAACAATTTTAATTTGGATAGTTTCGGCAAAATGCACGTAAATGCTTAAATATTTTTCGTTAAATTAATATTCAGAAATATTAAAAGAAGCTATACCCCAAGTAGCAGAAACTATGATCGAAGGCAGCGAAGCTTCATTTATTTTTTCGTATATTCCTATAAAATATATATAACATATATAAAATATATTGGTACGATCTGTCGCGTTCGGGCATTCAATAAAAATAAGACTTGGCAAAGTTTCATCGCGTTAGCTTTAAAATTGAACGGACAGACAGCCATGGCTAGATCGACTCGTCTCGTCATGCTGATCCAGAATATTTTTACTTTATGCAGTCGGAATCGATGCAAACTTCCGACTGAAATTATAATGCCTCACTGTGATTTTTCTGTTATCAATAACTTTTTTTGGTGTTCCCTGCTATTCAGGGATTTTTTTTCAGAACATTGCAGCCTCCCCCTTTCCTTTGTTCTAATAGTATTTTCTTGTCCCCTGAATTATTATTTTTTGCAGGCGAAAGTTTCGAAAGTTACTTCGAAAGATACTTGAATTACTTTTGATTTTTATTCTGGAATAAAAACTACAATAGATTTAGTTTTTAAAAAATACTTGTATTTCTTTCCATTTTACTTAAGTTGAACTAATTTTATTGTTTGTCCACTTGGACAAATTAGTGATCTAAACTTTGACATATTGAAGTTCTGACTGGATCTTACATTATTACGATTTGGAACCAAAAACTGGTTATCACCACAAATTAACGGAAAATGTATTGAACACTAATCGAATTAGGCAGTCGTTCTGTTTGGTCAAGCGACTGACAAATCCGATGGGTGTTGTTTTTGATTTTTAATAAACCTTTTTAAATAGAGAATTACAATATTGGTTACATAGAGGCAATACAAATAATGTATAAGTATTTACGTCTAAAAAGGTTTATAAGAAGTCTTCCGTCTACATCCAGAGCGATCAGAGAAAGAAGTTGTTGTCCGCTAAAGTCGTAATAACCATTACTAAAATGCGTGAATATGTAACTAAAAAGTTGTCCTGGTCACGGTTTTACTGTCCGCCAGTTCGTGTGAATCAGTTCACATTCCGGGGTGGCGCACAAATCTGTCCCAAACAAGTTGGAGAAGATTTACGTAGCACCCCAGATGTGCGTACTACCGCGAGTCAAATTAAAAGTTTGGAAAGATTTTACAAGTTGGCGAAATTATTGCATAAAGGAACTATTCTACATAGTTACTCCTGTTGCTTACTGACTAAACGTATCCGTTAGAATATTGATTATTTCATAGTGTATGTATAAATCTAGTCAAATTTTATTGAATTGACTCCTATGTCAATTTGGCCGCCTCGATAGCTGCCGCGCTTCTTCTTGGTCTTCTCGTGTTTGAAGGACTTACCGCGCGTGTGCTTCAGGTCTTTGTTGGCCCTCTCACCCCAAGATCCGGCCGCGTTTTTCTATCGTGGTTTACAAATAATATAAACAGGTTAATTCGATAACATAACTGCATCTAGTGTGTGTGTGTGTGTTTGCGGGTGGGTGGCGTTAACTAAGCTATCTCTAATTATCGAAGGTGATCTTCTTGTTGGGCTTGGGCGCCGACGAGTCGAAGGATTTGTTGCCGAATCCACCGCCACGTCCGCCTCCACGGCCACCGCCGCCGCGTCCGCCGAAACCGCCACCTCCACGGCCGCCTCCACCGCGTCCTCCGAAACCACCGCCTCCTCCACGGCCGCCACCTCCACGTCCGCCGAAGCCACCACCGCCTCCGCGGCCACCACCTCCACGTCCGCCACCACCTCGACCTCCTCGCTGGTTGTTGTCAAAGCCTCCGAAGCTCTTGCGATCGCCAATCTTCTTGAAGCCGCCTCCTTCACCGCCACCCTCGCCGTTGTTCTTGTTGGTTTCCCAAGTGCTGCGATCCGGGCGTCCGGAGAACCCTGAACCGCCCCTGCCGCCGCGTCCGTTGTTCTTCTTGAAGCCGCTGTCCTGAAAGGAGAGAAACGCCAAAGAGGGCGAACCACAAATTAGCAACGATTTGAAATGCATGTTCAAAATAAATCAGGAAAGTGCCACAAGTGATTTGAGTTTTCTACGCGGCCCATCTTGCTAATTTGTGTGTCCGCCTCTTCTCGGCCTCTCGGAAAACCCCACCCCATCTTCGCCTGCTCCCCAAACACACACACCCACACGCGGGACTCAAATCCATTGCGGCACTCACCTTAGCCTCGAAGGACATGTCCTGGACTCGGGAGTCCACCAGCACATCCTCGGTGCGAACCCGCCGGAAGGGTGACCGTCGGCCACTTCCCCCTCCGCTATTGTTCAACTGATTGTTTCGACTATAGTTGTTGTTGGGTGTGGAGGCGAATTCATTCTTCTGCGAATGGCAAATAAGTAAAATATGAACTTTCTGGACAGGATTCGGACAAGTGGTGGAACTCGCGGATTTGACTTCCTTTTAGTAGAATTTTTATTAGTTTTTCAATGATAATTCTGTTAATTAAAGAATGTACTTTAGTTTAAAAATCATGCTCTACGATCTTATGAACAATGTTTTCGACGTTATAAAGGAACGTATATGTTCCGAACAGGAATATTTAATTAAGATAAGTCCGGAGGTCCGGACTGCAGATAACCATAACATAAAGGCCTGTAATAAAGCACCCCGACTCACCTGCTGATCTCCGGATTTGACAAAGTTGTTGTACTTCTTGTTGGGGGTAGCCTCGTCCTGGTCTCCACCACTTAACTTGCGCTTCTGACCGGCCTTCGGTCCGCCATTGGCCACGGCCTGGGGCTTGACCTCGCCGGACTCTTCGCCAGTGTCACTGTCGTCGCTGCTACTCTGCTCCTTCTTAGCGGGAACAGCTGTCTTCTTGACAGCTGGCTTCACCGCTGGCGTCTCATCGTCGCTAGAGTCCTCACTGCTCGAGGCGGCAGCCTTGGCCGGAGCCTTGGGAGCAGCCTTGGCCGGCTTATCGTCCTCAGAGCTGTCGCTATCGTCCGACGAGTCCTCTGAATCGACTTTCTTGGCGGGAGTAGCCTTTGCAGCAGGCTTGGCAGCCGGTTTCTTAGGAGCCTCCTCCTCGTCAGAGTCGCTGTCTTCACTTGATGTATCGGCCTTCTTGGCCGGTGTTGCCTTTGGTGCAGCAGCTACCTTCTTGGGTGCCTCGTCTTCCGAGGAACTGTCATCACTAGAGGAAGCAGCCTTCTTAGCTGGAGTCGCCTTGACCGGCGAGGCCTTTACCGGAGCCGCCTTCTTGGGTGCTTCGTCCTCTGAAGAACTGTCTTCACTGGAGCTGTCAGCCTTCTTGGCAGGAGCAGCCTTGGCTGGAGCTGCCGCCTTCTTAGGTGCCTCGTCTTCCGAGGAGCTGTCCTCGCTAGAAGAAGCGGCCTTCTTGGCAGGGGCTGCCTTGGCCGGAGCCTTTGCTGCGGGCTTCTTATCGTCATCGGAGTCGCTGTCCTCGCTGCTGGAATCGGCTGGTTTGGCGGCAGGCTTAGCAGCAGGCTGGACTGCAGTCTTCTTAGCTGCAGGCTCGTCATCGGAGTCGCTATCCTCGCTGGAAGACGCGGCTTTCTTGGCCGGTGCAGCCTTGGGTGCAGGCTTGGCTGCTGGTTTGGCCTCCTCCTCTGAGCTGCTGTCTTCGCTGCTGGAGGCGGCCTTCTTGGCAGGTGCAGCCTTAGCCGGTGTGGCCTTGGCGGCGGGCTTTGCCTCCTCCTCGGAGCTGCTATCCTCACTGCTGGAGGCGGCCTTCTTGGTGGGAGTCGCCTTGGCCGGAGCTGGCTTGGCTGGTGTCGCCGCCTTCTTAGGTGCCTCTTCCTCCGAGGAGCTATCCTCGCTGGAGGAGTCTGCCTTCTTGGCGGCGGGAGCAGCCTTGGCCGGAGTGGCCTTTGTCGCCGGCTTCTCCTCCTCGGAATCGCTGTCTTCGCTGCTGGAAGAGGCTGCCTTCTTTGCGGCCTTGCCGTTTGTCAGTGGAGCTGCTGGCTGCTTGGGAGTCGCATCCGCCTCAGAGTCTGAGTCGCTGTCATCGCTACTGTCAGCCGCCGTCGCTTTGATGGCCGGGATCTTGGTGGTGCTCTTGGTCTGGTAGAACTGCAGAATCTCACTCAGCTTCGGCGTGTTCTTAGCTACGCTAGCCTGGGGGTTGGAAAGAGGAAAATGTTGTTGGTTAGCGAACACGTGGTCACGGAGGCGGATTGGTATAACAGGTGGGCGGGTCAAAAGGGATCCGATGGACCGATCGGGAGACCGGCATCCTGGTCCTGCTCTGCGCATGCAGATGGCCCCTGTTTTCGGTGCATCCGAATCGAACACGCTGCACTTGCCGCCTTGCATTGACACTCACCGCCTTCGTCTTCTGCTGGAAAACCTTGGCCAGGTTCTTGTCCTTCGACTGCAGGTACTCCAGAACGATCGCATCGCTTAACTTCAGCAGGTCCGTCATGATTGTTTAAACTATTTCTCTATATTTTCGGTCCGCACTTAATTCTTAGCCGCACGCTCGTCACACAAAAAATGCGCACACACACGTGTTTTCAGTTTTCACCGGTATGGCAGCTCAAACCGGCGGCCGCGGATTTGGCCACTCTGCTATTCGTGGCTTTGAAAGGTTTTGCAACACTTATGGCACAGTAAATATTCCTCTGAATCGACATAGCAGTTCTCTAATAGTTTAAATTTCGGACAATTTTTTTTGTTATAGAACACCTGATAGAATAATCAATACTCAACGATTCAGCAATTCAACAGCATGACGAATAAACCTGGGTATTCCCTAAACTATTGAACAGCTGTTAATACTGTTAGGAATTTCAGCAATTCAACAGCCTCGGGGCTGTTGAAAATTTTGTTTAGTTGCTGAAAACCAGAGTTATCGCTGGTTTAGAGTAAAAGTAAGTGGGTAACTCTAGTCATTTGTAAACCTGGAGGAATTGCCATCGTATAAAATATGCAAGTAAAGGATATCTGATAGGATGCTGCCTGTTAGCAGTTCTAATAGTTTAGTTTTTTGGCTTATTCTCGGCGTTTTCCTTAATCTTAAACATAATCTTTGGTAAACACAGCCTGGCAATTTAACAATATGTCAAACAGCAGACATCTTAAAATTGAAAATTCAACAGGGAACTTTTAGGGTCGTTCCCTTAATTTCTGAAATTTTATGTTGAATTTTCAACAATTCAGCAATTCAACAGTTTAGGGAATACCCTGAATATTTAAGTAGGGAACAACGGTCGTGTGACCCTTAAACGGTTGGTTTAACGGTATATTTAAACGCTTCACCCACGGTCACACTGCGGGGGAGGGAGAAGGAGGTGCCGTATTTTTGTTTGTTATTCAATTGAGTTGCTTTTCCTAGAAGTATCCAGAGAACTGCATGTAGACGTATAAATATATATTATATACCTTGATTCGAGCAAAACACAGAAGGCCTTTAGTCCGGTCAGGTAAAAAGGCCATGGCTGCCAAGCCGGTTCCCCAGATCCTGCGGCTGAACGACGACTGTCTGGACGAGATCTTCGACCGCCTGCAGGACCTCCCGACCGAAGTGTCCTTCGCGAAAACCTGCCAGCGACTGCAGCACATCTGCCTGGCCAAGTGGCGCACCAGCCGTGCCTACGAGCACCTCGATCTGGACAAGTGGCGGGAACTGCTTCCCAACTATGAAGATCTGGTCTACTTCCTCACCCAGATGCGACCGCACATTAGGGAGATGTCGGTCAGCAGTTGCCTGTGCGCCGTTTTAAAGGATCTGGATGAAATGCACATTGCGGAGCTGCCCCTGGTGGCCAGCTTCTACTACGACCCCGAGGACGTGGACTGCTATCCCTCGAACCGGAGCATCCGCAAACTGGCCCAGCTGCTGCCGGGACTGCGTAAGTTGCGCCTCACCACGCCCATCGATGGGCGGTACCTGTCCCACTTCCAGCAACTTCAGGAGTTGCATCTCTACGAGGATCAGCACAAGGCGTATGAGCTGCAGCAGGAGTACCTGGAGGAGGTGTGCCAGTAAGTAGGGATCCACAGGTGCTGGGTCTTTCGCAGCTCATTCTACATTTGCTCCTCAGGAAGCTGCATGATCTGCGGGTTCTGGACATTCGGACGTACGACATGATCAGTAAACTTCAGCTGGGAAACTGCCTGCCGAGCCTCAGGAACCTCGTCGTTCTCAAGCTGAATCTGGCCACCTTAAAACCCATTCTGCCTGCCGTGTTAGAGCTGCCCTCCCTCAGAAAACTTGTGGTGCTGCTGGACAACGAGTGGCACATCCCACCGCTGGTCAGTCCGGACAGCTATGACCACAAGATCCGCGAGGTCAGCGAGTTCTACGAGATCATGGAGCGAATGGCAAAGGACATCGTGGGCTTTGCCGTGGACGGCTACTACATGCCCCTGGAACCGGGCTGGGATGAAAAGCTGCCCATTTGGACGCATCGCAGGCTGAGGCGCATGGCCATTTGCAGCTGGACCCACCCGGCAGACTACCTGGAGCGCTATACCTGTATGACAGATCTTCAGCTTCTCTGCCTCCGCAACTGGAACGACCTGAGCGACGATATTCTCATAAGATTCGTGGAACTCTGTCCAAGACTAGAACATCTTGACGTGTCCTACTGCCGAGATCTTACGCCGAACTTTCTACAACGCGCCCTGAGTGTCCTTAAGCAGCGAGAACCTTACAAGCAGAAGCCAGGATTTGGACGGTCGCCCCCTTTGCAGCTCTACTATGAACTCAGTGGGTTCGAGGATTTTGTGGATAAAGCGGTAACTAACTACTAACTAATATTGCACCATGTCTGTCTAACTCATTTATCCACTGCAGAATCTTAAAAGCTCTCCGGAATATCGGGGTTATATTATTTTCACAGCCGACTTTCCCGTTGACTCGGAACGGGGACTAAGCTTTGTGGACCGGGGCTACCAATTTGAATTTGACTGCCCTTAAAATACATATGTAAATATACAAACATATATACCTAAAATATTTATTATTAAAAATTATGTTGCACAAAAGAAAAAAAATGGTTTGTTGTTCCCAGATCCGCGAAATCAAAACCGCAGATTTTATTTACTTACATTTTTTTTAAATTTTAAACGAAGACGTAGGCTTTTTCTTAAGGGCCGACTTGATTAATCGAATATATAACCGAGAACTCAATTTTTGAGGAAAGCGTCCTTGGACAATCTTTACCGATTGTGATTTGACAAGAAGAGATAAGAAATTGTTCATTAATATTACCCTTCTACGTGACGGTACAAAAATAAATATATGTTGAGAAATCGGACCATTTAGAGACATTTAGCTTTAAAATAGCTAGGCGACAGGAATACCCATAATAGCACGTTCACTGTGATTGGCAACCATAACATCTGTTTCGCTTTAACTAACAGGTATAATTCTAACTGAGAGGTTGTTCTGTGTTATTTGCTAGTTTACCAAAATGTAGTTAAAAGAAAGCGAAAAACTAATACTTCTTGATATCTGCTACATTATTTAGTCTAAAGATTAAGTAAACTACTCAAGAATATTACTTTTTAAAAACGTATCTGGATCTTTCCCAGAAACCAACGCTTGAGAGAATTCTCATAGTGGTCTGAACAATAGTGGAAATGAATAGCCAAAGAAACAAATTTAAGCGTGGTCAAAATTTTAGCACGGAAGAAGAGTTTTTGCTCATCACTTTGGCGGCCGAGCAGAGAAATATTTTCGAAAATAAGAAAAATGATGGCGTGACTTGGAAAGAAAAGGAATTGGCCTGGGAAAACCTGGCGGTCACCTATGCGAGCAAGTCTGGGGTTCAGCGCAGTGCTCTGAGCCTCCGATCCAAGTACGAGAGCTTGAAAAAGAAACTTGCAGCTGGGCTGCCGTACGGACAGCCTCCCAAAACACCGTCGGTTGCCGAAAAACTCCGACAAGTTCTTGGAGATGAGGACACTGGTGACGAAAACTCAGACAGCGACTGTAAGTATAGAGCATTTATTGTATTTAAGGACATCCTTTAAACGATATATTTTGCAGGTATTATGAATGAACTACAGACTGACGGATCACTTGGAGACATAATCGAGTTCAATGAAGAGAACTCCAGTGAAAATGTGACTTCCAAACCTAGAACTCCTATAGCCTTTAAGGCGAAACTGGTTGCCCCACCAACTGAAAGGACACAGCCCAGAAGAGATTTTGACAGTCAATTTCAAGAGGAAAAATTACGTTTGATAAGGGCACAGCGTAGATTCTATGAACAAGAGAATGTACGAGCGCAGGAAAAGCATCTGGAGGAAATGGAAACATTAAGTGCGAAACGCGAATTGCTTTATTTAGAAATCGCTGAAAAGAAAAGGAAACTCAAGGTAAGGAATTAGGCGTTTGCATAATTTTAATTATTATTTTCTACCTTATTAGTATTACTACTTTACAGGACTCTCCGAAGGAATGACGCAGATTATTCTTAGTACACAGATTGTGCCAAACCTATGCTAATAGTTCATCACCTCTCAAAATATTTACTTATTAAATTGTTTCTATGATGCCCATCGACGAAATGTACCTCTTCATCAAATTCCTCGTCATCCTCAAGCGAGTCGAAAGGGAATTCCTGGTCGATAGGGGCTGGAGGTAATGGGTCTTTCTCCTGGATGGCTATATTGTGCAGCACAGCACATGCAACGATTAGCACTTTCGCAGTATCAATATTAATTCGCATTCCGTAAGACAGCACCGGAAATCGTTGTTTCCAAACCTCAAAACATCTGGAAACGGTGTTGCAGGCTGGTATTTGGGACTCGTTATAAAGTTTTTCTGCCTCTGTTGTAGGATTTTTGATGGGTGTCATCATATATTTGCTTGATGCGTACCCCTTTCCCAAAAGGAAGTTATTTTCGAATTCACCGGTTTCCCACCTGTGCTTCAATCGACTGTTGTCAAAGATGGTGGTATTATGGGTTGATCCGGGCCATCTTACAACCACATCTTGGATAATCAACTGCGCACTCGAAACCGCCTGGACATTGAGTGAGAAGTAGCCTTTTCGGTTGCGAAATTCTTCGTCTTGGTTTTGACCTGGGGATTTAATCCGAATATGCGTGCAGCCGACAGCACCCATCACATTGGGGAATTTGGATATTCTTTGGAAATCTTCAACGACTTCATCGGGGTCTCCAAACTTTATGTATTCTCTGGACAGTGCGGCTATGTTCAGAGAAACTTCCTTTACCGCTCGACACGCGGAGGATGTGCTCATCTTGTGCTCATCACCAACGGCCACTAAAAAATTTCCACAGGCATAGAATCGTAGCGCCAACAGCAGTTTTTCATCGGGACTCAGGGCATAGTTTCTGGAAAAAGTAAATGCTTGAATATATAGTACTTTCATCGAAAAACACTCAATTACCTAGATGTTAGGTGCTCCATCTTCTTTCCTATTTTTTCCAAAAGTAGGGAGCAAGTAGACTTTGAAACTCGGAATTTAGACACAAACTCATCATCTTCCATATCCTCAAGAAAGTTGGGTCTGGTTTGGTAGACTCTAGGTTTCCGGGGCCTTACTGATACTTCTTCATCAGAGTCTTCCAACGAATGAAGGTATATGGCGCGACTTAAATTCATTTTTAATAAATTTGTTTAGAAAACATTGACAGCTGTCTGCTCAAAATAGTATTTTTGGTGAATGGTTAATATGCCGACTGGTCAGCTGTTGCAAGAAAAAATAGGACCTTGCCATCTGGAAATGTCCTAATTATTTTTTTGTGTTTCCAATTTATGGCTTTAAAATTATGATTTTAAAATTACGTAATCGGATTAAATAATCAAAATTGTACAATTTTTTGATTGTAAAAATGTTTATTTTTTTTATTCAACGAAGATTCTGTTCCCATATAAAATATTAATCTGCTATTCATTAGATGGAGTTCAATTTTGACTGTCCAAATATTGCTTTGATTACAGACACTATGTTTAATTTTTTTTTTATTTTTGGTAAGCGACCCCATTAGCTAAATAAAAATCGCATTATACTATATTTCAATTTAAAATATGACATTTTTATTGGCTCAATAGTAATTGAAAATAATTTAATTTATCATTTTAAACTGCCTATTCTTCTTCTGACCAAAAATATAAAAACTACTTTTTTCGAAGGTTGCATGGGACAGGTGAAGATCAAACTAAACAAAGTAACAATTTATTTAAAATACTTATTTTTAGTCCTTATTTTATTTCGCTCAAAATTTATAAATCGTGGGCTCTTAAAAATCGTAATAATCATTTATTAGATAAATATCAGATCTATTCCTTATGGCATAACTGAGAAAAACTGTTTTTTTTTCGCGTTGAACGACAGTTTCCCTTAGTTCTCAGCAATTTGTACTAACACTGCAAGCTTCACTGTAGCTGAAATGAGAGGTATTTTTCACTTCAAGGGTCACACTGCTCCAATGTTCCACTCTTTTCACATGTTTATATTTACAAATTTATTGTGCAATAAATTCTCCGGGTAATTGAGTTGAGCTAGGGAACACGATGAGTGAGGGTAAGCAACAGAGCCCGGGCGATGGCATCCGCTCCATGCGAAGCACCGGAGTCTTCCGTCTGATCAACTTTGAGCTGTACACGAAGCCGGTAGGGACATCTAAACTGGGGATATTAACGACCCTTAGATTACTAATCCTCCATTCCCATTCTCAGAACAAAATCATCATGGGCCTGGGACTAACCGCTTTTGCCGGGGTCTTCGGGTACATCGCCTACATGCGGTACAAGTACGAAAGTCTGGGATACTATGTGGCCGTCCAGGAAAACGGACAGGAGAAGTTCATCAAGAAGAAATCGAATTGGGAGCAGTAAATCCCTCACTCTGAACATCGGTCTTGGTGGAAACATCTTTATTTACTCAGTAGCACAATTTGGTACATAAATTTGTTGTTTGGGAGAGACTGCTTGTTTTGCCAAAAAATAGTTAAGAAATCACAATAGTAGAAAAATGTTTTTAACTAGAAACTTATCGCGGCAAATGGGGGCCACAAAGTGAGCGTAAAACAGCAGGAAGGGACGGACAGGAGGTGGAAATGGAGTGGAGCTGAGAAGAGGTGGTG
This sequence comes from Drosophila suzukii, assembly GCF_043229965.1. Lineage (NCBI taxonomy): Eukaryota > Metazoa > Arthropoda > Insecta > Diptera > Drosophilidae > Drosophila > Drosophila suzukii. Next base: position 24,710,550 of record NC_092082.1, on the reverse strand, counting down.
TATCACAATCACAAGAGTAATTACTCCTCGCTTCCCTATCCTTCATCTCGCCGCCGTCGTCGTCATCGCTTTCATCGTCCTACTAGGCTGACAACTTGAGAGCCTTGAGCTCGTCCAGGTACAATGCTTCCATCTTAATCTTGTTTAATTGGTTCAGCTCTAGGTTCTCGCCCTGGCTGCGGCGCACCTTCAGCTTCTTGATGTCCGACAGCTTCTTGGCGACGCTGCGGATCTTGCGGTCCTTCTCGCTGATGTTCTGCCCATTGGCCTGGCCCTGTCCCTGGGGATTTTCTGACTGATCGACGGCGTTGTTCTGCTGGTACTTTGGTCTGGGAGTGGGCTGCTGCCTCTGCTCCACTTTAGGCACCGAAACGGAAGACTGCCGAGCACCCAGATCACCTGGCTCAGCCACTTCGGCCGGGACAGATTCCGCATCGCCGCCGTTCACGTTTACATCCTTCCTAGCACTCCGCTGCTTGTTCTTGTTGTGCCTCTTGTTTCCATTGGCACCACCTGCAGGCGAAATAGAAATGCAAACAGCAATTAGCAAACACACAGCCGAGCCTACTTACGGCCGCGTCAGTCCCTAATCCTAATGGCATGTTAATACAGAATGTGTGGAGGGGTGAAAATAGCTGACAAGCTTCGTGAGTCTGTGAACCTAGTAGCGTTTGTGCTGGTAGGGACGATAGCGCCGGTTGTGGCGGCTGGACGAGGACCCTGTAGTCGGCGGACCCTCGCGGCCATTGGCCCCCACCACCTGGCACAGGCCCTGCTCGCTCCGCCGCATGATCGGATTGTCCAGGTCGTATTGCCTGTGCCAAAACTTCCGCGTCGTATTACCTGCTGCTGCTGCCGGGGCCAGTCCGGGAATACTCGGCTGGGGCAGATACTTCTCCGGATTCTTGCCTTCCTTTAACAGCCGCAGATGGGGCGGTGTGTAGGCCTTCTTGCTGGCCTCGGGTTGGCTGGATTTAATGCCCTCGTGCTTTGCCTTGGTGATCTTTGGCTCGCTGAACGTCTTGTCAGCGAACTGCTGCCACTCAATGCCCAGCAGCTCCTGGCCCTGCGGCCACATGGTCTCGTGGAGCAGGGCTCCCGAGTAGTGGTACACCTTGAACCTGCAGTACGTTTATGTTAATGTAACGATGTGAACAAAGTCTAATCCACTTACCCGTTGCTGATGCGTAGCCTGGGCGCCGTGGTGGCCGTAATAAACCACTCCCCGTTCGGATGCCACTCGAAGACCGTGGTGTCGGCGCACTTGAGGTTTGCCAGTTTTTCACGTTTGGACACATCCCACACCTCGACGGCTCCGGGCAAATTGCCGAAGCCAGCGAGCACTATGAGGTTGCCGAACGGATTGAAGTACGCGCAATTGCGCGGCCCCTCGCCAAAGTCGAAGACCACATCGCATTTGAGATTGTAGAGGGCCGCCTTCGAGGGCATGAACCCGTAGACGACCACAAACTCAGTTGCCTTGGGACTCCACTTTACGCAGTGGACCGGACCCTCCTTGGAAAGGGGCACTGAGCAGGTGTCGCCCTTCGTGGCCATGAAGTGCACCGCCTGGTTGCCGTAGTACGAGGCACCGCTCTTGTCCACCTCCGTGCTGGTCAGAAGCAGCAATCCACTGCCCCGCTTGTTCCACAGCATTTCGACGCGGTCCGCTTGGAAGAAGCTTTTGCAGGCAACGGTCTGGTTCTGGCCCAGTGCTGGGTACTTGTAAAGCTTGCACATGGAAGGAGCGCCCTTGGCGCCTGGCGTGTAGAAAGCCAAGAAGGGGGGACAGTTTCCGGGGCCCAGCGACAGCATTCCGCCGCGACTTCCTCCGATTTTGCGCGACGTGGAGGCAAATCCCTTGTCTGCTCCCTCGCCGAGGTCATAGAAGAGCGCCTCGCCTCCAACGACCAGGGCGAAGATGGACTCGTCCGCCGACCAGGAGGGTTGCCAGTCTGTCTGGTTCTTCTGGACGATGGCGAACACCTCGGCGCCGGTGGCCACCTCGTAGACGAGCAGGTTGGGCGAGCCCTCCGGCCGGTCCTTGGTGATGGCATAGTGCTCCCAGGTGCACAGGTAGCTGCCACGTGGCGAGAACTGGAGGTAGAAGGCCTTGGGCCTGGGCAGGACGCACTTGACTGGCCAGCTGGCGGCGCTGTCCTGGCTCACCTGGAGCACCTTGACCTCCTGGCCATTGGAGAAGGCGAAGTACCGGCCGTCGGAGCTGAAGCAGATCGAGCGGGAGCTCTTCGTCTCCTCGCGGGGCAGGTGGGGCTTGTGCTCGTAGGGCTGCTTGGGGCCCGCCGTGGACCACAATTCCACGCCCACGCTAGAGCGAACTGTGGAGGAGATTAGCAGAAGTGGCCCCGATTAGCAGGTGGAAACACGAGGTCAAGGGGTTCTGGATTTTTCCGCCAACGCGCCCAGCGAAAGACTGCTTTTGATGCCCCACGGACTCAGCAACATCCTGGAGACCAGCTGGTCAGGATTGCACCCGGAATATACTCACTGGCAAGGGTAGGAACAACCAGATCCGCAGCTGCAGCCATTGTCTTCCAATCTCACACGCACACACACAGAGCTACAGAGCTACACGCACGTCGATGTTGTTGTTGTCTCTGCTGCAGTCAGTGTTGGTAACGGATTTGTGGTCACACACGGTTGCCGTGTACGCGGTGTATCGATGAACGATAGTCAACATGCATTGGCGCCACAACGACAGGTTTAACAAACCGAACCGAACGTTTAGAACTGCAACAAAATGTCTGCTCCACGTGAATTTAAAAACATTTTAGTACTAACAATTTCGGAACTAAAACGTCAGGGATGTGAATGGTCCAATCGAAGGTGTGTTGATTACTAATACTTTCCGTACTAGACCTACATTTTTTAAAGTTCAAAAGGAGATTTCGGCCATTGAGTTAATTTTATGGTTGTTGACTGGCTTAAATCTTTGAAAATGGAGTTTGTATGTAACAGCGAACAAAAATCGAACAGTTTAGCAATTGTTTTTAGAGGGGTAGAGACTCGACCTGTCCAGACTGTCAAGACAAGACTCGAGATCTGCCTTATAGGCTCTTCCCACAGAGTCCATCACTATGAAACATAACTTTCGTAAGATGTATTATTCCTGCTCTTGTTTTATAAAATAGCATAGGACAATAGTTTAAAACCATCCCGAACTTTAAAAGCCACATTCTTCGCTGGAAATTTCTGCGGGACGGTCGACCCCTGCTCCACCCTGGTTTCGAAAGATTGTCACGTAGTGAAGGACACGTTTCGATCCTAAAAAGTATGTAAAAAGTAGCCATGTCCGTCTGTCAGTCCATTTTAATGCCGTTTGCGAGCTCAGCTTAAGAGCTAGCAATCCGAAACTTACTTCAATAAATCGGTCCAATCCCATCCGTTTATCGGATAATGATCCAGAGGCTATTAGCGAGCCATGTTCAAGGTAAAGGTATGCCTAGTGATCATATGAAATTTATGTTGTCCATAACCAAAAACTGGTAAAAACAAATACAATTTCAACACAGATTTACATTCTTTATTCAACGAATACCTTTAGTAATGAAACTAAGCCTATAAAAGAGCAATTTAAAACTAACCAACGGATTTGGCAACTAATTATGCGAAAATACTTAAGTTATTCTACCGATTACTCCCTAAAGCAGCTTAAACCATCGAAAAATAGACATTAGTTCACAAGCTATTTAGACTCAAGTTCAAGTTCGCGTATTAAATAAATAAGAATTTAATTACATTAGGAATTCTTTAAATACTGCAACATCACAAACTCATAAGCTACTTTTCTTTAATAATGACGGTCCTACTCTAAGTGAGCGGCGTATGGTAGCAGCAAATAGGGAAATTGTAAACATTTAACTAATAGATCACACGAGTTTCTGCCTTCAGGTAAGCTGAGCTTTCGTTTCCCTTCTCTTCAGCGGTAAAGACGCACCTGCTGCTTAAGCTCCTGATCGCTGATGCGATCCTGAAGATTCAGTTCCGCCTCCTGTCTGCGGAGGAGGTCGAAGATGGCCGCCAGCTGCTCCCGCTCGATTCGGCGCTCCTCCTCGATCTGGCCTGGAGTCAGGGCCTTCTCCATCTTGTGCTGGAGCCGCTTGGCCTTGAGCTGGCCCATCAGGTGGTTGTAGTTGTGGCCGGGGAGCTGTTCCTCGATGAACTCCACTTCGCTTTCGGTGGAGTTCTCCTCGTAGGCCTCGTCGTCGTCGGTTTCCTCCCCCTGAGGAGTCCGCGACTCTGAATCCTCTTCATCGCGCGGCTCGTCGGCTCCCAGTCCCTCATCCTCCAGTTCCTGCAAGTTGGAAAGCCAAAATAGTCAGAGAAAAGCCACTTGTTTAGGCAACACCCACGGTTTTGTCCTTGAAGAAGTTGGCGAAGTAGAGTGCGATCAAAACACACAGGAGCAGGGTGATCAGGGCCACCGAATAGTGACCCGGTAATCCAAGGAAGAGGACATCCAGTGAAGGAAGTATAGCCTGCATTCTGTGTTTTCTTTTGTTATTTGTTGTGTTTAACTTCTCTATTTTTGTTTTCCTTCTGGCGCAGTGTGACCGCAGACTGCAAGCGAAATAATCCCAATTGGCGCTGAGATTTTCTTAAATCATTAAATTTAAAGTTTTTTATGTATTTAATTAGGGTCGTTACATTTTTTGACTTATGTTCATAAATATTGTACGTAATAAATGTATCCCAGTTTTTGTTTCACTTTTATATGCTTATCCATCCTATACATAAGTAGCTGCAATTGCTGAGACTATCAAAAGACAAATTTGATTCTCTGAAAAGATTAAGGAAAAGTTCTTCTTCTTCTGTAAACAGGTCGCCTTAAAATAAAATATAATCCAAAACTAGTCAGAGACAGCTGACATAAATTTTAAATAAATTAAATAAACCGTGATACTTTAATATCATGAAATCCATAAAATATAACAGCTTCAATCACGATAGTAAATATTTATATAACTATTGGCTTATATTCATTGCAGATGTATCCGAACTCACATCGGCAATGTGGAACGAGGCATCTTCGGCAGGCATGTCATCCTCATCGGTGTACAATCGACGCAAACGCTCCTTATACCTATTAAAAATATGAATGTTATTAGAATCTGGAGACCTTATATGATTAATTTATCTCACAGATCGCTATCCGGATTGTTTGCCTGATTGCGGCACTTATCCAGCTTCTTTTCAATGGCCTTAACCTTGTCCCGATCAGGTTGCTGATATTGCTTTACCATAATACGGATTTCTGTCAGGAAAAGCAAAAGATGTATTTAGGAGGACCCCTGTTTTATAAGATGATCTTACTTCTCACGGCATCGATGAGGCCGGGCAACTTATCTCTGGCGGAAACGAATAGAAGATCCGTCACATAGCTATCAAGATTCTCCTGTTCCCTGCTGGCAGCGTGAAGAACGGCAGCCAATGCAATCTGCGAGGGTGTGTGCAGAAGACAGGCATCCGTGTAGAAAGTGGAGTCAATGAAGCTATCAATGTGTGGGCGCAACCGCTCAGGATTTTGCATATTGCTCCGGGTCTGAAATAAACCAAAAGGTAGATATTGATGATCTCAATTTCAATTCAACTCACTTTTATATCTATTAGGAACCCTTCGATCGGTCTGAATGGATTGTGTATGGTGAGGTAATAGTTGAGCTGACCAATCAGGAGTAGTTCATTTGACAGCACTATGTCCGTGGCCTTGTTCCTATCGCCCTTGATGTTGTTGACGAATTGGTTGATAGATACGTTGAACTCCTCCACTTTGCAGGCGACAAACACACATGTGGCTCTGAAAAGATCTTGGGTTTAATACTAGTACATTTACATTTCTGTTTTGGTTTTCAGATTAGGCTAGGTGCTTTACGCTTTGCAAAATGAGTGGGATTTAAAAACTGCTGGTTCTTAGAGAACCTTATAATGTGGTGAGAATCTCCTTATAGAACATTTTTGTATACTTTTGTTAAGTTTATGGAAATTGAAAGAGGGTCGACCCGATAGATGATACAAACTGTGTGTGTGTATCAAAAGTACTGAAAACCGAAACACTGGAAGTAAAAAGGACATTATTACAGAATCTCTTTGGGATGATAGTCCATAGGCGTGTTGTTCAGGTAGAATCGTTTGAAGTAGTGGAAGGCCGTGCCCACCACGCACTTGGGCATCGGAGGATCGAAGCGGCGACAGAAGTCGAAGAGGTAAATCTCGTACTGCTTCAGCAACAGGCGCTCCTCCGTCGGGGTGAGGAAGTGCTCCTCGAGGTCGCGGCCCTGTGCCTCCTCCTCATGGCTCTCGATGTACTTGTTGTTCTGCTCCACGCGGAAGTCCATCAGCTGACCCTCGTTGGCGAATGTCCAGGACCTCTTCTGTGAGCTCACGGGATACATTTTGCATATTATTCGGCAATTTGTAAATTAAAAACAACTCCAACGCCGCAAACTTTCAGAAAGCCGGCATAGTGTGACCAATCGCAGTACGAGGAAATAACTCCACAGAGCGTATATGTTCGTTAAACTGCTTGAAAATATTGCGGGGATTCGTGTATTGAGAACAATCGACACGTCTGGTAAAACTTTTTTTTTATAATCGTTGTTAAAAAACGAATAATGAAGGCGAAAAGATCTCTAATCCTTTCTAAATTTTTAGGATGCCTGCAAGTGTATTAGGTCAAGTGCATAATTATTTTTCGTCACTATCCAAACGTCTGTATGTTGTAGGTGTGACCGTCACTAGTTCGTTTACCTCGTTAAGAGGTTTTCTTGTATCAGAATTTGTGATTTAAACATTCATGTAATTTGTCTACTTTTTACATTAGTTGCTAGCAGTGGTAAATGTTATTTATTTAGTGGAAACAATACATTAATAAGTTTTTACTTTCGGACTACATTTTCCGGTTCTTAAAAGCATAGAACTAAAGAAATAAACTTAAGCAATTGAACACAAACTTAATGATATCAAAATAGATAGAGACAGCCACACAAACAAATAGATTGGTAAAATTAACCAACCATAACCATAATAGTAAAGCGGTCCCCAACCATCGAATCGTCAATTTTAAAAACCGTTTAAAAAGGGTAGAATGGACCCAGCCCATGGATTGTAGTTAAATAATTATTTATAAAGTTATACAACCTAAAAAACAAAATAAAGTGCAATAACACTGCGTTGAAGTATAAATGCCCCACGCTGTTAGTCTAGTTTTATTTTTACTGAAAACACGCGTCGGGTTACACCTCATTTGTAAAAATCCACTGCTCAGTTCAAAAGTTATTCTAAAACAAGATTTTAAGTGACTTTCCAAAGTAAAAACTTGTTTCCCTTTGCTTGTGTGTTTTGTATGAATCCCTATTTGTTTGGTATTTTGGGGATCTGGTAAGATAGAAAACTTTTTTTAGATACGACGTTTGAAAACAGCCGCAGTTTGTCGGGAAATACATTAAAAAAAAAACAGCTATATTTTTAAGGCTTTTAGTTTCTAAACAACAAATGTTACTGATACGTGGCAAAGGGCGCTGAAAAGGTAATTCAATTTTCTATTCATGCTTCCTTTGCATAAATTGTCTAAAAATAATATATTTAATGTTAAAGCTAAAAGTTTTTAATTTTAACCACTTTTGGCTATTTTCAGAAATCGTGTCAAACATTTTCTTTTTAATTTTAAACTATATAGGCCTTGAGATTCCTCAACTTTTGATATATAATACTTTTTTCCATAAACATTACTGTTTGGAAGGTTGTTATGTGCTAAACGACAAAAGAATACAGAAATTACGAATTTAACAAAGCTGTTTACATTAAGACAGATAACGATAGGCACAAAATCGATACACGACTATCGACGACTCGTGAGTTCAGGGAGTCGTGCAGCTGAGTCAAATCATGGAACTGGTTCCTTAAACCGGATAAGTCCCAAATGAACCGAAGTTTAAAGCCGAAACATTTGAGTGGTTTTTGGCGAGGAGAGGCTTAGAAAAGTGAAACAAGCAAGGGTAATTAAAGGGCGAAAATAAGTGGTTACAGACGGTACTGTTGGCAAGAAAAATATTATTAAAAGAAGTCAAGTTCCTACCCAGTGAGTGATAAAACCAATACTTCTTGATGTGAGTGGAGTTAAAATTTAAATATTTATAGAATATTCCGTGAGGGATAAGCCTGGATCAGGAAGATAGATTTATATAAGGAGAGACGAAGACCAGCCACCAGGAGTAGATCAAAATTTTCAGCAAGAAAATTGGCCACTCAACCCCGGGTGGCACCAGGTTTTTATTCGCCCTTAAAATTATATTTGCCAAAGAAAATTAAAAAGTTGTTCCCGCTAAAAAAGTCAGCAAGCCGAAAATTAAAACAAAAACGAGACTGATAATATATTTGATTATGTAACCCACCCAAACTAATTTATTCCAACTTATATCTATTCAAATTATTTATTTATTTAACCTATTTATTTATGCAAACAAAAAACTACTGAAATATTATTTATTTTTGTTTATTTATTTATTTATATATATGTGTTCCATGGAAAAGTTCGGTACCGTAGGTAGGATTATTAAATGTTAGAATTTAAGAGAAAGTTTTGAATTATAATGTGAAAACGAAATGAATTCGTTTGAATAGAAATTCGTGTTGGGGGGTGAGATGGTGTAGGCGAGGTAGCACGACCCACAAGGCAGAATTGGGAGATGTGTCCAGATGTGAAGGATGCACTCATGGTTGGGAGGAACTCCAGGACCACGATAAGAGCTGTGTGGTCCAGTCCACATGTTCAAAAAAATCCGTCGTTAAAAAGAAAAACATTTAGAAGTTTGTAATAAAAGTTTAAAGACTACAAATTTTTTGTAATAAATAAATTATTAGAACTAAAAAAATGTTGTTGGTTTAATTAATACGTTAACCAAATCGATTTGGCCTTGCTAACGGAAATATTTTTATTGATTTAAACGCTATTACAATAGCTCATATGAGTTCCTACTACAGCAAAAGCGAATAGAACTCCCATTTTATAAATGATTCTTAAAACAAAAACGTCTGATATCAATCAAAAACACATCTTAACGAGGTAAGGGGTCGTGACGATCGCACCTTTAACATACAAAAGATCTGATATAAAATTTTGTGAAATAACTTTTTGTACATTCGATTAAATAAATTCACTTTCTAAAATTTTTCGTTCGGCACGCTGTAATAGAAAATTCCTTTGAATATGAGAAGCTTGAATGAACACATTTTAGAAAGTGTAAGTATTTTTTTAATCGAATGTTCAACAATTTTTCTTCCTTACCTTTTTGAGTTTTGCTTGGGAGACATGTACATTACACCTACAAGACGCTAGACCCAGCTGGGATATATAAGCAACACATGAGAGAAAATGTGTAAAGTTTTTGTTGCATACTTCTGTGGGAAAGATTTTACGTCAGGATTTTTATTTATAATAGTAAAGTAAAATTTGTTATAGCTACTAAACTATCTGCATTGGTCAATTTTACTGTTTGTTGATTACTAATTTTTACAACAATGTGTTCTACATAAGCCAAAATTTGACAGATTACGTTAGGAATGAGTAACTAGGATTTTGTTATACCTTTTTAACGACTTATATCACATTTATTTCTTGCTGTTTATTTTTTATAAATGTTTTTAAAGACAGTTTGAAGTTTTTTCTTATTGTAAACTACTTAGGGGGGATGTTCACCAGCGGTTCCCTGTGATGTACCTTTTTAGAGACCGAACGTATATACCCAATGTCACGTGTTGCCATGGGGAAGTGGTTTAGCAGGGAGCTGGTATAAATCTCCTGGCAATCACCATCAACCCCTTCCAATCTTTTGTCATCGTGTGTTTCGCAACTAGACCGCTGGACGATTACCATTAAGATTAAGGTTGTGTGGGTAACAATAAAAGCAAATGTTTTGATGCATACTCTTAGGCTTTTTAGCAAAGAAGGAGGAAGTTCGACATCAGATTCACAACAAAGCTGTATTCATGGGTCCAGTTTACAGCTGTTCGTTTGTTGGTCTCATTTTGGGACGCACGTGTTATGCATTTATTAACGTTTAAGGTGCCTGCAGCATCAGTCGGCTCAAAATTGAATTAATATTGTTTTGCCTTTGTTTTTATTGTATTGGGCTGCAAAATTGGGTCACTTGGATCTCTAGACGGGAAAAACACGTGAACAAAAAGTAAAGACTTTAAGCTGCAATTGATTTACCCTCTCCAATTTTAAATATAAATATTTTTTGTAAGACATTTAAGCGTAGTATATCGTATATCTTTTATTTTTTCTTAAACTTTTCTTGTTTATGTTTTAAGTTGCATTGAATGGTGTGGTATCCCCCATGTCCTAAAGAGCATTCAAGAGCCATGCGTACTCAGTACTTTGTATGCAGGAGCTGCCTTCTGTGGCAATAAAATTGCAATTAATTTTTATTGACAACTCTGAACTCTTGTTGCAGCGTTTTGCTGTTGATCTTTCAGCGATTTCACTGCGGCAAGGTGATCGGAGGTTTTGGTGTCGGACTTCAGTGCTCTTAAACGGAACGGACAGAGCAGCTTTATTTGGGGCTTAGAAATAAAATTGTACATTAAATTTAAGGAAATTTTAGGTAGATATACATCTAATTATTTTTGTTTTCTTATAATTACACTCGTTAGTCAGAGAGTAAACCACAATATTTTATTCAAATATCAAAATATTGTTTCTGAAATTACGCTGTTCCGCTTAACTGGTCATAAATATAAGTGGATATTATAATATCTTGAGTCGAAAGTCACTTACTTATTGATAGTCCATAATATCGGGAAAAAATAGTTCACAAAACCGTTCCATTGATTTTAAATATAAGCTAAATGTTAAATTTTCATAATCTTGGCTTGGTTCTACATTCTCTCGTCTTGAAAATCAAATGGAAACTACATTTGGTACGTTTATTTTGCATTTAAGAACATTTCTTCTCGAATAAATGAACAGACGAATTCACAAGTTCTTTAAATTTGCTTTATGGTTATTCAAATCACAGTTTTAAAGCATAATTTCAATTGAAAAATTTTTTATGCGAAATTTATTTAAAGAAAGTAAAACTTAAGCTTTAAACTGATAAGAGATCATTTTTATTTGAAATACTGTGTGGGACTCACAGTAGTTATCGGTTGTGATTAGGTATTTTGAAAATAAGTGCATCTCCGTAGTTCATCAAATATGAAAATGCAAGCCACTGTTTAACCTACACACAAAAACCGTCTTAGTTTTGGGGCCAATTCCCTCTTAAGGAGCTAACTGGCTCAGCAAGACGACGCCTTCGATTGTTCAATCTTGGGACTGAAAAGTTTATGCGCGTGCGCGACACACAGGCAAAATGACACAGAGGCAGACGGACGGAGATGAGATGGATTGCCGTCGGCGGGACTGACTGACTGACAGTCGGTTGGCCTCAGCTTATCGTCAGTTTCTAGTTACGGATACAAAAAGAAGCTCGGCTCTGGGCGTACTTAAAATTCAATTGAATCTTGAATTATTGCATTGAATTTCATTGTTTGTAAATGCTCGCCCGCTGTGTCTGTATCGGATTGTAAACTGATTTCATTTTCTCCCTGTGCCATAGATTTATTTATTTTTCTCATTTTATTGAATGCTTCAAGTTCAGCCGTCGTAAATCGTCACAAAATGTTATGATTATTATTGGAGCAGGTATTGTATTACATAAGTTGGGTGGTCTGTGACATTTTGGGGCCTAAGCCGAAACCAAGTTTAAGTTAACTTGATCTGTATCCCTTCTTGCCCGGGGCATTTTCTTCGATCGGTAGATCTCTATCGACGACACCAATAAAACTCATTGCGAAAGTATCTTCAACAAGCATCTACACCAGTGGCCACTTGTATCTCGGCGCCCCATTCCCCATCACCGTGCATAAATGCATTTTAAAAGCATATTGAGCACGCGAGTCGATGTTTCATGCTCACGATCTCCAGTCCCCCGATTCCTATCCCCTGGCCATCGGTGTATTCATTTCGCTCCGAGCATTATTTCTGCTTAGCTGCTACTGTTTGCGCGGCTAATTGTGCGTGTGTCGTGCGATTATTCAGCTTTGTATCTCACTTTGTCAGGCTGCTCTCCGGGGGCGTGTTCCCAAAGATACTCTCCCGAACACACCGACAGACATAGACCCATCGAATAGACGTGTGAATTGCCATTCGAGAGTTTCACAGCCAATCAAGAGAGTTATGTCTTCGTATATATGCACACCTCCGACTGAGTGATGGCTAAGTGCAAGTGGAATGAAGTGTTTAAGGTGTATAAATCAGCGAAGATGGGTAGACGACAGCAGATATGTATATGCATAAGAGGTTGGCTCTATAATGGCTGTTTGTTCCACTGAAGGACCCGCTTAAAATGGTGGCAAATAGTCAACATGACGGAAACCTTTAGTATACAACGTAATAAAAGTCCAGGTGTCATATTTCCCAATACTGCTTATCCTAAATCGTATTTTAATAAACGCATTTTTATTGATAAATATTCTTCTAAAGGAAAATTATGTGTAAAGTGATCGAAATAATCATTTTATCTCTTTTATAACCCATTTCTACTTAATACTACTCACATTTAGCAATATACTTTTTCTTTTTCTCTGGCCGACTTCAGTTCGAGTTCGTTTCCTAAGTCATTTGTTTTGGTCTCTTTTCCCCGGTCAAGTCTTTGCTCTCCCGTTGAGCTGATATAAACTTGTGTCATCTGTCTTGGCTTGTCATAATTACATTTATATAGTCAACATCTAGGTAGCCTGACATTTGGAAATATGTCAGCCCGCACTGTTATGTAATGAATAACGCATTGACTGGCCAGGATTTTCTGGTTCCACTTGATGGATATACACGTAAACAGAGACGTCGTGACAGTTGAATTGAAAATATATATATATTTGTTGATATGTATTTTTATATCGAACAAATTTCTGCTGTAGATGGTCAGAAAAAGTTTGGTCATGTGTCAGTAAAATGAAGCTTTTTACGTCAGCTTGCTGGGAGAGAAATATAACTATTAGGAAAAAGTAAGGTTCATTTTTTTTCGGCCAAACTGTAGATAAGAAATATTATTTGCGTGAAGCAATTCGTCTAAAAAGAACAACAACTCTTTGTTTTTGCATCACGATAACGATCTGGTTCACATTTCACTAGTTTTTCGTGTCCATTTCGTCAAAAATTCGACGCATATTATTCCGCAACCACCGTATATGCCTGATTTGGCTCCGTGTGTCTTCTGGTTATTCCCAAAACTCAAGAGATCACTCCGGGAAACGCGTTTCAAGTCGATTGAGGAGATAAAAAAAATCGAAAAGGCGCTGATGGCTTTACCGGAAAGGGACTATTTGGCATGTTTCCAGTATTGGAAAAAACGTTGACATAAGTATATTATATTGGGAGGGGATTTCTTTAAAGGGGCAGAAATTGATTTGGAAGAACAACAAACAAGATGTTTGAATTTTACTAACAAAACCACCTTACTTGCACACAGTTGTATACAATTTTTTTTTTAAAAATGTATTGATTAAAATTTTACAAGATTCACTTCAATTCTACACTTTTTTATTTACTTTTCTTTTACATTTTGATCATTCTTTAACTGTCTAGGAAAATAAATTATTTAAAAATAATAAAACAAACAAAAGTCAATGGGAGAACAACACTTCAAATTAAAAATTCTTAAATTATCCTTATAGAATTTTTGAATATAAATTAAGAAAACAATAAAGATGTAATTACATTTACATCGGAAATCAAATGAAAATCATTTGTAAATTGGGCTACAGACTTAAATAGATGTTAAGTAAATAAACTTAATTATTTTTAAATTATTTAATGTCATTGAGCTAAAATACTAAATATAATATGGATATTTGTACATAATTTCACTGGCACCAAACTGTTCAATTTCATATTACTTCATAGAATATATTTTTTCTGTAAGTCGATGGGTATTTGTTAGATTCTTCATTTATTTTTGTTGTTTGGTAATTTAATTTGTAAGTTTATTAACACCTAAATAAACTCAATCTTTATGTCTGATGTGTTCTACATCTCATACATATAAAGCGACATAGACAATTTTAAATTAAAATGAATTAAGTAATTCCAAGAAAACTGCTGCAATATGTTCTCAAATCGACATTCGAATTTTTTTCTAACCCCATCGACTTACTATATTAAAGGTTTATTAAATACTCTGTACACACTTAGAACTAAAGTACTCGAAATTGTTTTGGCACTCGAACGAATTCTGCAGTCACGAGATGATCTCAGCCTGTCAGTGTTTGTGATCTCACCAGGGTGAGATCAAGGGGCGTGGACTTTCGGACGAAGGTCGGGGATTCCCCCAAACAGTGACTCGCCGCGGCGGGCTCACTTAAAGTGGGACTATTGGAGGTGTGGGCCAGCGGACTGGCGGGATCAGCTCGCGATCTGAAGGACAAATCGATGGGCTCCTCCAGCTCGGGACTGCTGGCCGTTGGAAACAGCAGCTCAGTCTTGAACTGATCCTTGAAGATGGGCAGTTGCGGAACTCCGGCGGCGAGCAGTACTGGCGGCAGGTGGCTGAATGGGGCAAAGGAGCTGTACAGCGGCTCCGAGTGACTCCGAAAGATCTCGAGCAGCTCCTGGTGGCGCTGCCGCTGCATATCCGCATCCGGCTCAGAAGTGGCCGGAAAGTTCGGATGCCGCAGATCCATCTTGGGTAGGCTGGAGGCGTTCATGGACGAGGGTGTGGTGATCTGCCCGCTTAGTACGCTGGTGGCTCCATCTTCATTGGGATCCTCCGCAGATGATGCCCCGGAATCACTAGGCGTGTTGCTGAGGCGAGATTCGAGCTTCAGTTGCCGCTGGTGATGATGATGGTGGTGGAATTTGGCCGCCTGCAGAAACGAGGGCGAGGCGGCGCCACCCACTCCGGTGCCCACAGCCGCTCCCTCGATCCTGGGCGATGTGGCGGTGGCCGACTTGATGCAGGGATTGGTCTTATCCTGATAGGTCTGCCGCGCCTGGTTGCTCGCCTGCTGCAGTCGAGCCAGTTGCTCCAGACTCGCGCTACTCACTCCGCCACCTGACCCACTGCCGCCTGATCCCCCTCCTCCGACGCCCGTCGTGGTCTGCTGCTCCTGCAACAGGCAGTGGATCTTGAACCAGTTGGACCTGCGACCGTAGCGGGAACCACTCTTGGACATCCCCACGAGGAGGCACTTGCGCAGCCGGCACGCCTTGCAGGCCGTTCGGTTCTTCTTGTTGATCACACAGTCTCCGTTGTGCTTGCATCCTGCTATCGCCGCGATGTTGTTGTAGGTACGACCGAAAAAGGACTGCGGAGAAAAGGAAATTGCATTTAGTTTACATGACTAAATGAATAGGGGGATGCAACTGGCTAAGATTATTACAGGCTAGTTTATAGGAAGTAAGCTGTACGATCAGTTTTACACCTTGCAGTAGGACTAAAAGTTTTGGTTAAAAGTTGTCAACGCAGTAAAAGCCGCCCCTAAAAAAGATATATATTTTTGATTCGTCCGTTTCTGCTAAAACAATTCTCTATGATTTAAAGCTATCTAACGACAATATCTTATAGCTCCCCTCAAAGTAACAAATCCGAAATTAACGCTTCCGTTTTTTGATTAGATTCCCTTCTATTTAATTTCATATTTCTTCTATGTTTTATTAAAAAAAAAAGACTACTTAAAGTTTTTCTAGGTATGTGTCTGTATTTTGCTGTTTAATGCTAAATATATAGTATGTATAAGTTCTCCTTATCATTCGCTTGCCAAAGTTAGCTTTCTTAATCAGGTTTTTTGTGTGAAACACTTGCAATTAGTTGGAAAAATCCGCAGTGGACACTGATATTTTGTGATTATATGTGAAGATTTTCAAGAAATTGCAGGACGCAATGAATTTTATGATGAAAAATGAACGACGGAAAAAAATGAAATAAATCAAAACCGAACGATCCTAACAAGAATTTAATTATATATTAAAAACTGGCACTTTCAATTGGAATACTATAACACTATTGCCGACAACCATAAACTGTCTTATTGTAAATTTTTGAAAATTCGTGGTTGATCGGCATTTTAAATAGTTAGAAACCCCTTTTTTATAATAAACCTTGTATTGCCAACAGTCATAGAAATAGTTGTATTTATTTCTATATACAAATTTTTGGATATACACTTTTTCTTTAACATCCTTAATCATACCTATTTAAAGTTTTAAGATCCAATAAGATAATTGAAGCAAATCGATCACAGATTAACTACTTAACACTTCTCCAGGTTTTTTATTAATCAATTGTTTTCACCTATTTGCACCTGCCACTGTTGTGCTCCCCCTGTTGAACTTGCTTCAATTACAAAATGTGCGTTCAACTACTTGTAAGACAGCATTAACAATTGTTGGGCAAAAATATACTACTCTTCGTGATCCATTTTCTATACAACAGCTGATTCCCTTTTGTTTTGTGACCATGCCAACTCATGGTGGAGAGCTTGCCCCCAGTTGATTTTGAAGTTCAACTTTGAGTGGTGTTTGATGGGTGTCTGGGACTTTTGTTTCCGATTGCGCTGACTCATCTAATATGCATGTAATTTTTATTTGATTGACTGCAGTTACAATTGTGCTCGCCTTGGGGCTTACCTAGCTCTATATATGGACCCGCCCCGCTCGCCCTGTAGACTGCTCTGAATTTCGCAGACTTTTTCCCATGCCATTTGAAGGTGAGCCTTGTATTGTGTCCGCTGCGCACACGTATCTACTTATAGTCAATTAAAAATCGATTAATCTACCGAATTGAAATTTAATTACAGTAATAATGTTTTCGATTTCGCTTTGTGAAAAAGTAAAAGCCAAAATCGAGATCATTTTTTGCACATTTTGACCACGGTATGTGCGAAATGGAGTCCCCCAAGTTTCTCACAATCGTCGGGATTAAATTCTATAAAATATCGATTTGGACTGCTGTACTGGCATAGCAACAAACTCACCTTGCAGCCTTCACATGTAAATGCCCCAAAATGAAAACCAGCCGCCGGCTCGCCGCACACTTTGCACAGCTGGTTCATCTGTAAAACAAAATGAAATTTTAATTTAAAATGGTTATTTTTTTTATTTATAAAATATTAGGTATTAGGTATTTTAATCGTAGAGTAAAAGGGTATACTAGATTTGTCGGAAAGTATGTATCAGGCAGAAGGAAGCGTTTCCGACCCCATAAAGTATTTATATTCTTGATCAGGATCACTAGCCGAGTCGATCTAGCCATGTCCGTCTGTCCGTCTGTCTGTCCGTCCGGATGAACGCTGAGATCTCGGAAACTATGGGAGCTAGGCTATTGAGATTTGGCGTGATTCCTGAGCTTCTTACGCAGCGCAAGTTTGTTTCAGTAGAGTGCCACGCCCACTCTAACGCCCACAAACCGCCCAAAACTGTGGCTCCTACAGTTTTGATGCTAGAATAAAAATTTTAACTGAAATGTAATGTTCTCATCAATACCTATCGAATAACCCAAAAAAAATTTGCCACGCCCACTCTAACGCCCATAACGCTTAAATCTGTATACCGCCGGTAGGTGGCGCATTTTAATCTCGCTTTGCTATTTCTTCCTTGTTCTTTCTCGTTTTTAACCGAACAAAGGTAATACGAAACTAATATTTATATTATAGTACTTAATACCTTAAGAACAGATTGTCAGGGCTGTATTATAATTTGTATAAAAGCCGTATTTCTTATTCCTTGCTATTTTCCCAGTTACCCCATCCCACAACGTGTTGCCGAATGCCTAATTGAAAAAATCCAACTCCGGCGACCTCTTCACGATTGTCCTTGTTATTGATGATGCCTTTTTTCACAGATTATTTTTCCCTGGGTTGTGTTTTTGCTGGCGGGCCAACACATTGACTCTCGGCTCAGCTGTGATCAAGACGAGGCCATGGCCAAAACAACAACCACGAAAGCCACGCCAAAGAGCGCAAGAAGAAGAACTGCAGCGGCAAAAACAACAACATGCATAACCGATGACCCACTGCGTTTCTCTTTATTTTTATTCTTTTTTTCGGAATTCTGTTTTTTATTTCGCTACAGGTCGTGGATAGAAATTGAGGTACGTAGCGACCGGTTTGGGCTTGCACCATCAAAGTTTCGGTCGCGGCAATGTCAGGAGACCCTGCACCTCATCTCACCCTCTCTTTCACCCCGAGAATGCCTCTCTCTCACTTCCCGGGAAGACTACGTTCACACATCTAATGCAACGTACTATAGTGACTTGTTTTGCCTGTCCATAAAGCCTAAGGTCAAGCGAAAAAGATACAGCGAGGAGCAAATAAAATATCTACAAAAATCTTGCGTCAACTATTTAATGAGCATGAAGAATCCGAGGGAGGGATCAATTTTGTCATGGATATACATTATAAATTCTTAGATACTGCTGGGATTTTCTTGCCTCATTTGTTAGAGCGCGGGCATTTGGGAAAAATGAGTAATTTTTTACAGTACTCCTAATGTAAGGTCAAAAATTGATAAACTTGTTCTTAGAAAAAATATGTGCACTTTAAGTAAATGGAAATCAGTAATAAAACAGTGAAAAATCATCATCAAAATAATATGAATATAGTGACACAGAATTATAACCATTTGCATATATCATCAACTGCATTAATATTTGCCTAACTAATGTGACTATCTATAACCCTCGCCAAGTTATTGGATTTTATTTTATAAAAAGATGGCATTTGTTTTGCATTACAGATCTTTTTGGTTCACAGTTTACTACGTTTTATCTTGTTGATATAACGAGTTGCCATCAATTTCCGTGTTTTGAACTTTTAATTTCATAACTTGTTACGTTTGAACCAACATTCCTACTAAAAATATGTATATAACAAATACAAATACTTCAAATTTAAATAAACAGTAAATTCGTAGCAATTAAAAATGAAATATCGCCAAACAAGTAAGTAATAAATGGAATAAAAAAAAGAATATTTTATTTTCTAAGCCATAGGTCAGTCTTATTTAATGTTGCTATATATAAGTTATGTTTTAAAAGTTAATTTAAAAAACAGAACTAAGTTTTTTATTTTTATTTTATATTAAGTAAACTTAAACTTAAAATGAATATTGGTAAAAAGATTGAGAAATTTCCGCTAAAATCTTTTAGTGAAAATATGACTAGTGTTTATAACTGGATATGTTTACAATATTTTCTATTGATTGTGTCAAGTTAATTATACCAGTAACTCGTATACTAAAAGAGAACTAAAAGATAGTAGAAGGAAGCGTATTCGACCCCATAATGTATGTATATTCTTAATCAGGAGCAATAGCCATCTTCGTCTGTCTGTCAGTTCGACCGTCCCTGTGAACGTTGAAATCTCAGAACTATAAAAGCTACACTGAAAATGAAATTAACCCTAAAGTCAAGGAAATCGCCCTATGTTGTCTTTTAAGACATTAATTGTAGGGTAAGATGCTTCCTTCATTTAGTAACGCTTGGTTGATTTAGGGAAAATTTCCTTGACTAAGAAAAAATATTTTTGTATTTAGGCTACATTTAATTTTGTGTTGGAACTTGGCATACATTTTCTTGGATTCTTGTGCATAGAAAACTTATTTTAGCAGGGCTCCACGCCCACTATAACGCCCACATAACGCTAAAAGCAGTCTAGAGCTTACATTTTTTTAATATTTTGAAAAAGTGTAAACAAGATTTTGTTCTGAATTTCGTAGAACGGCCCATTCACTAAAAAGTTATAAGCAAATAAAGTGTGCCATCTCGGAAACATGCAATTTGCTGCATGCATATCTGCATCTCCCTCGCACTACCTTTACCTGAGTAACGGGTATCTAATAGTTGAGGCCGACGACTATAGCGTTCTTTCTTCGTTTTTTTTTATATTTCCTTAATTTTATAAGGTCAAAAAAATGTGCCAAAATCTAGTCAAAAGATGTTAGCAATTTCTTCCGTTTTTCGCATGTGGTTTCGTAATTCTTCATGACCCTTTTCAGAACCAGAGCTGCCCCATGCCAGCCAGGTTAAGTGCTCCGCAGAGGTGTCCGCATCTGGACATTTTCTGGACCAGGGCCGCCAGTGGCAGGGAGCTGCTCCGCGAAATGCGCCCAGCAGGTGGTGGTGCCACAACGTGATGCTGCTTCTGTGATAATGGTTAGCCCCATCCGATCCCCGCCGGCTGCCAAATCCGACGCTGGCCTGCCAATGCCCGGCACTTTGCATATAAACGCTCGCTAATGGACACCAAAGGTGACAGCAGAGCGTTGCTAAATTGGCAAACATTAAATTTGCACCTTCACAGCGAGCGAGCCAGCGACCGCGAAACCGTGACAATTTTCGGCACAGCGGTGCGCTTTTCCAGAAAGCAGGAAAATCATCAAGCAGAGCTGGAGCCCGAGGAGATCTTCCATTGCTGACAAAAGCCTCGGAGTCTCCAAAACCCAGAACCGCAGTTCATGGTGAAGCTTCAGCGGTAATCTAGACTAAAAGAATCAGCTGAATGGGGGAGTTTTGAGAAAATGGATTTATAAACAACGCGTAAGCAGTGAAGTTCAATATGGGAATGTTTGGCTATAATGACAGCAGTTCAATGGGATCAGGAAATAAAATGGATCATATTGACGTCAAAATTAAGGCAGTTATGGAAAAGTTATTCTTAGACTTATAACTGAATTTTTTTCATATTAAATTCTGATCAGACATATATAAACTATATTTACGATGTTCCTCTGTAGACATATTAAAAAATTTAAAATAATGTGTAGTTGGTAGTTTTTATTAATTTAATATTGTGAAAAAGAACCTAGTTTAAAAAGTTTTATAATGTTTTAATAAAAGAGAATATTGATAAATATTAAAATCTATTTACCGAAAATATGCATAAAATAAATATGAATGGCTTCTCCAAATCGTAATAGAGGTCAATATTTATTATATGTACTCTCTATGCCAATTCGACTTTAAATTACAACATATATCGTCGTACCTGATCTCCCAAGATAGACACAGAGTCCCAAATCATTTCGATCCTTATTGAGAAACCCGAGGAAAATGCAATTGAACGGCACGCTTGAGCGATAAAGTTGCAGATTTTTATCCAGAGGCGGCATCTCAATCCTTTTAGCATCTTAACATTATCACGACAGCGACCAAGGCCACTATTCCACGTAACCGGACGCATATTTGAGAGGCTTGTTCTGGGGGCATCTTTAGTTACCCCTTCATTTCACCGAATAGAAGTCATGAAGGAAGACATAATTCCCATGCCACGAGCTAATTAAAAGTCCTCGAGCCGAGCCCCTACAAAAGGTGAATGTTATCTTTCTATTTATTTGGTTCGATGTGCAGCTTGGATTGTGGGAAAACAATGAACAGATGAACAGAAAAGAGTAGTGCAAATTCGAAACATTTGACTCTCCTATGCCGTTTCCTTTCAAATTTAAAACCAGAATGCCCATTGTTCATTTCTGAGTGTATATCGAACCCAACAGATCACAACATAGGAACGATCTTGGCTGACAGGCTTATCGATTAAGCCAAGATTAATGTTACACATTGAGCAGAAACAGACAATTAATTAGAAACCTAAACTGCTACAGAAAATACTTATTGATCGTAAGCCAAGTGGATGATTGTTCAGATCTAATCTCTGGAAATCTACAAAATGTAGTGTGCCAGTCCGAGTTTAGCTGGAGATGAACTCGATGGGGGACAAGTTCAGAGCGGCTTAGACAATAAGAACCAGATCAGTTGGTCGCTGCTACGTTCTCAACAAGCTCATCAAGTCGCTGTTGACAGACCTAAAAAATTGGAAGAAATCTTGGATTTTTCTCAATAAGCATAATAAACAAGGGCCCAAAAAAATGTGTCCTTAAAAGCAAACAAAATGATGGACAATGCCAAATCAGATAAAGGCAACAGAGGGAGAAAAGGTGTTCAAACAAGCAAACCACGATTGTCTCAAATATTTTGAAGCCGCTACAAAATAGAACAAGAATCAAGAACACAGCCCGCTGAACCCCGGAGCATTGACACAATCTGCAATCCAAACCCTTCCGCGACCCGAATCTCCTCCGATCTCGGCAGACAATTGCCGGTAATATGCTTTATTATTAGCCCTGCCAGCCACTGGAGACGGACATTCGCAATATGCAAATCCACTCAGCAGTCACACGCTCTAGTTTGAATTGTCTGCTTCCGCCAACCTCGATCCTCGATCCTAGGACCTCCATCCTTCATCCTCCGCGATCGAGGATCCACGATCATCCAGTCGAAACTCTGCCTCTGGCCCTTTTCTGCTTGATTGCCGACAGCAGTTGGACAATTAAATGTTTGAATATCTCCCAACTTTGTCCATTCTCTGCCCCTATTGTAGTAATTTCTTGACACTTATCGCACAAAAGGCAATAACATTATTAATGAGCATGTCAATGAGCTTCTTTTGTCTTCACTATTACACTTTTTCTGGTTCTCCTTGGCCGTCCTTAGTGGTAAGTATGAACTCATGGGACTTAAGGTTGGGTCTTGATTACAAAGTAAATTCGCTAATTCTTTGTGCACACACAAAAAACTTGTTATCATTTTTGATTTGTGTCTTGCCTTTTTATTCGAAATGCATAGTTTTATTGTTCACAAATTAATTTTAAAGTATTTACATAGTTGTTTTTATTACTTCAGACTTGTCTTTGATCAGTGAGATTTATTTGATTTATTGATTTGATTAATGTAGGATTTATTTTAAATGTTGTTTTGACCATAAATTATTGTTTTAACATTATTTAAAATGTTTAGTGCTTTAATTTACTAAATTAATCCATTTTATCGAACAACCCGACCTCACGTTATATCACAGTCTTTTTTCAACTTAATTTAGACAAATTATGCAAAGCGGTTCTAATTCAATTACATTTTTTATTTATAGGCCTTTTTTGCCTGGAAAGTGTTTATGTTTATTTATTTACTAAGTCTTGATTTATGTGTGATGAATTTTTAATTGGGTTTGCCTGATAAGTTTAATGAATGAATGTTTTGTTTATTTCCTAAATATATCATATGTCATTATGTGACTTGAAAAATATACAATACACTGAGTGTTTGTTAAAATCTCATCTAATCATATTTGCTATAATCTTACCTTAGAATGAATTTAAATTTCCAAAGCTGCATAAATTAAAGGTCCTAATAAATCCACTTTTCTATTTTATTTTTGTTTAGATGTTAACTATTAAGTTTTTTATAACTTCACACACTTTGGGTATTTCGGGATAAATATCAATTGATCATATCAGATATATTCTTCACATGTCACTTGCTAAATCCGAATTAACGCTGGTGATATAGCGACGGCTTTCGAGAGGGATTGTAGCAATCACGTGGCGCACATAATGCCGAAGAACTTCGCGATCGGTTGGATATAGTGCGATGACGATGGCGATTGCGAGAGCGAGAGAGCAGCGGAAGCCTGACTGACGGTGCTTGGCAGCGGAGCGTCCATCCGAGACTAAATCGATGCCGTCGTTCTGAGCGCCAAACAGACTCGGACTGCCAGGTTGGCCCTGGCCTCAAAGATCGTCTCATCCCAGCAGCAACATCTGCAGCGCAGCAGCAACATCAGCAGCAGCAACACCAACGGCAGCAGCAACATCAACAAAGCGCACGCGTCTTCGGCCGTGTGTGTGTGCGTCTTCAACAGTGGCAGGGCAAGGCGAAACTTAACTGTTAATCGGCCACCGCTGCTGCAGGAAATCCTGTTTGGCGAACAGCTGCTGCGGCAAATGCTGCTCCGCTCAGCTCTGCCGGCTTTACAGCCCTGTTAAGTCGGTATGATCTGTAAAGTGATCTGTACACTAGGCCAACTAAAATGATCCAAACAGATCAAGGCATTGAGGAATGTAATTAAAAATTGTTTCACATAATTCCATTATTTAAAAATTTGGCAAAATTGCTAAAAAATTGAATGAAATCCATTTATTAAGTAATAAATTGATGGTAAAGCTACATATTAAATATTTTTACAAATATGTCTTCTGTTTTTAAGATTGCGGTAAGAACTGATAAGGTTTATCAATCAATCCAAACTAGTTGTTTTGCAATACATACATATAATGAGCTGAATATCTTAATAGTGTTAACATCTGAATAGTGTACTCAGAAAAAATAAAGTATTTTCAGTGTAAAAACGTCTCCAAGCACGTAAAAGACAGAACCCGAGAACAAAATGCAGCTTTCAAGCACGAATTTTCAAGACCGAAAATACTAGGTTTCAGAACCTTTCGGTTTATCAAGTATGAATAATTCTTAAAGCTAGTCATATTTGCACTAAAACGAACGATTCAATAATAAAGTATGAAAATTGCAGGCATGATTTAAGGCCAAATAATTCCTAAATTGATATACATAAATATTAATATTAATTTAGGTTGGGTATGAATTATATGGTAGTAAGATAAATAAATATAATAATAATAGTAAGTATAATAATAGTAATATAATAAGGATATCTACATAAAATTAACATTTTAAGTTTACTTACGACTTGACGCTGAGGGGCATTAGCACTGTGTTATTTATGCGCCTTATATTCAGAGAACTTTCAGAATAAACAGTTGGGAATTATTAGAGTTGACAAATATTAAAATCCAAACTGTGCTCAATGTGAGAACTTTTTCAGCACGAACGTGCTTAAATGGTAAGCATGAAATCGTTCTTAAGTCAAAGCTGTTTATACTTGATTTCAGCACGGTGTTTTTCCCTGATTGTAGACAGCTTTAAACTGCTTTTATTTCTAACGGATCAAAGAAAGTACTAATACGCTAAGTAATTGAAAGGTACTTTTATCAAGATTACAATTGAGTACGATACTATTTATGTAAGATATTCCAAACAAGTGTAAATTTTTCTTTAAGTGTACTCTGTTACCGACTTTGCTTCGAACTTGTTCGCTGTATGTTTTCAGTTCGGTGGTTGTGGTTGAGGTTGCTGTGACTTCAGGCTCGGCTTGGAACTCTCCGCTCTCTGGAAATTTACCGCTGGGCGAGTGGTGCTTCCCCCGAGTGCTGAACTGTGGTTGGCTGTTGGCACCGGCACGATCTCAAAACGTTTCGTTCGTTTTCATTGAATATTGTCTCGATGCGGTTGGCTGTTGGATGTTGGGTTTTTTACCCCCATTTGACTTACACACGATACTGTTATCATTTGAGTGTATTGGCTGCGAGAGTGTTGGCACAGCTTTGTCCATTGTGCATGTGCATCCATTTGGACTCGTATTGGACGACTAATGTGGCAAGGAGGTGGGCACTTAATGCCTGGCGATCAGTGTAAACAAACATTGGGGGAAATCAAGAAAACATCGGAGGGAGTTTGTTGCTTGTCTCGCAAAATGGGGAAAACGAGTTTGTTGCCTAAGTCTTTTGTATCACTCGTATATTAAAATGATTTTAGTGTTTATCTCTATCGGAAACTTTAAGCTTATACCCGAATCGAATTTAAAAGCATTATTCAAAAATAAAATACATGAAATTGGGTTTATCTTAATGATTAAAAGGTTGCATTCAACTGAAAATTAAGAAATTTTACAGTTGAGAGAATTTAAACCATATCGTATACTAGTCAGTACAAAAGTTTTTTAAAACTACCCATCATTTTTAATTTAAAGTTCTTAAATCGTAATACGCAGGGTTAAAAAAGTCATAACTCCCGTAAAAAACAAATATATTTAATCCAATTAAACTTAATTTGACAGTGTACAATAAAAATGCAATTGCAAAAAATAATAACTGTTAATATTTCCTTGTTTAAAGTGAACTTCCACCGAGGCAATTGCCAGTGGAACAATCAACGCGTTTCCATACGTCTAATTGAATTCTCTTGTCATAAGCATGATCAGATGGCTGCCTCTGTGCACTCAGGTGCCCACTCGAGTGATCCTCGGGCATTTGGCCAGTCTTTGTCTCTGTCTATCTCCATCTCCAGCTCAAGCTCTCGGCTTCTGTCACTTGGTGATGATGATGATTTCATTTTAATAACACTACTGGCCGGAGAAAAGTCCAGCACTGTGGAGATCGTTTAATACTCTGCATTCGCTGCGGCCGTGTCAACACCACTTGACGGAGTAACAAGGAAGCGCAACACTCTAAAACGACGTGTAATTTATCACAGCCAAAAGCATTTAGCCATGAACTGGAACGGAGACTCCAGACTCCAGCTCCGACTGGGACTGCAACTGAATCTGGCTAGTTTCTTGCAGTAGTTTCCTCTGGCTCTGCCTGTCAGCATAGTTGTCGTCATAATCTGCCAACTGGCGATGCAGCTCCTGGAGCTGCTGCGCTGCAATTTTAGTCTGCATATTAACATTTCTCCTGCTCGTGGGCAGATCTCCCATCTTCCCTCTGCTCTGTCCAAATTTTTAATTAAGTTCGGGCCTTGGCAACGGACCCGTACGTATCTCGCCTGCTCGCGTGCTCATCTCCCGGTGATGAGTTGGGGCATTAGCTTTGATGGCTGCTCATATTTATTAGAGCGCAATCTGGCTCAAATTGTGGCCACTAGAAGCGATTTAGAGAGCAAGGAACTTTAATCTAATTAAAAACGGGTCGCTTGATACGCACTCGAAACGGAATTTTCATCTACATAAATTTTATTTAAAGAGTAATACAAATTACATACATGGTGCACTGCTCCTGTTCTTGATTACTGTAAATCTTTTTTAATATCACAACATTTTGTTTGAAATTTAATAGCTCTGGTCGTAGAATGCTGTTAAGCCCTCCAAGCTATCTAGATATCGTTATCGAATCTATTTCATCTTAGAACAAACAAATTTGTCCCCAAGTATAAAACCAACCGGTCAGCTTGCCTTTTAGTTTATAAATCGGTTAAAGTGGGCACTTGAAGTTACATAGGAGTCAGTAGCGGATCCAGAATTTGGTTGTGGGGGGATATAAAAAAATGTATTAAGTAGAAATCAAAAACTTGGATTTAATTTCACAATACGTATACTTTTAAGCCCGAGTGGGGGGATTTATCCCCAATATCCCCTCGTGGATCCGCGCTTGATAGGAGTCTTAAGCAAAAAAAAAAAACTTGCGGCAAGTCAAGCGAGTCTTTGAGCACGGGTCTGCAGGCTAAAATAAAGCGAATTCTTGTTTTAAAAATATAAAAAATATTTTAAGATTCAAGACAAACCCAGAAAGCAAACCCAGAGCATATGTTATATAAAGTTGCCCACAATAAAAATAAGACTTGTAAGATTTCGTTGCTTAAGAACGGAGGGTCAACGCTTAGATTGATTAGGATGGTGATACTGATCAAGAATGTATATTCTTTAGTTTTCTTACCTTATACAAAAATATTCTTTCCTACTAGGCAATAAGTAAAATCTACACCTTCCCTCTTTTCCTACAATGCCCGCTTCAAATTTTCAGAGAAAATTTCAATCAAGCCAAACCAAGATTGCCAAACACTTAAACAGGTCTTTTTTGTGCACTAACATGGCCAAATACAAATTGTCCATGGCCAAAAAAAAGACGAAAACCCAAAGAAATCACAGCAAGCTACAAACAAAATAGGCGACAAATCTCGTGAAGCTGACTTGAAGCCGGAATGCCGGAGAATTGAAGACATTTGGCGACATGCGATCGATGCCAAATCGATCCAGATACAGATACTTTAAATCACAATTTCAATTGAACGAGCGCAGGCCGGCCGAGCCAAAAAATCAGAAAAATCGATCTGCGCACATGTCAAAGGCGGTAGCAAACTCTCCAGCAACAACGCGCGTAGACGCAACAACATCGGCAGTAGCGGCAACAACATCGGCAACAACTGGCAGGCAGCATTTTATTTCAATTTCAATTGATTGTCGTACAATCGCCATGAATAATTCAATTTTTAGAATTGCATTGCATGAAGTCAGATAGAGATAGCTGCTGGACAGGCGATCGACGAGGGAGAAAGAGAAGGAGTGAGGAATACGGAACATGGACATATTTTTGCCACTGTCTGTTGTTGTAGCTGTAAGCTGTAGTCATTTTCCCCTTCTCCTCGTGCCTTCCCGACCCCCAAGTCGCTGTCTCTGCTATTGGCGATATAAGGTCGTAAAGGAGATCGCTCATCCATATATTTCTATAAATGATATTATCCAAAATTGGTCCACATTTGCATGTTTTTGATGTACTTTTTATTATTGATAATAAGTTTCTATGATTTCTGATGATATTCGCTGATATTATTGGAAAATATATAAGTACATTGCAAAACTCAGAAAAGCTCTTAGAAATTCATTGAAAATACCGGTTACGAATAGGAAGGTAGTATATTATCGATACCCATAGAAAGAAACTGTAGAATTGATCATAGTTTTACTGTCTTAAGAATTGGGCTGTATGGATCGTTATTAGATCTACGCGTTGTATTAATTAATAATTCCAAATAATAAGTACAAATATTCCAAATATACATTTTGGAAGCGTTTAACCAATTATTAAAATCGAAGGAAATTAGTAATGAAGGGCTGAAAGCTTAGTATCTATTTTGTTTTTAATAGTTCGCAATTAATTATGTATATGCCCATAGTTTTAATAACACTAAGTTTCAGAAAAGAGATAAACGTTCTGTTATAATGAATAAATATTTTTAAACAGAAACTATTGGAGGACCGTATTATTCACTCAAGTTGTGAATCTTCCAAATTTTAAAGCACTTCAAAGGGATTATAAATAAAGGCAGATGCTTCGATTGAAAGCTATTTTTTAGGGTTCAGTGGGGTAAGCGACGTAAAACGAAATGCATCAAAACATCATCTTGAACCATTAGCAATGTCAGACACATTAGGTACCCCTGCAAAACAGGACTCTTCATCTGCCATAGAACTCCAGCCAAGCAGCGTTGATTAATGAGTTTATTATGCAACAATTATGTATATAAACAGTGAGCATTGAATGCGAATACAAATCGGAGTGAGTGTCCCGTATGAATTTGGCTTTTGAGCGTTTCAAGATCACGGATCATGTCAAATTAATGAACTCGCTCGGCTCTTGACTTTGACACTTCATAAAGGTGTCGACGCAAGGAGTCGACATCCTGCCAAGGACAATAACCGGCCCGCTAATTTCATTTGCTTCACTTTATGCAAGGACAGGACTCGTCTCCCAAGACATTCCCAGCTCGCATAAATCACACGCCGCCGAATTTGCATAACTCCCGGCGCAGATCTCTCGAGTAATTTGTTCTGCTTAAGAGGAAACTAGTTTGCGTCCTGTCATGGGATACACTTAGCATCCTTTTTTCGGCCTCCGATTCGCCGAAGAAGGCGAGGGGCTCCCAAGTGTATCGTTGGGATGCGGATTTCGATCTAGATTTCCTTTCATCCATCTGCCGGCTGCATTCCATCGCTCATCTGCTTTGCACTCCATTTGGAGCCGCGCCTTTTTGGGGCACATATTTGGCCTGTGATGTCATCGGGCGCACACTTCTCTCTCTTCAGAGACTCGCATAAATTCGCAGCCTAATTTGTTAAGAGCGCGTGCTTCAGTTTTCGGGTCGGCGGCTTCCCTCAAAAAGATACTAATAACAATTGTGCGATCTGCCTGGCTCTCTCTCGCTCATCTTTGGGGCTAACAAGGGAACCTTTTGGGCTATACGAGCTGGAGATACTCTAAAGATTAAAAGGGTTAATTTCAAATATTTATTATCCCACTTTATGCTAGTCGAAATAAAATTGAATTGGAAAGTGTGACTAATATACTTTCTTTCTTAACGTAAAACAGTAAAATAAAACGTAAAAAACTAGAAATCGTATACTTAAATATTGTGTAAACTATAATTGTTTTAACTTATTTAATTATTACTTTGTTATTAGAAATCTTTAAATCTTGATGATAAATGTATGTACATTGTACATTTATGTATTCCCAATTATTAAAAATTATATCTTTATTGTTGAAATTTAGTAGAAAATTGGTTTAGATACAATCGATGATTAGACCTTCATACTACTACATAAAGTAGGTCTTAACCATCACCTACTTTGAGTTTAACGCACCCTTGTTACACTAGAATAAAATAATAAATTAGAATTAAACTGTTAAAATATAGGTTATAAGCAATTGTAAAAATTTTAATGTTTAATAATAATTTTTAGATGCTCATAAATATTTTCAAAACCTTACAAATCTTAATACATATAAAAAATCTCAAACTTTGGAAAACAAATATAATTTTATTCTAGTAACATTTTTGTGAACTTGTCAAGCCAATTCTCATTAGTTTATAGCTTTATTTAATGTTAAGATCTGCTATACAAAATATGTTTTAAGAAATTTAAGCAACTAAGTGAACTCACAGCCCTTTGGAAGAGTATCACCCAGGCTTTTGCATCTTGCCCGCTCAGGCCTAAGCTAAAGTGACAAATTGGAGCGTTTTTTCGGTCCCTCAGTGCTTAAAGCTGTAGCCTGGATCTGGGTGCAGGGGTCTGGGGCCCAGACACCTCTCCACACATGTGGAACGACGAAATTCGGGGCTTGGCCACAGCGAGCCACAGTTAAGTGGATTTCGGAGCATTCTGCGAGAGGCGCAACAAAAAAGCGGTCTACCCTATAAATCTTCTGGGTGTTGACTTGGTTTTCTTTTCGGTTTGCCTTTTTTCTGCACGTTTTACGACTGACATTAATTGAATGCGTCTGAAATTGGGGGTACTTTCCTTTGGGCATAGCACACGCTTCATTTGATTTATTCGCAATGCGTAATCTTCGCGGCCATCCAAATACTCGGTGAACTTGGCATGAACTTCGCAGTGGGAATTAGAGGCCGAGGACGCGGCCTCTCCCCTTTTCGGTGTCGGTGGGTAGATTTGTCGGCTGGAGAACAAAGTGCAGCCGAAATGCCACAAACAATTGCTTCACATTTTCCAACTTTCTTTCGGTATGCTTAATAGTCTGGGCCACGGACCGGAGGCTAGAGCCCATGGATCGCTCCTAGAACCAGTCGCAAGATCAAAGCTCGGCGATATAATTGGCCGCTGCCGCTCGTTGACCGCAGAGATCCACATCCACATCCCAATCCCAATCCTCCGGCCTGCGCATGCTTAATAATAATTCGTTTTGGCAAACAATGTAAATTCTTCATTAGCCTCCTAATTTGCTTGCGATCCCTGCAGACGCTCGATCCTCGGCAATTGTTTGTACCTCCGAGATCTGGATAAAATGGTATTTTATGAGGAGCACAGCGAAATTTGTTACATTTTCTGTGGCTATCTCAGGAAGGGGATTTCTGTCATTTCCACCGGGACATAAATGTTTCTATTTGTGGGCGGTAAGGTAGAGAGAAGTTACTCTGTTCTCTGTTTATGGCTTACTTTGTTTATGATTTTAGCGGAAAGACAATTTATGGAACCCTTAAAAATGGTATTCTTTAGTATCCTTTGCCGTTAGATTAGGGGATGTTTATTGTAACATGAAGCATCTAAAGCATCTGAAGCAACTTTAAATGTAAGTGGTTTTATCTTCTTTAAGTTTTAAAGGTCGTAGAAAAATAAATGACCCGTTTAGAAAATCATAAAATTGTTTAAATAAAGACGATTAATATTGGGACGGAAAAATATACTTGTACAGTACATAGGATTTTTGTAATTGATCTAAGAAATTCAGCTTGCTAGTCGTTATATCCTGAATGTTTCTTAGTTTTTAAGCAGAGACCCATACCACTTCACGGTCATTAGGCATTCTATCCCGCATATTCGAAACGCTTTTCTCCTCTTTCTGCTTTTCCATCTTGAAGTAATTTTTCACTCCACATGCTACGAAAGCAAGTCGCAGGAATGCCGCTGATTTGCGCTGATTGATCGATTGATTGAGTGATTGACAACGGCGCCAATGAGAGGCCGATCATTTGCTAACTTGGGTAGTTCACGTTCGCTAATTAATTAAAGGCCGAAATGCCAAAGCTGTCATAGCCAGATCAAGGCGAATATGGCCAGGTTGGTGGGTTGTAAGTTGGTCAGAGGGCTGCGGCCAGAGCTTTCCATTTGGTTGCCGATGGCAGATGGTAAATGGTAAATAGTAGTAAATAGTAATTCGTAAATAAGTGTTGGCTGGGTTTCCCTGCACTCCAGTAACTCTCGAGTTGAGTGCATTACAGCAGACATTTTTGTGCTCTGCAGGTCGGCTGGTTGCTCTGCTTCTCTGACTGTAACTGGGACCATTCTTTACGAGAGGCAATAAATTTAACAATTTGTTTAGTGCAGACATGCACATGGATACAGATACAGCACCACCACACGGACACGCAAAGTGTCTACGG
This sequence comes from Drosophila suzukii, assembly GCF_043229965.1. Lineage (NCBI taxonomy): Eukaryota > Metazoa > Arthropoda > Insecta > Diptera > Drosophilidae > Drosophila > Drosophila suzukii. Next base: position 24,678,199 of record NC_092082.1, on the reverse strand, counting down.
CTTCTGGCCATATATGGCGAGTCCTGAGGCTGGGACCGCTTTAGAGATGCCAAAAGCAAAGCAATTTGTCGTGCGGTAAACCAAAAGCCAACAACAACATTCGGGCAGCTGTTTGTCGCCAGCTGGATTGGTTATTGGGGGTTAAGGGGCTCTCGAGGAACGGCATAGGCGTAGAAAGCAAGAGTTAAACAGTTTCGAACCATTTCGCAATATCGTATTCCCGTCACGCAGTCGTCCATCGCCTTAGGATTTCGTCGGCCAAACATGGCGCGGCGATAATCGGAGCTGATCGATAGAATTAGTGACTTTCTTCGGATAAACCATCACTTTTCCGCCCGAACAACTTTCAACCTGATTGATCTATTGATCTGCTAGGAAAGGTGAAAGATAAGTACAACAGGGATCAATGTGGTGTAAGTATACTGGGAAGGAAATCTATCTATGGTTATTGGATCAAGGCCCTGAAATAAACTTAAAATTTTCGGATGTCGTGGTGTTGTTTACTTAACAACGTTTCTCACACATTTTTCAAACCTTGTAGAATAATAACTAAGACTAGAGACAAACACACAAACATATCTGTCAAGTCTATGTTTTAAGATTGTAAAAGCATTACCTATATGGCTCACTTTTTTAGCTATCCCCATTCCCATGAGCTCTTCTTTTTCGCCCATGAGCAACATCAAAAGCAAAGGGCGTTCACGTGAAAAATAGAATTTGGTGTCAATGCTTAAAGACAAAACAGCAACTCAAATATGAGAGGAAAAGCCGAGAGGAAGAACCGCTAAAGTGAAAACCCGACGAGACAAAAGACAACAAGCAGAACCAAAAGGTAAATAGCGGCAACCAGGCAACAAGTGGATACCCGATGTCCGATGCCCGATGCCCGATGCCCCATGCACTGCCCATTTGGCCCCGGTTGAGACCGCATTGGTCTAAACGTCCCCTCCACACTCAGAAAAAGTCAAGTCTTACACTAACGAAAACTTAAATACGTAGGTATTGCTTTAATTAATTAAAGTTTTTTAGTTAATTAAAAAAAAAATAAAACAAACAATTTACATTTTTAAAGAATTGATTTACTAAAATTATTTTGTAATCTATTAAAATGAAAGAGAACAAGACAGAAAGGTATAGTAGATAGCGATATCCGTCGACTTTACTTACTATGCAAGTAACAAAGCGACTGTACGCAAGATTGCAAACTTTAGTTGCCTATAACTTTTCAATAATTGGTCTGATTTCAACAATTTTTGGCATGTAGATGGATATTGGTAATCATAATAAAGTCGTATTTAAATAAATGTAGTCTACGAGTTGCGTAAAAACATATTTCATATACCAATTTAGTCCGGCCGAAAGTCTCAGCAACTATGGCCGATTCCTCCCTGTACCTTAAGTTTTAAACTTTTGGCAACAGAGATAAACATATTTCATATAGCTCTTTTTAAAACAGGACTTTTTATAATGCTTGCATTATATATCCAAATAAAAGGCTCCTAGCTGGAAGACTTTTATAACTTACCTGAAAAGATGAATTGATTTATTTTGATCCCAGGAACTCGATCAACGTCGTAGTGCACATGATAACAAAATGATCAGTAGGCGTCTTAAACGAAATAGCTAAGTTAGTAATGGACTTTTTTCGAGTGTCTGCATTCGCCGCGGCCTCGCTGTCTAAGCCAGTGTCTCTGTCTGCGCCCGCGTCTCTTTCCCCGGCCACGTCGATGGCAACGTCGTCATCTCTGCTGTGAGTCGGTGTCCGACTTAGGCTGGGCCCTCCTCCGCCGCCCCCGGATCTCCATCGCCATCTCCACCAGCCATTCCAGTTGCCGGCTCGTATGCATGCTAGCCATATAATGCAGCTCATCAACAACAAAACGGCAGCGGAGGCAAATGCAACATGTGCTCCGTGCTGCAAGTGCCCTGCTTCTTCTGCTTCTTCTGCCGGGCTTCTTCTACAGCCATAAACAAATATGAGTGGCTGCGCATGCGCCTCTCTCCTCGCTTTTCCAGACTTGTGTGTGTGCGTGCGCCTCCTTCAAGAAGTGTGGGAAAATTTTCGGAATTTCTTTTACTCGTTTTGGTTTTTCCTCTTCTGCGAAACCCCCATTTCTGCGCTTTTCCTCTCTTCCCAGAGCAGGCTGCAATGCGGAGGGGGCGGACGGGGGGCGTGGCATAGCGGGAGCCTGGGCTCGGCATGCCAACTAGTGAAATTCTTTTTGATAATTTAATTTAAGAAATATTGTATATAGACGCCAACGACCCGACCCCTTGACCAGACGCTAACCAGAATTGGGCTTAGCGAATCCTCAACTGTTGGCTTTTGTGTGTGCCGAATTCTCAGCCTGGCAACAGCAGAGAAAGTTTTTGTCGTTGCTGAAAAGAAGCTTAATTACTCGCCAGCAAGATTGATGGAAACTGGAAAAATTATAAATGGTTAGAGTTAGGATTCAGATTCTTTCGGATATGAGTAAGCAATGCCACCATGTCTCAGTTTCTATTAAAAGACAATGATGAAAAATAAGATTTTAACTATTTTTCATTGTGCGATTTAAGAAAAGCAGCCTTTCAGTATTCTATTTATTTGTTTTGGTAGTTTATTGGAGTGGCCTTTTGAGAACTGGGTCAAATAAATAAGGAAAGTATGCGATTTTTATATATGTGTATATATCTTCTTGATCAGCATAACTAGACGAATCAAAATAGCCATGTCCATCTGTCCATTTCTACGCAAACTAGTCTCTCTGTTTCAAAGCTATCGAGATGAAACCTTCCCAAAAGTAGGCGTGCCGAAGTTACTTTCCTGTCTTGTTTTTAGATTGAACATATTTTTTTTAAATCTCAATAAACACATCACTAAATAAAGTAATTGTGAAAAAACAATGATTAGGAGGACCTTTATTAGGATACTTAAGAAGAGAGTTACGGCGCTTTAAACGTAATCAACAGGAGGCTTCCCCACCTCAAAAGAAATTTCAATTAGGTATTATACTCGAACAACTAAAAGCCATCCCACATTTTATTGCCCAGGCTAAGGCAACCATCCCAGATCGAGTAATTGAACTCGTATTGAAGGCAGGCATTCGTCCATTCCGCATTGTCATCATCATTTGGCGGACACACATTAACCGATCTCGTTTAGCCACGCATAGTTTAGTTTATGATGTCGATTAGTTGCACTATAAGCAACACCTTTAACTGCCAACAAATTACAACTTTATCATGCCGCAAGCGACGTCTGCAGGCCGCAGTCTCCATTCTGCGGACCCGTTCCCATACCATGGCCATCAATTCTGGTCCGATCTGCTTCGAGAGCAGTTCGCATAATTAATGAAGTGCAGGAATGGCAGCGAGTGGCAGCCGAGATGCCACAAATGAAGCTATTCCACGGAGTGGGCCAGTCTTGTGGATGCCGCGAACTGCGGCTCCTCCATATTTATACAGAGCGGGCATGTTAAATAAAAGATAAGCGGCCCAGGCGGCGAGTGTCACGCGCTCCTCCATTCCGCCCCACCACCTCCTGGACCCCACTTACCCTCCTCCACTTTGGGCCTTTTCCTGCGCGGCGCAATTTCAATATGTAGTTTGGCTCTTTCTCCGGGTGTCGCATCATTTTGCAAGTCTAATCACATAAACTAAAACTGCCGTCATTAGGGAAATGTTGCGACGGCTTCTTTGGATCTTTGGGTCTCAGGAAGGGAAAAGCCATGTGTAGTTCTATGGCCGACGAAGTTATGCTAATGCTGCAACGCCGCCAGGAAAATTCAATATTTTAGGTGATACGTTTACGTACCATATTAATAGAATCCTTTCACCACATAATCCTGAACGATTGTAAAAAAGATTTAGAAATATTTTATTTAATACGACTTTATTTGTAGTATTTTTTTTTAAGATAAAAGGTTTTCCAAGCAGAAAGATTGTATGAATAAAAAGTTTCAATACTTATAAAGAAAAAAGGGTAAACATTAGGTATTCTAGATTTCTCAAAAAAAAAACGAGTTCAGTATATTACTGATATATTTTTTTTCTGTGCATTAAATTATAATTTTGAACCCTCAAAGACCATTTGAACCAGTGATATATATCAATATTTTAGGTGAAAAGTAAACGTATCATTTTAATTAAAGGTGGTCCCCATGTAATCGATCTAAAAAAGATCTAGAAATATTTTCTTTTATACGATTTTATTTCTAGTTTTTTTAAGAAAAAAAGGTCTCAGAAACTATATAGTGATTGCCAGGCAGAAAGAGAGTTTAAATTAAAAGTTTTTATACTGATAAATATAAAAGGGCAATAATAAGTAACTTCTAGATTTCTTAAAATACCAAAATCAGCTTCTAACACATATAATTTTTTCCTGTGCATTAAATTATAATTTCGAACTGCCGAAGTCCAATTGAACCAGTGACCCTTCCCCCTAAAAAATAAAAACCAAAGCAAAAATGTTGTTAACAGTTCTTTCATCGATTTTAGTGGACCAGGAGTCGAATGTGTCAACACTTAAATTTAGATTATACCATATATGTATGCGCTGACTGATTTTACCATCGGGTGCTGCAACATTTAATTTTAGACTCCAGCAGCGACTGGGTCGCAGTCGGCGATCTGCGATCGGCGGTCCGAAGACGGTAGTCAGTAGTCCACAGTCAGTGACTGTGATGTTGATCAGAAAGCATTTGCTCGGCCAGCTTGTAATTCAATCTGCTTGCATTCAGACATGTAACAGCAATTTTAAAACAATTTTCAACTTACTGACAGACCGGCTACCGGATTGGCTCGGCCCCTACCTCAACCCAGCCTCGGATCCAACTGCAGATCCAGAGCCCGGGGCTGAGGCTTGGCTTTATCCGCTGTCTGGGTATCAGAATCGGAGCTGGCAACGGCAACGCTTTTTGAGTGACTTTGGTACCAATCTGTCCATCATCATTACCATCAAGTGTAACATTTGTGACGACAGCCAGCGGCGAACCGAGAACTCAGGTGCTGCGGATGATGCTGAATCTGAGTCTGATGACGATGGCGATGACGATGGCTGGTCCCCCTGCTTCCTGGCTCCTCGGCCTGGGATCCAACTGCTACTGATCTTGGTGGCAGCCGAAAGCGCAGCGAAGCTGCTTCAGCGTGCTGTGAATGCCTGTGCAATTACTTTGTAATTTAAGTTATTGATTGCCAGGCTCCTCTCCAGTCTAGGCCTGGTCCCCTCCTCGGGCCTTAGATCTCTTAGATAATCTCACAGCGGCACCGTTACAGGCAGCACCCAATGTTACTTTGTTTTTCTGCCCTATAAAAAGGTAAATGAGTCGAAAGGGCATATTAGATAGGAGGACACAGTAATTGAGGTAAAATCATTCCATATAGTAGAGATTATTTTTTGCTTAATGGTAAGGGAGTTTGTGAATAGCTCATTATATTTTGAGTTAACATATGCCAGCTATATCTGATTGGTATTATCATTCGAACGACATCGTGGACATTTTAATTATTTAGTTATATCTGCATGTATGTTAAAAGTAAACAATTCATTAAACTTGCTTCGGATTTCAAATTGTTTTTAAATATACTTGTAAATTAGTGAACCAAATTCATTTAATAACAAATAATTATAAAAAAACTAAGAAAAATTGAAAGTTAAATGATTTTAAAAACGAATTAGGTAGTTCTGTTTATATCTATTCTTTTGAGACCTTAAAAATATAGTAGATCATCCATCCAGTCGTTTATATCCGACCAGTGAGTTCCCATTTTTTCCTCTTACAGATTATGCGTTTACCTTAGAATTTATACAGTAGATCTGCTGAGCCTCGGGACTGGGTTATTCCGGCATATTTCATGTTTGGATTAGCAGCAGACAGCGGGACCAGAGAGTTGGCCATTGATTCGATTTATGGAGAAATTCAATTTAGATTTTTGCGATCATTTAGTTGTACGGACTGAGAGGAATGGCTCCCTGGGCTTTGATATCATTAAATGTTTCAGTTTTTGTCATTTTCGCATTGCTGTTAGATGTCGAGTTGGCCGGGGATCAATCGAGACATAGGCACTATCTTATAATTGCAGCGATGGTGAACGCAGGAGCGACATTTTTTCTATATGTATTCCCCTTTTTACAGCACTGGAAACTGTCATAATTCATTGATGTTGTGGTTGTTCCTGAGTTTTGTTTGAGTTGACAAGGGGCAGAGATTGATGTATTGATTGTTGTCAGTTTGTAATGCTGACATTTATGACAGTAATTTGTTTTCGCAATTTGTTAGCCACTCCAGTGCGCACGCGGATATAGGTTGGAACAGATATTTTTGTATCTGGGGGACAGGTGGAAAGCCATCTCCGCCACTTCAGGTTTGATTTGGAGGGGGGAGCAGCAGAGCTAATTAGTATTTGAGGACTGCGCATCATATTTCACAGCAATAGCAATAGCTGGAACCTTTTTATGGCCAGTTGGCTTTTACTACGTGCCACAGATGCGCTTCGAGGTTGATAGCTCGTTTTGGAGTCCTTCGGTTCGAGTTGGATCCGAAATGAAAGGCCTGGGCACTTTGATGTTTCAGCGTCGATTTGATTGCCTACTTATATGCGGAGTATGCATTTCACTTTGTTCTCCCACCGACTTTCCCCAGCGCAGTGCACCGCATCTTCGCCGAGTCAAGTTCGAGTCCAGTTTCGACGGGGACTAACAAAGAAATCAAAGACAGTCTGCAGAAATAAATCACAATTCGAACCAAATCAGTAGAAAATCCCGTGCCATAATAGGCAAAGTGTTTGTCTATGAGTGCCTCACTAATTTGGTCATTAATTGGCATTTGCTATATGGATGGGCTCCACATTCAGAGGCAAAATGTAGTGGGTATATACGTATGTATATTTGTGTATTGGGCCGCCAGTGATGGTCAATATTATTTGGCAGTTACTGCTTAAAAAATATTGACAATATAAGTTATAAAATTTAAATTGAGGGTATGTATACTTAAAATGTGTGTGTAGAAGAAAACGATTTTTATAGCTTTTAAAGAGTTTATTAAAGACAAATTTGACCTTAACCTTCAAAGGCTAATATCATCTATTATAGATTCAAATGTCATCTATATCGTTGGAGTTCTTTGAAAAAAATATAGACTTATCTCTGCGACACAATCACCATTTAACTGCAATCGCCTGGGGCAGCACAGCTCCGAAGTGTGTGTGTCATGCCCAAATTCTCGAAACACCCAAAAGGCATAACTTGAGCTCATAAATAACAAAAATTGCCAACGACAAACAACGTTGATATTTAATAATAATAATAATAAATGTGCCAAAACAAGACAGGCAGCTGCCGCTGAAGGAGGCTAGAAAAACTGGCCATTGGCCACTATCCTCGGCCGAGGAGCAGATGCCTGAAAAGAAGCAATTCCCGCAATCACAACTCGAGCAGAGTGCAGAAGAAAGTAGGAGTTCGCGAGTGCGATTTGGTCATGCGATGGTGTTTTCCTACGCAGCTGGAAGCCATTTTTAGCGAGAGCCCGCCAGATGATCGATGATCGATGATACCCAGGTCGCCTCCGCTTGGCCGAGAGCGGCCTGCCTTTTGAAATGGATTCAGCCAGGCCCGCCAGCGCCTTGGGGGCATCGTTTTTAGTTTTGGTTATCGCCTTACCAGTAGCAGTGGCCGCAGAGCACTGGCCAGTAGCACTGGCCATCAGATCAGCCAGGAGCAGCCACCAGCTCGTATCTGGGATCTGGGAAGATATCGCGCCGGGGACAGGGGCAACAAGTTCATTTCTTTTTTGGTAAATTACTCTGGCTCTCGCGTCTCGAGGTGATGTCTGTATTCGACAATCTAGATCAGCACAGCAGCTTGCGACAGTTTTATGACACGTTTAGGCCGCCGTTAGCGTTATCAATTACAAGAACTGTCAGCTGCAAAAGGCATTTGTTGGCCAAACATGAGAATAACGATATTGCTGGGCAGCGAGGGCTTCTCATTAGGGATTATTATTAATCAGGATGCGATGCGAGATCAATCTATTTCAGCTTTGAAATTTCCGCAGATAGAAACGAAAATAGAAAATAGAAAAAAATAGATTTACCTTTGAACGAACAGTAATGATAACGTATATTATAATGGGTGCAGTGAAGTCTGTTATTTACATTTAAAATTGCTATGAACATCAATTGCTAAGAATATTACAAATTCATAAAATAATACTCATCCGCCATGTTGGTTATGTAAGGAGTGGTCAGTTGATCAGCCTCAAATTTAGGATATTTCTTGAGAATATTAAGAAAATTAATGTGAATCTTCCAGAGGGGGCTAACGGTCTGCCCGGGGATAAGCTCGTTGCAAAGACGAATCCCAAAGTAGACGGAAAAATGCTGAAAATAGGAATCAGAAAGACAGAGACAGAGAAGAATTAAATTAATCTCTACCAAGTTAGCAGATGATGAGTGGCATGCAAAATGCCAGACGGATTTATGAGAACGGACAGATTTGGAGCAGCGAAGTGGGGAATCCAAACGATGTTACGCATTAGACAAACAACAAGCAGTCGGACAAGTCCCCAGCTAGTCAGTTTGAGCCCGAATCCGAATCCGAGTCCGAAATTAAGCCGTATGCTGATTTCATTTTAATTACGGAGCGTCTCCCCTGCCCCACACCCGACTCCTGGCCCGGAGTGATGGCAATCAGGCATGGCAAAGCTGGATCAGCTTAGAGCGACAAGTGCGTAATGCACATGCAATTACAAATCCCAGCCCGAGACGCTCTTCTAACATGTGTCCAGGCACATGTGTGTAATTGCAGTGGATCTCCGGGGCTCTGGAACTATGGGGCTGTGAGCTCAACTTGTCAACCCAAATAGGTGTAGATGAAGAGAGTGCGTGGCTGGGCGATCGAAATCGAGTAAACTCCAAGGCGGAAATACTTTATTCAAATTATACATATTTCCCACTTTTCTCGCCCATCAATCCATTTAAAGGCTAGAAGTGTTACTTTTTAATACGCGCCATTTAATGTTTAAAATATGGGCAATGGTAAAGGGATTACTTCTCCAATGCGTGAACAATACAATAGAACAAAATTGTACCTAAATATAAAACATATTTAACAAAATAAAGTAAATTTACAACTCTCCCAGTGACCTTAACTAGGCACTTTTCTTTCCCCATCGTGATCACCTGAAAAGGGTCTCATTTTCCACGAGGTTGACCGTCATCCGTCAAAGTTTTCTCGTTCGTACTTGTGGTGCTAATGTGTCGAGCCAAAGTGCCAACAGTCATAACTCATTTGGCTTTAAACGGCTGCCTAAAAAGGCATTTATTGTTGGCTGCCCTGAACGTGCGAACTGAACCACAAAAACGCTGCAAATTTGCAGTTACATATAGGTATTTTCATATACTTTTTCCAGCAACCAAAACCAAGTCACGCGTTGCCGTTGAATGCAACAGGAAACGGAGTATCAACCTATGACGGGTTGCCCGCAGCGTCTCCACGAGTTAGTTACAATGGAAATGGACCCATGCGGATTGCAGGCGAAAGTTTTTTCGTTACATATTGCAGCAGCAGGAGGGGATGCCAAAAGGGGGCAGGTGGGGCGGAGGACCCTCTCATTGAAAGCGGCGACATTGACAAATGCATGCGGCAACGCAATGTTGCAGATTTGCAGACGTGCCAACGCATGGCCAAATCCTCAAACTAATTTATTTGCCAATTTCTATTTTAGGACTCTATTATGGCCCTAGATAACATGGGAATCAATTTAAGATGTTTATGGTTGTGGTTGTGTGTGGTTGCAACCAGAGCTATAGAGGTTTAAATTTTTTAATATAAATGTGCTGGATGGTTTTCACATAAAAAACAGTATTTTTAAATTGTACAGAATCCTTAAAAGATTACGTTCCCCAGCATGATTTTTGAGCAACCGAACTTGTATAGATAAACTTTTAACTTGTTAGATATGACCACATAATTCATATCAGTAAAACTACTCAATCACTTTTCAACTGAATTCGTTTGATATTTTTGTTAGGATATAAGTAATTATGAACCATCGTAATAGCAATTGAGCGTGTAAACTGAACTTTAGGAACTGGAACACCAAAACAATTCGCTTTGGAAGTGAACTGCACACTCGGCGATCTTCATCGTGCCTTCTTTATACGGTTAACTTGGCTATGAAATTATGGCACCGTGCAGCCATATTCGGTTGTCAGGGTTTCGTTATTGAGTGGCGACATAAATTAAGGCATGATTTATTGCCGAGTAGGTGGAATGGACCATAAACTCCTTGACAAGTCAACGGCAACAGTAGCCAGTCAACCAAGGAGTGGAAAAAGAGCCAAAAGTAAGCAAAGCGGATAAATGACTAGACATTAATTGAAAGTTAAGTAAAAACTAGCAGAAAACGAGGGATACGTTCAGAGCGGGGGGAGTTCTAATCCCGCCGTGAATAATGCCCCCAGATGAGCCGCATGGAGAGAGCTCAGCTGCCCCGCCGTGGGCAATAATAAATTTCACCTTGTAAGTGTAACAATTTGTATGTTAAACGCGCCCAGCGAGGAGCAAAAAACAAAAAAATATAAGCCAAAGCCCCGGGGGTGGACGAGGCTCGAGGATCGGATGGGGTCCCACAAGGCTGCAGGAAAGCAGATCTCAGCCGGAGACTCCTCGACTGCCCCCAGGGGAGGCGTCGTCGAAGTCGCCGGTGTCCCAGCTTCGTGGCTGCTACCAGGCGGCAGTTGCATTTGAAAAAGAATAGACAATTGTTTGGGCCGCATAACAAGTTGAAGGCGAAGGCAAACAGCCCGGAGAAGACACTCTCGCGGGCTGGTCGGGCTCCCAAACTGGGCTGAGATGGGGATACCAAGAACAGTGGTAAAGGAGCTGTAAAATAGACACTTTTTGTTACATCATTAAAATAATAAATAAATCAAATAATAATATAAATGTAGAAAAAAAATTACTAAAAAATATTGATTTTTAGCTTTTATAACAAAAACTCGGTCCAAAATTATTTTTCTAAATGAAATGTAATTTTTTTTCATTACAGCAAATGCACATTTAGTTATAACGAAAAGAAAGCTAGCTTCGGGAAGCATGTCTCTATACTTTTCTAGGTCGTTCCCGTGGGCGCATTGTATGTGCAGAGCTTTCCGAAACTAATTACAGAAATGTTAAGATAATGTTCCATTTCAATTTAGTACCGTATATGTTTACCGAAAACGAAATATAGTGGTCTTTGTATTATTTTTACAATAATTATTCGATAGTTCCGATAAGAGCTATAAGATAAAGTCGTCCCATTTTTTATTTTAATTTTTATTTTTGAAATTCTGAAATATTTAAATAAAATAAAAATGTAGGATATAGTTGTCCGATCTGGCTCGTTCCGACCTACTGCAACTGCAATAGAAATATGGCTTTTGGGAAGGATTTATCCCGACATCCTTAAAACTGAGAGACTAAATTTCGTAGAAACGGAAAAGCGGCCAGGCGGATGGACAGACGGACGAAAACACGTCTAGTGATGTTGATCAACAATATATATTCTTTATGGGGTCGGAAACGTCTCCTTCACTGCGTTGCAAGCTTCTGACTGAAATTATTATACCCTCTGCAAGGGTATAAAAATGTATAAAAAACGTTTTTTGTAAATGTAAAAGTTGTTAATGGTTCTGTTCATTAGTGGGCCATTAAAAATGTACTAGTAACAACCACAAACTAAATGTTTAAGACATTATGGAGTTATTCTATAAATATATTTTAAGACTTTAAGCCCTTTTAAATGACTTACACTTAGTTATGGAGTCGTAACTTAAAAACAATCAATATTTTATGATTTAGGTAATTTAACTTGCTTTACTTTGTAACTACAGACTTCATGATATTTGTAAAAGTGAATTTCTTGTTTTATCTCCAAGAGCTGGATATTATCGCGTCGCCAAAAATGGTCCGCCTTTTGATATTCTGAATACCACGGTCCCAGGTAAACAATATAATAATGCCGACCGAAACTGAACGAAAATAGATTTGTATCGAGTGGCGGCTCCTCTGAAGCGCGCCTTGCGATTTGCAAATATTTTGTCATTGTGTGGCGAGATTTATGGAGTGGAGTGGAGTCGGAGGCAGCGGCTCAGCCGCAGTAGTAGCAGCGGTGGAGGAAAACGCTGTTGCCCGCCGATTGTTTCCAGGAAAAACTTTTGGCACAGGCAAATATACCGCTAGTCGGACTACAGCTATAGCTCCTACTCCGACTGGAGTCGCGGAGTGTCAGCGCCTGACTATGTGACACAATTCTCACTCACCTGACATCGAGGCGGCCTGGAGGGGGTGCCTTTGGAGCCGGTGCCTCGCTCCCAGCATGTGCAATGTGTCACGGGGGCAGCACGCTCAGCAGACTCGGTTTCATGCCCAGACTTTGTCCCAGGCTAAGCAGTCTTCCTCCTCCCAAGATTTCCCGGTCACATTCCCTGGCCGATCATCAGCTGTGCATGCCAAAACAAAACACCGAAGATTTTGTTCAAAGATGTTCTAATTACCACAAGAAGATGAACATTAATGTAGGTGTAAGGTATACATGCAATTTAAACGATTATTTTAAGTGACTTCTTAAAAAAAAAAATTAAATCATATTTTCGTATGTCCTGTAAATCGACAAATCAAAAACAAAGAAAAGTTTTCTCTAAAGATTAATATATTCTTAAAAAGCCTATAATACCTGACCATCTGAATTTCCACCCCTTTGTATTTGCGTTAAAATATTCCTACCACTCTACTTTAATTTATTATTACAATAACTATGAATTGTTTTTAATCAAGTTTTTAATATTAAAGAACACATTCTAAGCTTACAAAATATTGTAAATGCATATCACTTATAAGTTATGTACCTCAGTCTAATATTAAATTTATAAAATAAATTTTTAAACAAAGATAAAGCGCGATTAAGTTAATTTTCTTTAAAACATAATATAGAAGCACAATTGTCTATTTTCAGAAGAGGCACTAAAACCGAACAAAAACGGTATCTGCTAAAATTCAAAAGTCATATCATTGCCAAAACTGTGCAGTCGCAATTTGATTTGCTGCCGTTCGAAGCGATTCGATTTGGTATGCCCAACTTAAAGTCAACAATTAGTCAACAACTAAACACCTTTCACACCTCGGCGCACACAGATGCACACTCGCACAACTGCGTCTCATTCGCATCCTCAACGTCAGACATTCAATATCACTCAGGCGCAATCACGATCGGAGAGCACAAGTGAACTTCGGTGGCATTTAATGGCCAAACGAGAATCGGGCTGCGACCAAGACCAGAGGCACTGCTGCCCCTGCCGCACAGTTGCCGTCGCACACTGCGGCACAGTGACTCCGAGCCAGAGCTAACAATACCGGAGGAGGGGCTGTGGGGATCGGGGATGGTTGGGGAGGAGGCTGAGAGAGAGGGCAGCCAGATTTGAGCCTTAGATCAAAGCCAAATGCACCGCCACTTGCTGTTAACTCGATGGCGCTCCAAGGTACACGAGCTTGGGGATGGATACATTTTGGACCTCTGTCTAGGCCATCCCAGAGGCTCGGGCAATTCTTATTTGATTCCATTTATTTTTGCTGATTTTTCTGTTGTTATACCCGGTACTTTGTGGGGTTGATGTGTTTGTTTGAATGATGAAAGAATGGGTTTTCGGAAATTGTAATATGAATAGTTCGTTTGCCCTAAACTATAAATGTAAAAAAAGGCCAAGCAAGGTGTATTTTATTCAGATTAATTTACGAAACTCAACTATTGCAAAGAGGGTTTTGAGATCGCCCCCTAAGTAGGCAACAGATATTGAGCTTTGCTGTGGACACCAGGTAATTCCCAGTCGAAGATCTCAACTCTAGCCTCCTTTCCTGTTTTTCGATCAGCTTCTGCTGGTTCAACTGTTTGCCTTGCTTTCAAAGTGTGCAAATGTTCGCGTCAGGCAATTTGCTGACGCGTTTGTTGTAATTAAATCGATGGCAGTGCCGTCTCAGGATGGAGAGGTACACGATACACGGCATCGATTTGATCGGCAGTTGGCTCTGGCTTTAGCTTTAACTTCGACTGCGACTTTGGCGACTGCGACTGCGATTGCGATTGCCGCTCCGTCCATTCATTGTGCACATGAATCTCCAGCTGTCCAAGCTCTGGGGCGGTCCATCGGCCCGCGTCCAGCTAATCTGTTGGGACTCAATGCATTCGATCGTCCGCTGGCTTGTTACTCTTGCATACAAATGACACAAATGCCTCGGCCGACGTTTCTTTTTGTTTCGCTGGCCGGCATCTCGCTTGGCTTGTATTTCTAATGCCGTCACAGGCAATCAGATCCATTGGCCGGCCGATCTCCCGATTGCCCGATCTCCGGATCTCCCGGCCGACTCGGACTTGGCCAGCTCCTGACTGAGATTTCACCTCGACGCTAATGGCGACAAACTGCCGTGGAGCGCAAAATTGTAGTCATGTGTCTTTAATTTGATGCTGCCACCGCTCCGGCTGCTGGAAAACAATTTATCCATTTCGCTCGGTTCGGCTGCGCTGATCACGATGATCTACATGCTAATCAAATCAAATCACAACAAATCAACTCGCCAATTACTCACTTGAACACCATTCGGTATCGAGCACATAACAAATGACTTAGGCGACAAACTCGCTGCTTGCATCACACTCACACTCACACACACACATACTGGCCAGAGCGGGATGCGAGATCGAGCAGTGGGCGGCGGATGGGGACTGTGTAAAGTGTGGATAAGTAATGGCCACCGAACTGGTCATTTGTCTTCATTGGTGGCACATGGTGGAGGCGAAGAAAGCTTAACACCTGCTTGGGGCACTTAATGGACATTGCTTTAGTGATTGGTTAATCTGGTATAATTCAAATTGAACTGTTTACAAGGGGGTTAACTTAATCTATGTAAGCTTACTAAGATTTGACAAACGTTCAAATCAATGTCGATCAGTGGTCTGCTTCAGTTATTCAGGTTATATTTATAATCATTGAGGCTTAATATGCATTTTAAGGAATTGGAATATAAAATATATTTACCAAGAATGGAATGGAATGGTGTTATATGGCACACATATTTGACAGTATAATTTGTACTATGAATAGTTATTTGCTTTGATATTATTTACATCCAATAGTTTTTTGAACTATAAAAAGCCATTTTTAAGTATTAAAGATTTCCGTAGTTATAAGCCAAAATGTTGTAAGTTTTTTATTTCTGTCATGAATCTGTTCTAAATTTTAAGAGTGTTCATAGATAATTTCGTAGACTATTTGCACAATAACCAGGCAATTGCTGGTACTATGACATTTATCTAGTGATTAGAACTCGGAAATATGCCCTGCCATGCGGTTTGAAATATTAAGCTCGATGTATGCAAATGCTACTGACTTTGGCCTTCAACTGTAGCATTTTTAGATTCCATTTTTCAGCAACGGATCCCATTTAAAAGATCATTTTGCAAATGCCAAAAGTTAAACTGATCACTGCGCACTTTATAAAGAAGCATGGCCAATCGACAGCCCAACGCCTAGGAAAACATGTCATAACAAATTTATTGCTAAATAATGAACTTTATATTGTTGGCAATGAGTTCCGAGTTTCAAATGTTTGCAAACGGAACGATAATCTATCTGTGGAGAGGGAGAGAGCAGAGCCAATCGTTTGGTGATTGGCAATTGTTGAAAACGGCATTCAGCAAAAGTCAAAACGATATCAGAGGGAAAAATTGTCGCTCTTGTTGGTAATTTATGAGTTTATTTTTTCGCCAACAAACACAGAAGGTCTTTTATGATCGAGATCGAAGTCATTCAGTTGCGAGCCCGAAGAGGCATTAATCAATAAATTTGTTTGCCTGCCAAGCGATGACATACCGCACAGTCAACCCTCGATGTCGGGGTCGCTCGAGCATTGTCAGCAGTCCCGCTCAACAAAGGGACAATGTTTCTCGATAAATATTGTTGCCCAACGGCAGATCGTGCTCATTTTAGCGCCCTCATTGTTGTGACAACTTCACAGGCGATTCAATGGAGCGGGTGTTCTTCTATATCTTTTATGGGTCCAACTGACTCTCTTGATAGGGCAGCTGTTCAAGTGTCCTTTGTGCCGTTAGCGATGTTAATAGGTGTTGCCGTTCCCTTTAATCACATCTCGGCAGTTACTCCCCAATTTATGCCCCATTGAACAGCATTCAAAATTGTGCAATGGTTTCGCTACTAACCGCCGCGATAATGGTCCCAAATGAAGCATCATTTCATAAATGTTCGGCTACACCTTCTTTAATATTCCAGGTTATTAAACGCAATTTCCTTTGATCATTCTAAGTTTATTGTTGTTCCTATAAAATCTATGTAGTTATTACACATGAGAAAATAGGTATATTTTTAGAAATATCGAATATCGAAATATCAAATATAGTTTTTGTTATTTGTTTTCACGTTATAATGTTCAAATAATCATAGTATTTGAGGAATAATAAGATGTTCTGTGCACATAAATCCCTAGGATCTTGAAATTTCTTTTGAATGTCATTCTAGGTGTCTAAAAGTATGCCACAATACATTTAAATCTTGTTAGTACAGAGAGATGACCATCATTTATTCACTGCATACTTTTAAGCACCTTAAATTAACTTTAAAAGTGATTTCAAAATCCTATAGAATAGGATTACTACAATAGTGTGTGTGATATCATCCATTTACTTTTAAATCCTATTAAACATTTTAAGTCATGGAACTATGTTAAGTAAATAGTATTCAATTTAATCTTATTTTAAAAACAACTTGTTATGGCCATACAGAACTGAATTATTTTAAACATTATTAAGTTCAAATCTGAAAGACAGAAACCACACTTTCCTCTATTTGATATATACTTTTCTCCTGAAAGAACTGCAACACACTCCTAAACGCTTCTCCCACTCCTGCCGGCAATCATCGACTGCCGACTGAAGTGGAGTAAGCAGTTAGCAGCTGAAGCAGAGCCGGGAGAAAATAAAAAATAAATTCCCGTGGCCATGCCGGATCGTACGCAAGCGCATGCCAAAGATAGCTGGGATGCCAGCAGTCCGTGGAAATAGGGGGCGATATATATCGCCTCTTGGGGAAGGGTAAGGGGAGGGGGGAGGGGAACCAGGCGAGTAAGTGTGAAGCGCATGCGCAAATGCGCGATAAGAGAGTGGGGCCTTTGTTGTTGCTCTTGACCAAAGACAAAGCAATTGAGTGGCAGTCCAGTTCAGTTTCAGAAATGGTAACAAACGATTACGTCAATTTATGCGCGCCAACACTATAAAGTAATTTTCAGCTGAAAGAAGTCATGGAGTGGGGAGCGGGACGCGGGGGAGGACACAACATATGGAGCTGCCAATGCCAGGTCGATAGGCTAGTTTTTCCACATCAAATACTGCTTGAGTTGTCTTTGACAGAGAGTACTGCACAGAGAAAAATACCACTGACAACGCCACCGAATTATTGTGGTTTGAATTTAAAATGTACTTAATAAAAAAACTGTGTTTTGTACAAATTTGTTAATGTAGCTTATTAAAATAAGACAATCATTTAGGTTACGTTAGGTTGGGTTATCTAAAACTTATAAAGGTATATATGAAATCAGCAACAGCATGGATATTAAAGAAAAATTAACATGCATTAACGGCCATTTTGATTTATTGTGTATTCCTAAAAATATAATAATCACACTTTTAAAAAAAATTAAATTGTATTTCTAAAAAAATTAAAAACAACATATCTCATAATATTCTACCGAATGGGCGTCATATTTCCATTGTGTGCTAATCGGCTTAAATGTTTTCTTTTTGATAAGCGCTTGCTGTAATTGCCGCCGACCTTGTGGCCAAGTAATAGGCGATAATGCGGTTGCATGTATTAATTAAGTTGCCGCTTGGCTTTTGGGCAATAACTCAGCGTGTTCGGCAGCAACACAAGACACGGACATGCACAGCAGCCACATTCACCTTTGGCAACTTGCGGCCAATATATATCTGCATCCGTATCCGTACGCGATGTAGCGGCTACCTGAACATGCAACTTGCAACTGGGATCTGCAACTTGCAACCAAATCAGATAAACAAGCTGCGCAATTGCAACAAGCGTAGTTTGCACTAATAACAACTCAATAAATAATAAAAGCAACATTCCCAATCGGCAACGGCCGCAAAAAGACTGAGGCCAGCAACAATAAACATGCGCATCTTTATTTTATTTACTTTTTACGCCTTATTTGCCTGAGCAAATTTTCATTATTTCCATCCTTTCCTAGTTTTTCAGCTTCCCACAGCAGCCGGGCTCAGAAGTTGAGCCAACGATCCCGTTTCCTTTCCCACCATTCCGCCCTGCTCCACAGTGGGATAGAATACGTCACAATCATATTTTATTCAAATCGTAATGATGATTTCATCAAAAAAAGCAAATATTTTCATTGATTTTGGTCGCCTAAAGTATTGAATTTTGATTTTTAAATGAGATGTTTGAGTGTTTCTAACAACATCTTTAGTTAGTTAATTTTTAAATTACATTTATTAAAGGAATAACAGTGAAAAAATATTCATACTCAACATTAATAGATTGTTTTAGTTGATCAATTTTTGAGTGAGAATCTATCAATATTATGAATTAGCCATTTTAATTTTCTTCTTAATTTATTATAGATAACTTTCGATCTCTTAAACAATCCGTAGTAAGGTATTTTTAATGATCTTTTCATAACCAAATTGTATTTTTAAAATGGACGGTAGGTGAAAGGTTCTGAACAGCTTAGTTAAATATCTGTTCATATTCAAAAAATAACGAATTTTATTTTAAGGGCTGGTTTCTCGAGTACCAGATAACATTTCTCGCTAAAGAAATTCGGTTTTCTAGATGTGAGAGCTTACGCTGAAAGGGACTGAGACTCTATGTTAGGCATTTTTCGGCTAAATAAAATGACAGCTGATTTCACAAAACCTACTTATATGACATTTTCTAATCTTAGAGATTAAATTATGCCAGGCCAGTGTTATCGTTTAACAGCATTCTGTAATTGTATCTCGTTCAAACAATTTAAAAGCGTCAAGAAGTTGGACTTACTTTTACGACAAGTTTATCTGTTCTTTAACTTTTTGGACAGATAGCTACTAGGAACTTTGACAGAAACTCGAGAAAACGGCACTAAATCGTGTGAATTCAAAAAGGTTCGTTGTTCCTAAAACTACATCATGTTGAGAAGACGAAATACAATTTAATCTCATGTTAACTTGCTCTGACTGAACCCTAGAGCCCTAACAGGTCATTGAGAAATCGGACCCATACTTATTACAAACACACCCGATTTAGTTAGTGATTGTATCCCACTGTAGCTTCGACTTGCGATTTGTTGTCCGAAACATTTTCTGGCAATGGGCAATCAATAGTACGGCAGCAACATCTGTGGCCGTGTGTTGCCGGCGCAAAATTTATGCTAATATCCATTATGTCGAACATGTTATAGTTTCTTCTCTAGTTTCATATATATGCGCCGATATATGTGTACGACTCCCTGCTCTTTTTCGGGGCGTTAACTCGGAAATTGCCGGTTGCCGCTCGCCGGCTGGCAGTAGCGCAAGTGTTGAGCTCTTAATAGAAAAGCTGGCAGGGAAACGCGATCTAGCTCCAGTGGGACTCCATCTGTCCGTAGGCGGCGGGGATCTGCATGCGATGCTGGTGTAAATCAGAAGGTGTTATCGTCTGCATAAATATTGATATTGTTGGTGCAAGTGATAGCCGGCGTTGTGCTCGGAGCAGTAATTGCACGGCTCCAGACGAGCGACTCCACCAGATTCAGACCGCATCCAGACTCTGGGAAAATTGGCATTGGCATTGGCATTGGCTCGGCTCCCTGGCCCCTCTGGCCCACTCATCCCGCCGCTTAGGTGCGCCTAATGGCTCTCCGTGGGTCTTGGCCAGAGGTGCCTTCGGGCCTTCGGGAGACGCCCACTTCTCGGTGGGTTCCGGCTGCTTCGATTTGGGCTTGAGTTCGGGTATGGGTCTGGGTCTGGGCTCGCCTTGCGCCGTTCGACAATTTAGTGATTGCGATTAGGAGGTGTAAATGCGCTTCAGAAATTAATTTGTTCGCCACAAATTAAATTTTTATTATTAAAAAGTCTTGCGTGTGGCTAAAAGGCTAAAAATAGCCAATTTTTCATGCGCGGCTTTCTTTGGTTAGAGCTTGGGGTTCCTAAACTTGCTTTTAAGTGGGGCCTAAGTGGGAAATATATTTCTCCTAGGTAAGGGGTCTCAATTGCACTATTCTGTTTAACTAGTATTTCTAAAATCGAATTGAAAGTGATAATTAAATCGAAATGGGAAATGGAAATAACGGAAACATTTCGATAACAGAACATTACTTTAAAACATTACTTAAAACAAAGAAGTAAGCAATTAGGGCCGGTTTCTCGAGTGCCGGCTAACATTTCTCGAACAGAAAAAGTCCCTGCTAAGCGATTTTGGATTTCTCGAGCCTCAATGTGAGAGCTAACTTTGACAGGGACTCAGTCTTCCTGTTAAGTCTGCTCGACTCGATAAAATGGTAGCTATTTTCACAAAGCCTACTAAGATAAAATTATATAATCGGGAATATAGACAAAACCTACAAAGTTGATGCAATAATCAAAGCAAGCAGTGTGATTTCGCTTAACAGCCTAAATTTGTGATTAACAACACTCTGTAATTGTTTCTCGTTCAGATAAATTAAAGGCGCCGAGAAAACCGATTTGCTTTTACGACCACTTTAGCTGGTCTATAGGTTTTTCGGACAGATATTAATACTCAACTCATGATCTCAAATACTAAATTTCATATATTAATCCAGTTCTCCCCCAATAGTCTTTGCCCTATTCTCCCACCATAAAGGCACTCCTCAACCGACCGACGGTAGCCGCTGAAGATCTCGAAACGGGCTCCCCGATCATTACCCATTCGGTATTCCCATCTCTGATCCATTAGCATAAACGTAGCATAAATGAAGACATTTTTCGGTCAGCAGCGATGCAAACACAGTGAAACAACAAAACAAGAACAGTATCGACAGGCATCATGATCATCGGCATGACCAATAATGGGAATCAGAGCACCAGAGGCAGGCTATAAAAAAATTTTCCCAGCTTTTTATTATCGCCGGGCGATCTTGTCTTTGCATTGTAATAGAGTCAGATGCAATTTTTTGTTTGCATTTGGCTTGCATCGAATTAAATTAAAATTCAATGACAGGGGCCGCAGGAGGAGTGGGTGGGAAGGGGCTGTGGGTGGGGATGGGGCTGGGGGTGGTGGGTGCAGGATGGGGCAGAGGTTCGCGGCAGAGCACCTACGTTTTGGATTTGTCGTGCAAATCAAAATGAAATCACGGACAAAAGAACATGCCAGTCGGACCCGAGTCCGAGAGTCAAAGCCGCTGCGCTGGTGGAAGCGCATTTCGGGGCAGTTCGTGACTTAAATGAACCGCAGAAAATCATTTGGCAAACAAAAACTGAGCGAAAATACAGAAGCTTCAAAGCGCTGGGAAGAGCGTGAGAAGGGGAGTGCAGGCGCCATGGCCACGGCTAAAACAAGATCAGTTATGGTAGGTTCGTTCTCATCGCCGTGGACAAGCCGGGGGCCACTTGTCATATGCCCGAATTGCCGACATCGGATGACAAATCCTCTAAGGAGCCAAATCCAACCGATCCCAAACGAAACCAATTCAAAAGCTAAAGGCTTCCTGAAAGCGGAACATTTACACTGCAAGATTAGAAAAGGAAGTGTTGGGCATAACAAATATAAATGCAAAATGTTTTGTAATACAGTCCTCTTGATAAATCTCCGACAACATTTAGATACAATTTGGTCAATCGATCTTAAATTGAGATTATATTCAAAACAGCAACACCATGAAGAGCCAACTTAAATGTCACTTAGAATCAGATGAATATGTATATTTTAAAGTATCGACCGATCGATTATTTGCTTAGGAATATTAGTAAGGTTCGATATATGGTAGTTATATTTTAGAAAGTTAATTGGATTGTTTTGAGCAATAATTGATAGATTTCGATTGGTATATCATTATAATCCTTTACGAATGGATACTTTTTTTTGCAGTGTTCAATTCCTCACACATGGCGGCAAAAATTAAAAGCCTTTCCGAGGCGAACAAGGGAAAAACTCGGCGAAAAATTATAAATTTAGGTGGAATGTCAACGTTATCGCCGGGCTCATATCTATTGGGGGGCATCACTGGAGGCAGCGCCTGTCCCAGCCGACCAGAGATGGCCTTTTGCATGGCCGGAGCTGACGATCAATGGCCAGCCGTTTGGTAGGTGTTTCATGGTTAGCCAACCAGTCACCCGACTACCTATTCCCAAACCAAGCCAAACCAAACCAAACCAAGCCACCGACCAACAATTGCCGTTGGTTGCAGTTGCACATTGCTGGTTTCCAGTCGCAAGTTGCAAGTTGCTGCTGGCGTCGCCGCCGCTCGGGAGGCAAATTAAACTGTCGAAACTATTTCATGTCCAATGCGCGATTTGGCAAACAATTTGTGACATTTGAATGGCCGTTCAATGACAATTGTGGCTGCCTTTTAGCCAAGTCCTCCGCTCATTCGCTCTTCCTTCGCTCTGTTATTGATTCCCCAGTTCTCTGCGTCGGCATCGCTCACAAGATTCTATTTGGGATTGGGATTGGGTTGGGTCTCCCGGTCGTGGTTCGGTGGGAAATGAAATCAGTGCCATAAAATTACGAGTATCTTCTGGGGTTATAATGTGTGAGAAAGCTTCAGATACCGTTGGACATCAAGTTATTGCGGAATGTACACCCTGATTGCTTATTAGGAGTCACTTGTGGCGAAACTCATAAGCTATTGGGCTTGGTTAAAATAAAAACGCACGGTATATATCTATTTTTTCAATTCCATCTAAAAATGCCCAAGTTAATTCTGAAATTTCGAGTCCAACGGATTTTACTTGTATGTATTTAACCCTCCGACCCAAATCTACACCAAGATTTCGGTAAGATTTGGGTCGAAGACACAAACAATAGTATAGACAACCAATATTAGAAAATACTTTCACCAATACGAAATCCTTGTGCTTCTGCTTTAAACTGTAATGTTTGTAATATGATATTGGCTTTTATAAAATACTGAAAAACAAGAAAGTCGACTAGGAGTTTCTTACTACTTTTTCTTATTTCCTCTTTCCAAAAATTTTGTCTCTTATAGGAAAGACTGATATGATAGTTAAAATATTTTGTAATATAGGTAAATATTAAAATAAAATGGTTGTCTTTAAAATCGAGCATAGTATTCGAGTGCTTGGCAAGCTCTACGACTTAGGAATGATATACCTGATTACAAAAGCTGATTTACAAAGTTTTGTTAGCTATAAGCGGTGATAAAACTATTAACATGTCTTAGTTCTATTAAGGTTTCAGCTTAGTAAGCTCATGTTATACCCTATAGGAAAGGCGTTTACTTACACCCAAACCGAGTAAAGATTGTGGACCGGAGTGGATAGGCTGATTTACGCGGCTACCGGTGCGGCCGATGTAAACAAGCCGCTAATGCCTCTGTCCGAGTTGCAGGCTAAAGTGCGTGCAGTTGCACAATGCGAAACATGGGTTTTGCATTTGGCAGTGAACTAGCCCGGCACCCCATTTCCCCCCCGATCGACGAACCGCCGTTTAAATGAGCGCAAATTAAATGCGGGTCGGCAAAACGTTGCACAAACGAAATTAGCGCACACAAAAAACTGCAGGAAGGAACGGAGCTGCGCTGGAGTGGGGAATCCCCACATCTCATCGTGTGCAGTGGCAAGCAAATTATGCCGGCTTCGAAGTGACACGCCACGGAGACCAAAAGCCGGGCCAAGAGCAGAGGCCCCAGCTCCGGCTGCCAGCTCCGATGCGAACGTGGCGGCCAATAAAAACGCGCATTAGAAAGGTAACAATTGCCTGGTCAAGATTAAAAACCAGAACGTGAGACATTTTACACTCCATGGGGTGCCCCGCGGGAGCTGAGTGCAGTAGGATTTGGCATTGGCATGTGGGAGCCCGCGTTTCGGTCGCCATCGAAATCTCTGCTCCAAATGCTTCGGATCCGGTAAGTGCCAATAACCAAGTGCCACTTTTTTTGATATTAGCCGAAAACAGTTGTAATAGGCGGGTAATTTCAGCGATACGAGGTGCTAATGCTAATAAAAAATAGCTTAAGAAATAATTACTAATTGCATTAGTAACAATTAATTTTCAAAAATAAAAAACCAGTATCCCAAGCAAAAGCATATAAAACTTTATTAGGTTCTTAAGGAATATTATATAATTATTTTGAAGATTAAAACGAATTTAAGCCGAAGTTTAAATACATAAGTTTTTTGAATAATAGTTACTTTTTTGAGGAAGCTTTGACACACAGCCGAAACATGATTGCAATAAATATAATTTAAAATATAATATAGTAAATAATAGATAAAAGTTATTTGTGTTATTCACATAATGGGATATTTTAGACCTGGATATCGAAAAACCGCGAATTCTTAGGATGGCCATAAGTATCGTGTCTTATGAGTAATACTACTTGAACTACAAAAGTTTAAGCATTAGAGAAAAACTACAATTTCTTAAGATCCAATGTTTTATGGGGCACTTTAGGGGTGGATAACGAAAAACCGCGAATCCTTAAAAGGCGGAGGTTAATCTGAAAGTAATGCATTGTTTTTCCATTGACATAATTTTTTTCTAAAGGAAAGCAATGCTATGCTATTAGCATTATATTTTCAAAAAGTATTGCAATGATACTCCATTAGCATTACTTTTTTCAAAGTCATGAACTGATTTTCAAAAAGCAGTGAATGTATTTTTCATTAGAATTACTTTGTCAAAAGTAATTAATTAATAAGCATTACATTTTCAAATGTATTTAAAAAGTAATGATTATGCTTAAGGACACAAGACTGATCTTTACCATTGACTGCTGACTCATACTTGTAGTCATTAATTGCATATACAAACAAGATAATTTTTATGTAGGAGACATCTAGTCGTTTTCTAGTCTTTTTCCTTTTTAATGTTCTATTTCTTTATTTTCTCCGACCAAGCGAGGCATTCTGCCAATGCCTCTGCCTATTAAACTTTAATTTGGTCATAACAGTTTACTATGCAGATCATAACCAGTTCCGCGGAAGATCACTTGCATATAAGTGTATTATTCTTCCTTAAGGCTGGCATTAAATGTCAATATTCTAGCCCATTTATGAGAATTGTAGCAGTCGCATTTGTGCTCCGTATTAAGGATTATTATTATTCATTTTCCCGAGGCCAAAAGCGGCAGACAATTGGCCCTGATTACGGCCCGCCGATAGGCTAAACTGTCAATCGATGGATGGCCCGTGGAAGGGAGCCGAGATCCAAATTAGTGTAACATCGGGTTCAGTGCGGGTATTAGCCTGGCTGAATGTCAAAGTGGAAGCCGGTGGAAGCGGACCCGGAGATCTCTCGGCAACAAAGTTAATGCACTTTTCAAATGTGTTGTTGCTTTGTTCGGTTGGTTTGTCGGCTGGCTGTTGGTTTTTAATTAACGCTTTCGCAACAAACTTGCCATTAGCCAGATTTTACAACTTGCGATTCTTTTCGCAACGCCCGCATTACAACTAACCAGCGGAAAGAGATGCAAGCAGAGCGAGACCGA
Organism: Drosophila suzukii; assembly: GCF_043229965.1. Classification (NCBI taxonomy): domain Eukaryota; kingdom Metazoa; phylum Arthropoda; class Insecta; order Diptera; family Drosophilidae; genus Drosophila; species Drosophila suzukii. Next base: position 24,652,497 of record NC_092082.1, on the reverse strand, counting down.
CTCGCAGACAGAGACAGTCACATTTGTTGTCGGAATTTTTAGTAGTAGTAAAAATTGTTAAATAGTCTGCGGCGGCAGAGGATGGGCCGACTTCAAAAAGAGTAGACATATACAAAAACCTAATTGGAATGCTGCAGAGAGCCAAAAACGACTGCAATATACACCTGCACAGACATATACGAAGTAAAAATTATTAAGAAGATCATTAAAATAAAATCAAAAGTTAAAGCTTTTTATAGTTATTTGAATAATTTTTTTAATTGTGTATAAGTGTTTATTAAAATTTTTAAAACATTAACTTTTAAAGATGGGTCATTCGAATGACAATTTTCTCGTCGGCATGTTAAACTTAAAGGAAGAAGTTTATAAGCATTTCCACATTTGATAGAATTATCTAAGTTTATCCATTTTGATCGTATTTATTTTCAAGCCTAAAAAATATTTTAAAATAATGCGATCACAGAACCACAACCTCATTTGAAGGTTAATTATTAAATATTTAAAATGTATTAAAGTTCTGGCATTCAGAATACGTACTTAAGAGCCCTGATTTTCAAATACAGCCCAACCTACCCACAACCAGTGTCAAAAGGGTATTTCCAGGGTATTGGAACCCAAAAGTGAAACCACTTTGGAATCATTACCGCTCGCTCTGCCTGCCTCCTTCAGCTAACTATCCAGCTCCCTCGCCTTCTTACTTCCACGGATTTCGGCTCGTCTCGGCTCGGCTCTCCCACCAATTGCTAATCATCGCTGTTGGCCAGCTGATGAAGTGCCATTTTAGCATACATTGTTGACGGAACTCTATATCTGCTCTGTAGGTGAACCGCTGCCGGTGCTTCTGCGGCTGAACCCGGTAGGAGGAGTTGAAATTTTCTCGGATTCCATATGCCAATGTCTGGCAACAGGTTTGCCGTCCAACCCTCCAAATGGCAGTATCCGTATCCAAGTATCCATCGACGTCGTCAGCTTGGCTTATTAGCAAACTATGATTTATGCTTGGCTCCCAAAGTAATGGCCAAACGTTTCATCTGAGGCTGCACTATGATGGAGCTTAACTCGATTTATTTAAAATCGTTAATGAGCCATTGATGGATATGGGAAAAAGATTAGAGCTTGGTACGTGAGATTGCCACTCCATATCTGTGAATCTATGGTAACCAAATATTGGGATAGTGTGCATTTCGTTTTAAAAGAACTAGCTCCAGAAAGTTATTATAGAAACTGGTACCGGACAGGTATCTTTAAATTTAATTTGCTGCTCTTGTTAAGGTGCTAGAGTATATAGCTATGTAATTTTTCAATGTTCATAGTACTCTCCGATACCATCTGATCGCCCCGAGTAAATCTGTGAGTCAACTTTTGGCACAAATATTTGAAATCACAAAGCCGCGAAGTGAACCTCAATGGGCCTTGGCGGCGTCGGCGGCTTTAGAGGTTGACAAAATCGTGTTTAGTGGCCCAGAGTTCCGCATTGAATGGCGGCAAAGATTGCTCGGCCTCTGGACAGTCGAACTATGCTGGTATGGTATGGGAATGGGGATTCGATCGGGATGCGAACTGCTAGCGAGACAAATGTGCAGAAACATTTTAATGAATTAAAACGCTGAGGATGGCAGAATACAGCCACAAATATTTTCGTTTTATTAAAACGGAATTATCCAATGAGACAGTCCAGCAATTACACACTAGTGGGCATAAGTATTTTGACAAAACAAAAGTTTAATCCACTCATAATTTGTACTTACTTTATGTATGTATGTTGGCATCAATGAAAAGGTCATTTAAATTCCTTTTAAATTATACAAGACTAAATGGGTTAGAACTTATTGAAACTGCAAAATTTTTGTGAAAGTGTACTTTCAATCAAATTGTAACTGCAAAACTAATTTTGAAAATAGCTTAAGGCCCAGAAGCTATAGCTAGAAAAAGTGGTTGGTGGCAGTTTGCAATTGTCCCATAGCCAGAATATAAATAAATAAATAAATTTTGAAAAAATCCTTTTTCTTATATTTTTAATGATGTTTTAAATGATACCATCTCAGAAAAAATGTAGCATGAAAACCAGAAAAATATGGCTCAAGTGCAAATATCTAAACATTTTCAAAGAATTATTAAAAATATAAGCAAAGAGATTTTTGAAAAATTCTTTTGTTTGGTCAAAATACTTATACCCAGTAGTGTATGTTGCTATGACAGTCATGGGAGAATTTATAAAGAGAATTTTATGAATTTTTGTGGAATAATTAAAACATTTTTGATTGATTGACTGAATATACTATACTCTAGAACCAAAGTGGTCCACCCAGATCGGACTGTTGTTTTAATATATGTGATTACCATTCACTGATTAAACATCTAAGGATACTTTACGGCTTCAAATATTATCCAAAAATATGGATACCATTTAGTATCACTGTAACAGTATCTGTTTCCATTTCGTGAATGGCCACTTAGTTTCCCACAACTGCCCCATCGACTGATTATTTGCTAATAAGCCAATCTGTAAAGCAATCAAATGTCAATACATTGAACATAAAGTTCGCTGATCTGGAGATGGAACAATATACAACCATTTATTACTCCAAATAGTCCAACTAATCCGACGGATTTCCCCTGACTTCTCACCCAATCTCTCCCAGGGACAAACGACGATTGGTCGGATAAAATATTTGGTGCCATTCGTTGGCCGATGTCCGTCGACATGAACAAAGCCACATCGTAAACTGACTTGACTTCGCAATCCTCAACTACACACGACGGGTGCGTGGATTAGAGGTGACACCGTGACGGGGAAAGGTTCTGAAAATCTTGTCAACTTTTTTAAACAATACAATTTGTATGTTGTATCTCTAAAATCATGTTAAGTTCTACAGAGTCTTCTCATCCATGATTTTGTAAAACTTGTAATATATTGAAAAGGGATATAAAGGATAATAATGTGTTGCATAGAAACAAGCAGAAAATCATAGATCTAACCAGGGGATGGTGACCAGGGACTATACAAACATACTTACTTTAAGCTTTCTGGATAGAACGATTCAATGAGAGTTTTACTTATCATAAGAAAATCGTTCGGTCAAAAATATTAAGGAAATCCAACTGCGTAAGAACATATACCATTCTCTCACGCAGACATCTCTTTCGTTTTCCTAAAAAATCTCGGGAAAGAATACAAAAAGTGGGGATCGAGTCGGGCTGGGAGCTCAGCTCCTTTGCATAGCCCCTCCATAGTGCGAAGAGCAATGCAAGGGATTCGAAAAATTCCCAGGCGTTTGCTGCTGCACCGCCGCACATCGCGAGATGGCCATCTAATAAATTCAGCTAATTAATGGCGAGTATGAGAGCATGAGATTGAGCCACAGGCAGCACGGAGTGGTCTGCTGCGGTGCAAAGCAGTGCGAACCGCACATTAGCAAAAATCTACATGATATTGAGATGCCACAAGGTGCCCGAAGATGAGCCCCAGAGGCCTCCACCGGCCGGTTTGCACACCTGAATGCCGGCCTCATTATGGCCAGGAGCAGGAGCTGGCGGCAATGGCTTTAGATACAGATTTCTTATCATTAATTAAGCCCAAGCATGTTAGCTACCGTGTTCAAAGATATAAGGCGCTTCTGGCCACGGATCCCCATCCGAGCGATCCAGCATATCCAGCATCTTTCAACTGGCCGCTGGGGGCGGCATCCATCGATGCCCTGGCTGCGGCACACGCCTTATCGCCGGCACGCAATCGTTGTGGTTTGTGTGGCATGCCACCCGCCACAGCCTGCCCATTTTGGCTTCCTTGCACCACAGGAAGGTGTTGGGTCAGCCGGAGATTGCACATCGGGAGCAACTTCATTTGCCTAAGCTGAGCAGCGCTTAAGGTGTTCTCGATAAGATTGCGATTTCACTGGTTCGTCTTGGAGTGGAAAGCTATTCTGTACCTCTTGTGGTTAAAACGAAGGATATATTACACCTAAGAAGTCCCCATTTAGTACTTAAAACCACAAATTTGGTAGACCACAAACGATGGTTTCTCAAGCGTTTTGAAAACTAAGTTCTGTTTTCAGTTTTCAGTCTAAAAACTTAACGGGGCCAACCATCTTCTCAATTGTATTGTACTCTAAGGTTTGACAATTTTGAAATATTTAGCTTTTAACCCCAATAAATAACCATATTTTTTTCAAAAACCTAAATCGGACCTTAAAAGGATTGACTAAAACCAGAAAAGCAGTTTTCTCTTCAATCAAAGAACGGCAAATAGCTTAGCCAGCTATTAAGTCAGCCGAAATTTCCCATCGTTGCCAACGATCGTCGCACACTCACCCCGTCAAAGTAGGATTGGAGTGACACCAAAGCTTTTCATTCGATTTCCCGCTCCACCGCCGCTTTGCCAAAAATGATTCCCCCGGGCCAAACTCTCCCCACTCATCGGAGCTCGGCCCATCTCATCTCGCCTGGCGTTGTCAACAATGTAATTTATCAGGCAAGCGACATAATTACCTGCCACTTATGGCAATAAAAAACCGACGCAGACGGAGCGGGACGGGGAAGAAACGCGGCCCCATCTCGGAGCTGAAGGCCCGAACCAGCCTGGAAAGGCTGGAAAGCTAGCTGGCTGCATTCAAATGCCGTCCGCAGCGGGCGACGAGCGGCGGCAACTGAAGCTGAAGGATTTATGTTCTTACAAAACGCTCCGAGGCGCTTAACAAGTGAGGCAGCCGACCGGCGACCAGGCCACAGATTGATCGTCTGCGTTGGGCGGAGGGAGGTACACTCGGAAAAATACCCCAATAATTCGGGATGTCTAAACATCTTTTCAATAAGGCTTTTAGAAAACCGTATCATGTTAAAGAGAGATATATCTATTCATATACTAAAAGCAAATGAAATCTATATATTTAATCATAGCACTTTAACTTCGACAATTCGATTTTTTTTAGTATATTTAAACGAATTATAACAATTTTATATCATGTAGAATCTATCTTATCGTGTATCTCTTAAGTATTTATTTATTTATGAAACACCTTTATGAAATAATACAACCAATTCAATATACTATAGTTGTGAAGGATATTAAAATCCTAAGGTATCCAAGAGAGCTCTGTTCATCGATTAATATATTAAAGATGTAGAAGATACATTTTTATTTCCATGTGTATTATGAACAGGGCATGGGAGAAGGAGCCGAAGTCTCGGCCAAGACAACGGGGCGTATGGGCAATGAAATTCCCGCCATTTGGTAGCCGCCGTTTAGCGCCTGCCTCTGCAACAGATTCCCACAACTGGCGGCACACCCGCTTTGATCTCTTTCCCTTTTTTCGCCTGGTAGCTGTGAAGGAGATTCGTGCCTGCCCCGGGCTAAAAGCGTTGACAAGTCACATGAGCATTGTGATCCGGCGAAGATTTAACATATTGGCCAACACTGCGGTTAAGTTAACCCTGGGGGTGTCCGTCGTGGTTGCACCTGCGGGGGGTGGTGGCCCGCTGTCTGGCGTAAATTAGCTGACAAATGGTGGGGTCTATGCAAAGAAAAAGCGTGATTGCATTTGATACAATTGCCGAGGATTGATTTTAATGGGCATGCATTGAGGGCTAAGCATCATATTAACCTAGTAAATGATAGATTACAATTTTTAATAATAATAATAGTAATATGGTAGTATCGTTGAAAAGTATGTGACAGGCAGACCCTATAAAGTGAATATATTCTTTATCAGGATCACTAGCCGAGTGGAACTAACCATGATTGTCTGTCTACCTGTCCGTATGAGCGCTATATTTTTTAAAATAGTTATAGCAAACAAATTGTTAGGATTTTGTTTTAGTGTAAATTGAAATTGATTTTACTGACCAATACCTTTTTACTTGAAAAAAAATCATATCAATCTCAAAATTATTTTAAACATGATGTATTAGTAAGTTAATAATGTAAAAAGACCTTCAATCCGCAATGAAAAACAGTGGCAAAACTGATCTTAGTAAAATGTCCTTTTACTAAGAAGTTGAGGTCCCACATAACGGGGGTTGTTTGTTGCTAAAGTTAAAGGTTCAAAGTACTATTGCAACTAAACTCTAGTTCTGGACTACGAATGGTTTATGTGGTTTTAAGCCGTAAAAAGTTCCTTAAACTCCAAAATTGCTACAATGCTTTCAACTTCGAATTTTGTTGATCTGTGAAATTAAGCATTACAATTACAAATTTACTAAAATTTGCTACCACTCTATTGTGGTATCATATTCTTACGAAAACAAAGTAATGTGTAACACAACCGTCCGCTTCACTGTCTTGTAGGCCTTTTCCCAAATATTATAAAAAATAATTATTAAACATTATTACCATACATTTTATAGACTTCAAAACATTGATCAATATTTTTCCAATGCAAACTAATGGCCCCTAGTTCGACACTGCGAGATTCCATCAGCAGCTGCTCTTCAGGTCGCATTTCCATGCCGGATTCCTTATGGATTCCTCCCGAATCTAACTCATTCCTCGCCTTATATGTGGGGCCTGGACCGCCCCGATCATCCGAGCCCCCGAAAACCGTCATAACAGTACAGCAGCCCGCAACACGACGGAACAATAACAGAGGGACTCCTGTTGACCCGCCAGGTGAACCCACCTGCTCGGGGGCCTTATCAATTGCCGTTAGATGGGACGGGCCAAATGGAGTCGCCTCACTTCTTAAAGCACAGAAATCGCCAGACAAATTCATATTTTATTGCCGCGGACCGAGGCCGGGGCCAAAAGCATTAACAAACAATGCCCCGGCAACAACGGCAAACAAGAAGATCAATGGAAAAGCAAATATTTTCACTCCGCGGTTGCCTAATCCGAGAGCAACAGCTCCTGGTCGTCTTGGCCATTGTTTCTGCCGTTGCCTCTGCCGACTCGCCTGCTCTTTGGCCAAACTGCATTTCGAACATAATTTTCATATGTCGCTCTGGCAGTTATAATCACGTTCACAGCTCGTTAGCCGAATGCGAATACAAATAAAATTACCGAAAAACCCGAATTTGAGCCACAACCCACCTGTAGCTCCTCCACACTGCCTGCTTGGCCATAATTGTCGGGAACCAGCATATCGCGTCGTACATGGGATAGCCGGCTGGCCCGCCATCACCATATTGACCATTAGGCGGGCCGAGAGTGCGTTTTGCATTTTGTGCATCTTCATCGATTTCACCATTTGGCGCGCGGTGCATAATTGGCCAGGCCAAGACCAGCGAAGACGGGGTACACAGAAAACAATTTTAACGTTCTCATATTAACTTAATTTATCAAAATAATACAAAAATGTAAATGCAATTTTGAATCCATATTAGAAATGTTTACCATTTTAAAATACTGAAGAAACAAAACCACCACTGAAGTATTCAGTTTTAGTGCTTTGGCTAAACTTTTTAATTTATTAGAATTGTATGATTGGATCATCAAAATTGTTGATAAAAAGATATAATTATGAAGAATTCCTTACACTTTAGTATGTAAAGCTGTTATTATAATAAAAGACAAAATTTTTGTAATCAACCTCAGTATTTTTACTTTATTTAGGAATTACATTTATTGATCTATGTGTACTGGGATCAAGGCACAGCCAAGGCAGCGGCACGTTTTTC